>NC_092415.1:122705328-123070884 GCF_040894005.1 Engystomops pustulosus | reverse complement strand
ATTTCTGGCTAAAAGAGCTAAGATCGTGATTGTCTCTGTTGCTGAATGAGCTAGGACGCTATTCAACTCTAATCTAAGAGAGACTCACTAACTTCATGTAGGAACACCGTTACTTTGTCTCCTAACTCATTTTCCTAACAAGACAACCTCAATGATAAGACGCACACTGCTTTCAATGCATTTCTGGCTAAAAGAGCTAAGATCGTGATTGTCTCTGTTGCTGAATGAGCTAGGACGCTATTCAACTCTAATCTAAGAGAGACTCACTAACTTCATGTAGGAACACCGTTACTTTGTCTCCTAACTCATTTTCCTAACAAGACAACCTCAATGATAAGACGCACACTGCTTTCAATGCATTTCTGGCTAAAAGAGCTAAGATCGTGATTGTCTCTGTTGCTGAATGAGCTAGGACGCTATTCAACTCTAATCTAAGAGAGACTCACTAACTTCATGTAGGAACACCGTTGCTTTGTCTCCTAAATCATTTTCCTAACAAGACAACCTCAATGATAAGACGCACACTGTTTTCAATGCATTTCTGGCTAAAAGAGCTAAGATCGTGATTGTCTCTGTTGCTGAATGAGCTAGGACGCTATTTAACTCTAATCTAAGAGAGACTCACTAACTTCATGTAGGAACACCGTTACTTTGTCTCCTAACTCATTTTCCTAACAAGACAACCTCAATGATAAGACGCACACTGTTTTCAATGCATTTCTGGCTAAAAGAGCTAAGATCGTGATTGTCTCTGTTGCTGAATGAGCTAGGACGCTATTCAACTCCAATCTAAGAGAGACTCACTAACTTCATGTAGGAACACCGTTACTTTGTCTCCTAACTCATTTTCTTAACAAGACAACCTCAATGATAAGACGCACACTGTTTTCAATACATTTCTTGCTAAAAGAGCTAAGATCGTGATTGTCTCTGTTGCTGAATGAGCTAGGACGCTATTCAACTCTAATCTAAGAGAGACTCACTAACTTCATGTAGGAACACCGTTACTTTGTCTCCTAACTCATTTTCCTAACAAGACAACCTCAATGATAAGACGCACACTGTTTTCAATGCATTTCTGGCTAAAAGAGCTAAGATCGTGATTGTCTCTGTTGCTGAATGAGCTAGGACGCTAATCAACTCTAATCTAAGAGAGACTCACTAACTTCATGTAGGAACACCGTTACTTTGTCTCCTAACTCATTTTCCTAACAAGACAACCTCAATGATAAGACGCACACTGCTTTCAATGCATTTCTGGCTAAAAGAGCTAAGATCGTGATTGTCTCTGTTGCTGAATGAGCTAGGACGCTATTCAACTCTAATCTAAGAGAGACTCACTAACTTCATGTAGGAACACCGTTGCTTTGTCTCCTAACTCATTTTCCTAACAAGACAACCTCAATGATAAGACGCACACTGTTTTCAATGCATTTCTAGCTAAAAGAGCTAAGATCGTGATTGTCTCTGTTGCTGAATGAGCTAGGACGCTATTCAACTTCAATCTAAGAAAGACTCACTAACTTCATGTAGGAACACCGTTACTTTGTCTCCTAACTCATTTTCCTAACAAGACAACCTCAATGATAAGACGCACACTGTTTTCAAAGCATTTCTTGCTAAAAGAGCTAAGATCGTGATTGTCTCTGTTGCTGAATGAGCTAGGACGCTATTCAACTCTAATCTAAGAGAGACTCACTAACTTCATGTAGGAACACCGTTACTTTGTCTCCTAACTCATTTTCCTAACAAGACAACCTCAATGATAAGACGCACACTGCTTTCAATGCATTTCTGGCTAAAAGAGCTAAGATCGTGATTGTCTCTGTTGCTGAATGAGCTAGGACGCTATTCAACTCTAATCTAAGAGAGACTCACTAACTTCATGTAGGAACACCGTTACTTTGTCTCCTAACTCATTTTCCTAACAAGACAACCTCAATGATAAGACGCACACTGCTTTCAATGCATTTCTGGCTAAAAGAGCTAAGATCGTGATTGTCTCTGTTGCTGAATGAGCTAGGACGCTATTCAACTCTAATCTAAGAGAGACTCACTAACTTCATGTAGGAACACCGTTGCTTTGTCTCCTAAATCATTTTCCTAACAAGACAACCTCAATGATAAGACGCACACTGTTTTCAATGCATTTCTGGCTAAAAGAGCTAAGATCGTGATTGTCTCTGTTGCTGAATGAGCTAGGACGCTATTCAACTCCAATCTAAGAGAGACTCACTAACTTCATGTAAGAACACCGTTACTTTGTCTCCTAACTCATTTTCCTAACAAGACACCTCAATGATAAGACGCACACTGTTTTCAATGCATTTCTGGCTAAAAGGGCTAAGATCGTGATTGTCTCTGTTGCTGAATGAGCTAGGACGCTATTCAACTCTAATCTAAGAGAGACTCACTAACTTCATGTAGGAACACCGTTACTTTGTCTCCTAACTCATTTTCCTAACAAGACAACCTCAATGATAAGACGCACACTGTTTTCAATGCATTTCTAGCTAAGAGAGCTAAGATCGTGATTCTCTCTGTTGCTGAATGAGCTAGGACGCTATTCAACTTCAATCTAAGAAAGACTCACTAACTTCATGTAGGAACACCGTTACTTTGTCTCCTAACTCATTTTCCTAACAAGACAACCTCAATGATAAGACGCACACTGTTTTCAAAGCATTTCTTGCTAAAAGAGCTAAGATCGTGATTGTCTCTGTTGCTGAATGAGCTAGGACGCTATTCAACTCTAATCTAAGAGAGACTCACTAACTTCATGTAGAAACACCGTTGCTTTGTCTCCTAACTCATTTTCCTAACAAGACAACCTCAATGATAAGACGCACACTGTTTTCAATGCATTTCTGGCTAAAAGAGCTAAGATCGTGATTGTCTCTGTTGCTGAATGAGCTAGGACGCTATTCAACTCCAATCTAAGAGAGACTCACTAACTTCATGTAGGAACACCGTTACTTTGTCTCCTAACTCATTTTCCTAACAAGACACCTCAATGATAAGACGCACACTGTTTTCAATGCATTTCTGGCTAAAAGGGCTAAGATCGTGATTGTCTCTGTTGCTGAATGAGCTAGGACGCTATTCAACTCTAATCTAAGAGAGACTCACTAACTTCATGTAGGAACACCGTTACTTTGTCTCCTAACTCATTTTCCTAACAAGACAACCTCAATGATAAGACGCACACTGATTTCAATGCATTTCTAGCTAAAAGAGCTAAGATCGTGATTCTCTCTGTTGCTGAATGAGCTAGGACGCTATTCAACTTCAATCTAAGAAAGACTCACTAACTTCATGTAGGAACACCGTTACTTTGTCTCCTAACTCATTTTCCTAACAAGACAACCTCAATGATAAGACGCACACTGTTTTCAAAGCATTTCTTGCTAAAAGAGCTAAGATCGTGATTGTCTCTGTTGCTGAATGAGCTAGGACGCTATTCAACTCTAATCTAAGAGAGACTCACTAACTTCATGTAGAAACACCGTTGCTTTGTCTCCTAACTCATTTTCCTAACAAGACAACCTCAATGATAAGACGCACACTGTTTTCAATGCATTTCTGGCTAAAAGAGCTAAGATCGTGATTGTCTCTGTTGCTGAATGAGCTAGGACGCTATTCAACTCTAATCTAAGAGAGACTCACTAACTTCATGTAGGAACACCGTTACTTTGTCTCCTAACTCATTTTCCTAACAAGACAACCTCAATGATAAGACGCACACTGCTTTCAATGCATTTCTGGCTAAAAGAGCTAAGATCGTGATTGTCTCTGTTGCTGAATGAGCTAGGACGCTAATCAACTCTTATCTAAGAGAGACTCACTAACTTCATGTAGGAACACCGTTACTTTGTCTCCCAACTCATTTTCCTAACAAGACAACCTCAATGATAAGACGCACACTGTTTTCAATGCATTTCTAGCTAAAAGAGCTAAGATCGTGATTGTCTCTGTTGCTGAATGAGCTAGGACGCTATTCAACTCTAATCTAAGAGAGACTCACTAACTTCATGTAGGAACACCGTTACTTTGTCTCCTAACTCATTTTCCTAACAAGACAACCTCAATGATAAGACGCACACTGCTTTCAATGCATTTCTGGCTAAAAGAGCTAAGATCGTGATTGTCCCTGTTGCTGAATGAGCTAGGACGCTATTCAACTCTAATCTAAGAGAGACTCACTAACTTCATGTAGGAACACCGTTACTTTGTCTCCTAACTCATTTTCCTAACAAGACAACCTCAATGATAAGACGCACACTGCTTTCAATGCATTTCTGGCTAAAAGAGCTAAGATCGTGATTGTCCCTGTTGCTGATTGAGCTAGGACGCTATTCAACTCTAATCTAAGAGAGACTCACTAACTTCATGTAGGAACACCGTTACTTTGTCTCCTAACTCATTTTCCTAACAAGACAACCTCAATGATAAGACGCACACTGCTTTCAATGCATTTCTGGCTAAAAGAGCTAAGATCGTGATTGTCTCTGTTGCTGAATGAGCTAGGACGCTATTCAACTCTAATCTAAGAGAGACTCACTAACTTCATGTAGGAACACCGTTACTTTGTCTCCTAACTCATTTTCCTAACAAGACAACCTCAATAATAAGACGCACACTGCTTTCAATGCATTTCAGGCTAAAAGAGCTAAGATCGTGATTGTCTCTGTTGCTGAATGAGCTAGGACGCTATTCAACTCTAATCTAAGAGAGACTCACTAACTTCATGTAGGAACACCGTTGCTTTGTCTCCTAACTCATTTTCCTAACAAGACAACCTCAATGATAAGACGCACACTGTTTTCAATGCATTTCTGGCTAAAAGAGCTAAGATCGTGATTGTCTCTGTTGCTGAATGAGCTAGGACGCTATTCAACTCCAATCTAAGAGAGACTCACTAACTTAATGTAGGAACACCGTTGCTTTGTCTCCTAACTCATTTTCCTAACAAGACAACCTCAATGATAAGACGCACACTGTTTTCAATGCATTTCTGGCTAAAAGAGCTAAGATCGTGATTGTCCCTGTTGCTAAATGAGCTAGGACGCTATTCAACTCTAATCTAAGAGAGACTCACTAACTTCATGTAGGAACACCGTTACTTTGTCTCCTAACTCATTTTCCTAACAAGACAACCTCAATGATAAGACGCACACTGCTTTCAATGCATTTCTGGCTAAAAGAGCTAAGATCGTGATTGTCTCTGTTGCTGAATGAGCTAGGACGCTATTCAACACTAATCTAAGAGAGACTCACTAACTTCATGTAGGAATACCGTTACTTTGCCTCCTAACTCATTTTCCTAACAAGACAACCTCAATGATAAGACGCACACTGCTTTTAATGCATTTCAGGCTAAAAGAGCTAAGATCGTGATTGTCTCTGTTGCTGAATGAGCTAGGACGCTATTCAACTCTAATCTAAGAGAGACTCACTAACTTCATGTAGGAACACCGTTGCTTTGTCTCCTAACTCATTTTCCTAACAAGACAACCTCAATGATAAGACGCACACTGTTTTCAATGCATTTCTGGCTAAAAGAGCTAAGATCGTGATTGTCTCTGTTGCTGAATGAGCTAGGACGCTATTCAACTCCAATCTAAGAGAGACTCACTAACTTCATGTAGGAACACCGTTGCTTTGTCTCCTAACTCATTTTCCTAACAAGACAACCTCAATGATAAGACGCACACTGTTTTCAATGCATTTCTGGCTAAAAGAGCTAAGATCGTGATTGTCTCTGTTGCTGAATGAGCTAGGACGCTATTCAACTCCAATCTAAGAGAGACTCACTAACTTCATGTAGGAACACCGTTACTTTGTCTCCTAACTCATTTTCTTAACAATACAACCTCAATGATAAGACGCACACTGTTTTCAATACATTTCTTGCTAAAAGAGCTAAGATCGTGATTGTCTCTGTTGCTGAATGAGCTAGGACGCTATTCAACTCTAATCTAAGAGAGACTCACTAACTTCATGTAGGAACACCGTTACTTTGTCTCCTAACTCATTTTCCTAACAAGACAACCTCAATGATAAGACGCACACTGTTTTCAATGCATTTCTGGCTAAAAGAGCTAAGATCGTGATTGTCTCTGTTGCTGAATGAGCTAGGACGCTATTCAACTCCAATCTAAGAGAGACTCACTAACTTCATGTAGGAACACCGTTACTTTGTCTCCTAACTCATTTTCCTAACAAGACACCTCAATGATAAGACGCACACTCTTTTCAATGCATTTCTGGCTAAAAGGGCTAAGATCGTGATTGTCTCTGTTGCTGAATGAGCTAGGACGCTATTCAACTCTAATCTAAGAGAGACTCACTAACTTCATGTAGGAACACCGTTACTTTGTCTCCTAACTCATTTTCCTAACAAGACAACCTCAATGATAAGACGCACACTGCTTTCAATGCATTTCTGGCTAAAAGAGCTAAGATCGTGATTGTCTCTGTTGCTGAATGAGCTAGGACGCTATTTAACTCTAATCTAAGAGAGACTCACTAACTTCATGTAGGAACACCGTTACTTTGTCTCCTAACTCATTTTCCTAACAAGACAACCTCAATGATAAGACGCACACTGTTTTCAATGCATTTCTAGCTAAAAGAGCTAAGATCGTGATTGTCTCTGTTGCTGAATGAGCTAGGACGCTATTCAACTCTAATCTAAGAGAGACTCACTAACTTCATGTAGAAACACCGTTGCTTTGTCTCCTAACTCATTTTCCTAACAAGACAACCTCAATGATAAGACGCACACTGTTTTCAATGCATTTCTGGCTAAAAGAGCTAAGATCGTGATTGTCTCTGTTGCTGAATGAGCTAGGACGCTATTCAACTCTAATCTAAGAGAGACTCACTAACTTCATGTAGGAACACCGTTACTTTGTCTCCTAACTCATTTTCCTAACAAGACAACCTCAATGATAAGACGCACACTGTTTTCAATGCATTTCTGGCTAAAAGAGCTAAGATCGTGATTGTCTCTGTTGCTGAATGAGCTAGGACGCTATTCAACTCCAATCTAAGAGAGACTCACTAACTTCATGTAGGAACACCGTTACTTTGTCTCCTAACTCATTTTCCTAACAAGACACCTCAATGATAAGACGCTTACTCTTTTCAATGCATTTCTGGCTAAAAGGGCTAAGATCGTGATTGTCTCTGTTGCTGAATGAGCTAGGACGCTATTCAACTCTAATCTAAGAGAGACTCACTAACTTCATGTAGGAACACCGTTACTTTGTCTCCTAACTCATTTTCCTAACAAGACAACCTCAATGATAAGACGCACACTGTTTTCAAAGCATTTCTTGCTAAAAGAGCTAAGATCGTGATTGTCTCTGTTGCTGAATGAGCTAGGACGCTATTCAACTCTAATCTAAGAGAGACTCACTAACTTCATGTAGAAACACCGTTGCTTTGTCTCCTAACTCATTTTCCTAACAAGACAACCTCAATGATAAGACGCACACTGTTTTCAATGCATTTCTGGCTAAAAGAGCTAAGATCGTGATTGTCTCTGTTGCTGAATGAGCTAGGACGCTATTCAACTCTAATCTAAGAGAGACTCACTAACTTCATGTAGGAACACCGTTACTTTGTCTCCTAACTCATTTTCCTAACAAGACAACCTCAATGATAAGACGCACACTGTTTTCAATGCATTTCTGGCTAAAAGAGCTAAGATCGTGATTGTCTCTGTTGCTGAATGAGCTAGGACGCTATTCAACTCTAATCTAAGAGAGACTCACTAACTTCATGTAGGAACACCGTTACTTTGTCTCCTAACTCATTTTCCTAACAAGACAACCTCAATGATAAGACGCACACTGTTTTCAATGCATTTCTGGCTAAAAGAGCTAAGATCGTGATTGTCTCTGTTGCTGAATGAGCTAGGACGCTATTCAACTCCAATCTAAGAGAGACTCACTAACTTCATGTAGGAACACCGTTACTTTGTCTCCTAACTCATTTTCTTAACAATACAACCTCAATGATAAGACGCACACTGTTTTCAATACATTTCTTGCTAAAAGAGCTAAGATCGTGATTGTCTCTGTTGCAGAATGAGCTAGGACGCTATTCAACTCTAATCTAAGAGAGACTCACTAACTTCATGTAGGAACACCGTTACTTTGTCTCCTAACTCATTTTCCTAACAAGACAACCTCAATGATAAGACGCACACTGTTTTCAATGCATTTCTGGCTAAAAGAGCTAAGATCGTGATTGTCTCTGTTGCTGAATGAGCTAGGACGCTATTCAACTCTAATCTAAGAGAGACTCACTAACTTCATGTAGGAACACCGTTGCTTTGTCTCCTAACTCATTTTCCTAACAAGACAACCTCAATGATAAGACGCACACTGTTTTCAATGCATTTCTGGCTAAAAGAGCTAAGATCGTGATTGTCTCTGTTGCTGAATGAGCTAGGACGCTATTCAACTCCAATCTAAGAGAGACTCACTAACTTCATGTAGGAACACCGTTGCTTTGTCTCCTAACTCATTTTCCTAACAAGACAACCTCAATGATAAGACGCACACTGTTTTCAAAGCATTTCTGGCTAAAAGAGCTAAGATCGTGATTGTCTCTGTTGCTGAATGAGCTAGGACGCTATTCAACTCTAATCTAAGAGAGACTCACTAACTTCATGTAGGAACACCGTTACTTTGTCTCCTAACTCATTTTCCTAACAAGACAACCTCAATGATAAGACGCACACTGCTTTCAATGCATTTCTGGCTAAAAGAGCTAAGATCGTGATTGTCTCTGTTGCTGAATGAGCTAGGACGCTATTCAACTCTAATCTAAGAGAGACTCACTAACTTCATGTAGGAACACCGTTACTTTGCCTCCTAACTCATTTTCCTAACAAGACAACCTCAATGATAAGACGCACACTGCTTTCAATGCATTTCAGGCTAAAAGAGCTAAGATCGTGATTGTCTCTGTTGCTGAATGAGCTAGGACGCTATTCAACTCTAATCTAAGAGAGACTCACTAACTTCATGTAGGAACACCGTTGCTTTGTCTCCTAACTCATTTTCCTAACAAGACAACCTCAATGATAAGACGCACACTGTTTTCAATGCATTTCTAGCTAAAAGAGCTAAGATCGTGATTGTCTCTGTTGCTGAATGAGCTAGGACGCTATTCAACTCTAATCTAAGAGAGACTCACTAACTTCATGTAGGAACAGCGTTACTTTGTCTCCTAACACTTTTTCCTAACAAGACAACCTCAATGATAAGACGCACACTGTTTTCAATGCATTTCTGGCTAAAAGAGCTAAGATCGTGATTGTCTCTGTTGCTGAATGAGCTAGGACGCTATTCAACTCCAATCTAAGAGAGACTCACTAATTTCATGTAGGAACACCGTTGCTTTGTCTCCTAACTCATTTTCCTAACAAGACAACCTCAATGATAAGACGCACACTGTTTTCAAAGCATTTCTTGCTAAGAGCTAAGATCGTGATTGTCTCTGTTGCTGAATGAGCTAGGACGCTATTCAACTCTAATCTAAGAGAGACTCACTAACTTCATGTAGGAACACCATTACTTTGTCTCCTAACTCATTTTCCTAACAAGACAACCTCAATGATAAGACGCACACTGTTTTCAATGCATTTCTGGCTAAAAGAGCTAAGATCGTGATTGTCTCTGTTGCTGAATGAGCTAGGACGCTATTCAACTCTAATCTAAGAGAGACTCACTAACTTCATGTAGGAACACCGTTACTTTGTCTCCTAACTCATTTTCCTAACAAGACACCTCAATGATAAGACGCACACTCTTTTCAATGCATTTCTGGCTAAAAGGGCTAAGATCGTGATTGTCTCTGTTGCTGAATGAGCTAGGACGCTATTCAACTCCAATCTAAGAGAGACTCACTAACTTCATGTAGGAACACCGTTGCTTTGTCTCCTAACTCATTTTCCTAACAAGACAACCTCAATGATAAGACGCACACTGTTTTCAAAGCATTTCTGGCTAAAAGAGCTAAGATCGTGATTGTCTCTGTTGCTGAATGAGCTAGGACGCTATTCAACTCTAATCTAAGAGAGACTCACTAACTTCATGTAGGAACACCGTTACTTTGTCTCCTAACTCATTTTCCTAACAAGACAACCTCAATGATAAGACGCACACTGCTTTCAATGCATTTCTGGCTAAAAGAGCTAAGATCGTGATTGTCTCTGTTGCTGAATGAGCTAGGACGCTATTCAACTCTAATCTAAGAGAGACTCACTAACTTCATGTAGGAACACCGTTACTTTGCCTCCTAACTCATTTTCCTAACAAGACAACCTCAATGATAAGACGCACACTGCTTTCAATGCATTTCAGGCTAAAAGAGCTAAGATCGTGATTGTCTCTGTTGCTGAATGAGCTAGGACGCTATTCAACTCTAATCTAAGAGAGACTCACTAACTTCATGTAGGAACACCGTTGCTTTGTCTCCTAACTCATTTTCCTAACAAGACAACCTCAATGATAAGACGCACACTGTTTTCAATGCATTTCTAGCTAAAAGAGCTAAGATCGTGATTGTCTCTGTTGCTGAATGAGCTAGGACGCTATTCAACTCTAATCTAAGAGAGACTCACTAACTTCATGTAGGAACAGCGTTACTTTGTCTCCTAACACTTTTTCCTAACAAGACAACCTCAATGATAAGACGCACACTGTTTTCAATGCATTTCTGGCTAAAAGAGCTAAGATCGTGATTGTCTCTGTTGCTGAATGAGCTAGGACGCTATTCAACTCCAATCTAAGAGAGACTCACTAATTTCATGTAGGAACACCGTTGCTTTGTCTCCTAACTCATTTTCCTAACAAGACAACCTCAATGATAAGACGCACACTGTTTTCAAAGCATTTCTTGCTAAGAGCTAAGATCGTGATTGTCTCTGTTGCTGAATGAGCTAGGACGCTATTCAACTCTAATCTAAGAGAGACTCACTAACTTCATGTAGGAACACCATTACTTTGTCTCCTAACTCATTTTCCTAACAAGACAACCTCAATGATAAGACGCACACTGTTTTCAATGCATTTCTGGCTAAAAGAGCTAAGATCGTGATTGTCTCTGTTGCTGAATGAGCTAGGACGCTATTCAACTCTAATCTAAGAGAGACTCACTAACTTCATGTAGGAACACCGTTACTTTGTCTCCTAACTCATTTTCCTAACAAGACACCTCAATGATAAGACGCACACTCTTTTCAATGCATTTCTGGCTAAAAGGGCTAAGATCGTGATTGTCTCTGTTGCTGAATGAGCTAGGACGCTATTCAACTCTAATCTAAGAGAGACTCACTAACTTCATGTAGGAACACCGTTACTTTGTCTCCTAACTCATTTTCCTAACAAGACAACCTCAATGATAAGACGCACACTGCTTTCAATGCATTTCTGGCTAAAAGAGCTAAGATCGTGATTGTCTCTGTTGCTGAATGAGCTAGGACGCTATTTAACTCTAATCTAAGAGAGACTCACTAACTTCATGTAGGAACACCGTTACTTTGTCTCCTAACTCATTTTCCTAACAAGACAACCTCAATGATAAGACGCACACTGTTTTCAATGCATTTCTAGCTAAAAGAGCTAAGATCGTGATTGTCTCTGTTGCTGAATGAGCTAGGACGCTATTCAACTCTAATCTAAGAGAGACTCACTAACTTCATGTAGAAACACCGTTGCTTTGTCTCCTAACTCATTTTCCTAACAAGACAACCTCAATGATAAGACGCACACTGTTTTCAATGCATTTCTGGCTAAAAGAGCTAAGATCGTGATTGTCTCTGTTGCTGAATGAGCTAGGACGCTATTCAACTCTAATCTAAGAGAGACTCACTAACTTCATGTAGGAACACCGTTACTTTGTCTCCTAACTCATTTTCCTAACAAGACAACCTCAATGATAAGACGCACACTGTTTTCAATGCATTTCTGGCTAAAAGAGCTAAGATCGTGATTGTCTCTGTTGCTGAATGAGCTAGGACGCTATTCAACTCCAATCTAAGAGAGACTCACTAACTTCATGTAGGAACACCGTTACTTTGTCTCCTAACTCATTTTCCTAACAAGACACCTCAATGATAAGACGCTTACTCTTTTCAATGCATTTCTGGCTAAAAGGGCTAAGATCGTGATTGTCTCTGTTGCTGAATGAGCTAGGACGCTATTCAACTCTAATCTAAGAGAGACTCACTAACTTCATGTAGGAACACCGTTACTTTGTCTCCTAACTCATTTTCCTAACAAGACAACCTCAATGATAAGACGCACACTGTTTTCAAAGCATTTCTTGCTAAAAGAGCTAAGATCGTGATTGTCTCTGTTGCTGAATGAGCTAGGACGCTATTCAACTCTAATCTAAGAGAGACTCACTAACTTCATGTAGAAACACCGTTGCTTTGTCTCCTAACTCATTTTCCTAACAAGACAACCTCAATGATAAGACGCACACTGTTTTCAATGCATTTCTGGCTAAAAGAGCTAAGATCGTGATTGTCTCTGTTGCTGAATGAGCTAGGACGCTATTCAACTCTAATCTAAGAGAGACTCACTAACTTCATGTAGGAACACCGTTACTTTGTCTCCTAACTCATTTTCCTAACAAGACAACCTCAATGATAAGACGCACACTGTTTTCAATGCATTTCTGGCTAAAAGAGCTAAGATCGTGATTGTCTCTGTTGCTGAATGAGCTAGGACGCTATTCAACTCTAATCTAAGAGAGACTCACTAACTTCATGTAGGAACACCGTTACTTTGTCTCCTAACTCATTTTCCTAACAAGACAACCTCAATGATAAGACGCACACTGTTTTCAATGCATTTCTGGCTAAAAGAGCTAAGATCGTGATTGTCTCTGTTGCTGAATGAGCTAGGACGCTATTCAACTCCAATCTAAGAGAGACTCACTAACTTCATGTAGGAACACCGTTACTTTGTCTCCTAACTCATTTTCTTAACAATACAACCTCAATGATAAGACGCACACTGTTTTCAATACATTTCTTGCTAAAAGAGCTAAGATCGTGATTGTCTCTGTTGCAGAATGAGCTAGGACGCTATTCAACTCTAATCTAAGAGAGACTCACTAACTTCATGTAGGAACACCGTTACTTTGTCTCCTAACTCATTTTCCTAACAAGACAACCTCAATGATAAGACGCACACTGTTTTCAATGCATTTCTGGCTAAAAGAGCTAAGATCGTGATTGTCTCTGTTGCTGAATGAGCTAGGACGCTATTCAACTCTAATCTAAGAGAGACTCACTAACTTCATGTAGGAACACCGTTGCTTTGTCTCCTAACTCATTTTCCTAACAAGACAACCTCAATGATAAGACGCACACTGTTTTCAATGCATTTCTGGCTAAAAGAGCTAAGATCGTGATTGTCTCTGTTGCTGAATGAGCTAGGACGCTATTCAACTCCAATCTAAGAGAGACTCACTAACTTCATGTAGGAACACCGTTGCTTTGTCTCCTAACTCATTTTCCTAACAAGACAACCTCAATGATAAGACGCACACTGTTTTCAAAGCATTTCTGGCTAAAAGAGCTAAGATCGTGATTGTCTCTGTTGCTGAATGAGCTAGGACGCTATTCAACTCTAATCTAAGAGAGACTCACTAACTTCATGTAGGAACACCGTTACTTTGTCTCCTAACTCATTTTCCTAACAAGACAACCTCAATGATAAGACGCACACTGCTTTCAATGCATTTCTGGCTAAAAGAGCTAAGATCGTGATTGTCTCTGTTGCTGAATGAGCTAGGACGCTATTCAACTCTAATCTAAGAGAGACTCACTAACTTCATGTAGGAACACCGTTACTTTGCCTCCTAACTCATTTTCCTAACAAGACAACCTCAATGATAAGACGCACACTGCTTTCAATGCATTTCAGGCTAAAAGAGCTAAGATCGTGATTGTCTCTGTTGCTGAATGAGCTAGGACGCTATTCAACTCTAATCTAAGAGAGACTCACTAACTTCATGTAGGAACACCGTTGCTTTGTCTCCTAACTCATTTTCCTAACAAGACAACCTCAATGATAAGACGCACACTGTTTTCAATGCATTTCTAGCTAAAAGAGCTAAGATCGTGATTGTCTCTGTTGCTGAATGAGCTAGGACGCTATTCAACTCTAATCTAAGAGAGACTCACTAACTTCATGTAGGAACAGCGTTACTTTGTCTCCTAACACTTTTTCCTAACAAGACAACCTCAATGATAAGACGCACACTGTTTTCAATGCATTTCTGGCTAAAAGAGCTAAGATCGTGATTGTCTCTGTTGCTGAATGAGCTAGGACGCTATTCAACTCCAATCTAAGAGAGACTCACTAATTTCATGTAGGAACACCGTTGCTTTGTCTCCTAACTCATTTTCCTAACAAGACAACCTCAATGATAAGACGCACACTGTTTTCAAAGCATTTCTTGCTAAGAGCTAAGATCGTGATTGTCTCTGTTGCTGAATGAGCTAGGACGCTATTCAACTCTAATCTAAGAGAGACTCACTAACTTCATGTAGGAACACCATTACTTTGTCTCCTAACTCATTTTCCTAACAAGACAACCTCAATGATAAGACGCACACTGCTTTCAATGCATTTCTGGCTAAAAGAGCTAAGATCGTGATTGTCTCTGTTGCTGAATGAGCTAGGACGCTATTCAACTCTAATCTAAGAGAGACTCACTAACTTCATGTAGGAACACCGTTGCTTTGTCTCCTAACTCATTTTCCTAACAAGACAACCTCAATGATAAGACGCACACTGTTTTCAATGCATTTCTGGCTAAAAGAGCTAAGATCGTGATTGTCTCTGTTGCTGAATGAGCTAGGACGCTATTCAACTCCAATCTAAGAGAGACTCACTAACTTCATGTAGGAACACCGTTGCTTTGTCTCCTAACTCATTTTCCTAACAAGACAACCTCAATGATAAGACGCACACTGTGTTCAATGCATTTCTGGCTAAAAGAGCTAAGATCGTGATTGTCTCTGTTGCTGAATGAGCTAGGACGCTATTCAACTCTAATCTAAGAGACACTCAGTAACTTCATGTAGGAACACCGTTGCTTTGTCTCCTAACTCATTTTCCTAACAAGACAACCTCAATGATAAGACGCACACTGTTTTCAATGCATTTCTAGCTAAAAGAGCTAAGATCGTGATTGTCTCTGTTGCTGAATGAGCTAGGACGCTATTCAACTTCAATCTAAGAAAGACTCACTAACTTCATGTAGGAACACCGTTACTTTGTCTCCTAACTCATTTTCCTAACAAGACAACCTCAATGATAAGACGCACACTGTTTTCAAAGCATTTCTTGCTAAAAGAGCTAAGATCGTGATTGTCTCTGTTGCTGAATGAGCTAGGACGCTATTCAACTCTAATCTAAGAGAGACTCACTAACTTCATGTAGGAACACCGTTACTTTGTCTCCTAACTCATTTTCCTAACAAGACAACCTCAATGATAAGACGCACACTGCTTTCAATGCATTTCTGGCTAAAAGAGCTAAGATCGTGATTGTCTCTGTTGCTGAATGAGCTAGGACGCTATTCAACTCTAATCTAAGAGAGACTCACTAACTTCATGTAGGAACACCGTTACTTTGTCTCCTAACTCATTTTCCTAACAAGACAACCTCAATGATAAGACGCACACTGCTTTCAATGCATTTCTGGCTAAAAGAGCTAAGATCGTGATTGTCTCTGTTGCTGAATGAGCTAGGACGCTATTCAACTCTAATCTAAGAGAGACTCACTAACTTCATGTAGGAACACCGTTACTTTGTCTCCTAACTCATTTTCCTAACAAGACAACCTCAATGATAAGACGCACACTGCTTTCAATGCATTTCTGGCTAAAAGAGCTAAGATCGTGATTGTCTCTGTTGCTGAATGAGCTAGGACGCTATTCAACTCTAATCTAAGAGAGACTCACTAACTTCATGTAGGAACACCGTTGCTTTGTCTCCTAAATCATTTTCCTAACAGGACAACCTCAATGATAAGACGCACACTGTTTTCAATGCATTTCTGGCTAAAAGAGCTAAGATCGTGATTGTCTCTGTTGCTGAATGAGCTAGGACGCTATTCAACTCTAATCTAAGAGAGACTCACTAACTTCATGTAGGAACACCGTTACTTTGTCTCCTAACTCATTTTCTTAACAATACAACCTCAATGATAAGACGCACACTGTTTTCAATGCATTTCTTGCTAAAAGAGCTATGATCGTGATTGTCTCTGTTGCTGAATGAGCTAGGACGCTATTCAACTCCAATCTAAGAGAGACTCACTAACTTCATGTAGGAACACCGTTACTTTGTCTCCTAACTCATTTTCTTAACAATACAACCTCAATGATAAGACGCACACTGTTTTCAATGCATTTCTAGCTAAAAGAGCTAAGATCGTGATTGTCTCTGTTGCTGAATGAGCTAGGACGCTATTCAACTCCAATCTAAGAGAGACTCACTAACTTCATGTAGGAACACCGTTACTTTGTCTCCTAACTCATTTTCTTAACAATACAACCTCAATGATAAGACGCACACTGTTTTCAATACATTTCTTGCTAAAAGAGCTAAGATCGTGATTGTCTCTGTTGCTGAATGAGCTAGGACGCTATTCAACTCTAATCTAAGAGAGACTCACTAACTTCATGTAGGAACACCGTTACTTTGTCTCCTAACTCATTTTCCTAACAAGACAACCTCAATGATAAGACGCACACTGTTTTCAATGCATTTCTGGCTAAAAGAGCTAAGATCGTGATTGTCTCTGTTGCTGAATGAGCTAGCACGCTAATCAACTCTAATCTAAGAGAGACTCACTAACTTCATGTAGGAACACCGTTACTTTGTCTCCTAACTCATTTTCCTAACAAGACAACCTCAATGATAAGACGCACACTGTTTTCAATGCATTTCTAGCTAAAAGAGCTAAGATCGTGATTGTCTCTGTTGCTGAATGAGCTAGGACGCTATTCAACTCCAATCTAAGAGAGACTCACTAACTTCATGTAGGAACACCGTTACTTTGTCTCCTAACTCATTTTCTTAACAATACAACCTCAATGATAAGACGCACACTGTTTTCAATACATTTCTTGCTAAAAGAGCTAAGATCGTGATTGTCTCTGTTGCTGAATGAGCTAGGACGCTATTCAACTCTAATCTAAGAGAGACTCACTAACTTCATGTAGGAACACCGTTACTTTGTCTCCTAACTCATTTTCCTAACAAGACAACCTCAATGATAAGACGCACACTGTTTTCAATGCATTTCTGGCTAAAAGAGCTAAGATCGTGATTGTCTCTGTTGCTGAATGAGCTAGGACGCTATTCAACTCTAATCTAAGAGAGACTCACTAACTTCATGTAGGAACACCGTTACTTTGTCTCCTAACTCATTTTCCTAACAAGACAACCTCAATGATAAGACGCACACTGCTTTCAATGCATTTCTGGCTAAAAGAGCTAAGATCGTGATTGTCTCTGTTGCTGAATGAGCTAGGACGCTATTCAACTCTAATCTAAGAGAGACTCACTAACTTCATGTAGGAACACCGTTGCTTTGTCTCCTAAATCATTTTCCTAACAAGACAACCTCAATGATAAGACGCACACTGCTTTCAATGCATTTCTGGCTAAAAGAGCTAAGATCGTGATTGTCTCTGTTGCTGAATGAGCTAGGACGCTATTCAACTCTAATCTAAGAGAGACTCACTAACTTCATGTAGGAACACCGTTACTTTGTCTCCTAACACTTTTTCCTAACAAGACAACCTCAATGATAAGACGCACACTGTTTTCAATGCATTTCTGGCTAAAAGAGCTAAGATCGTGATTGTCTCTGTTGCTGAATGAGCTAGGACGCTATTCAACTCCAATCTAAGAGAGACTCACTAACTTCATGTAGGAACACCGTTGCTTTGTCTCCTAAATCATTTTCCTAACAAGACAACCTCAATGATAAGACGCACACTGTTTTCAATGCATTTCTGGCTAAAAGAGCTAAGATCGTGATTGTCTCTGTTGCTGAATGAGCTAGGGCGCTATTCAACTCTAATCTAAGAGAGACTCACTAACTTCATGTAGGAACACCGTTACTTTGTCTCCTAACTCATTTTCCTAACAAGACAACCTCAATGATAAGACGCACACTGTTTTCAATGCATTTCTGGCTAAAAGAGCTAAGATCGTGATTGTCTCTGTTGCTGAATGAGCTAGGACGCTATTCAACTCCAATCTAAGAGAGACTCACTAACTTCATGTAGGAACACCGTTACTTTGTCTCCTAACTCATTTTCCTAACAAGACACCTCAATGATAAGACGCTTACTCTTTTCAATGCATTTCTGGCTAAAAGGGCTAAGATCGTGATTGTCTCTGTTGCTGAATGAGCTAGGACGCTATTCAACTCCAATCTAAGAGAGACTCACTAACTTCATGTAGGAACACCGTTACTTTGTCTCCTAACTCATTTTCCTAACAAGACACCTCAATGATAAGACTCACACTGTTTTCAATACATTTCTTGCTAAAAGAGCTAAGATCGTGATTGTCTCTGTTGCTGAATGAGCTAGGACGCTATTCAACTCTAATCTAAGAGAGACTCACTAACTTCATGTAGGAACACCGTTACTTTGTCTCCTAACTCATTTTCCTAACAAGACAACCTCAATGATAAGACGCACACTGTTTTCAATGCATTTCTGGCTAAAAGAGCTAAGATCGTGATTGTCTCTGTTGCTGAATGAGCTAGGACGCTATTCAACTCTAATCTAAGAGAGACTCACTAACTTCATGTAGGAACACCGTTACTTTGTCTCCTAACTCATTTTCCTAACAAGACAACCTCAATGATAAGACGCACACTGTTTTCAATGCATTTCTGGCTAAAAGAGCTAAGATCGTGATTGTCTCTGTTGCTGAATGAGCTAGGACGCTAATCAACTCTAATCTAAGAGAGACTCACTAGCTTCATGTTGGAACACCGTTACTTTGTCTCCTAACTCATTTTCCTAACAAGACAACCTCAATGATAAGACGCACACTGTTTTCAAAGCATTTCTTGCTAAAAGAGCTAAGATCGTGATTGTCTCTGTTGCTGAATGAGCTAGGACGCTATTCAACTCTAATCTAAGAGAGACTCACTAACTTCATGTAGGAACACCGTTACTTTGTCTCCTAACTCATTTTCCTAACAAGACAACCTCAATGATAAGACGCACACTGCTTTCAATGCATTTCTGGCTAAAAGAGCTAAGATCGTGATTGTCTCTGTTGCTGAATGAGCTAGGACGCTATTCAACTCTAATCTAAGAGAGACTCAGTAACTTCATGTAGGAACACCGTTGCTTTGTCTCCTAACTAATTTTCCTAACAAGACAACCTCAATGATAAGACGCACACTGTTTTCAATGCATTTCTAGCTAAAAGAGCTAAGATCGTGATTGTCTCTGTTGCTGAATGAGCTAGGACGCTATTCAACTTCAATCTAAGAAAGACTCACTAACTTCATGTAGGAACACCGTTACTTTGTCTCCTAACTCATTTTCCTAACAAGACAACCTCAATGATAAGACGCACACTGTTTTCAAAGCATTTCTTGCTAAAAGAGCTAAGATCGTGATTGTCTCTGTTGCTGAATGAGCTAGGACGCTATTCAACTCTAATCTAAGAGAGACTCACTAACTTCATGTAGGAACACCGTTACTTTGTCTCCTAACTCATTTTCCTAACAAGACAACCTCAATGATAAGACGCACACTGCTTTCAATGCATTTCTGGCTAAAAGAGCTAAGATCGTGATTGTCTCTGTTGCTGAATGAGCTAGGACGCTATTCAACTCTAATCTAAGAGAGACTCACTAACTTCATGTAGGAACACCGTTACTTTGTCTCCTAACTCATTTTTCTAACAAGACAACCTCAATGATAAGACGCACACTGCTTTCAATGCATTTCTGGCTTAAAGAGCTAAGATCGTGATTGTCTCTGTTGCTGAATGAGCTAGGACGCTATTCAACTCTAATCTAAGAGAGACTCACTAACTTCATGTAGGAACACCGTTGCTTTGTCTCCTAACTCATTTTCCTAACAAGACAACCTCAATGATAAGACGCACACTGTTTTCAATGCATTTCTGGCTAAAAGAGCTAAGATCGTGATTGTCTCTGTTGCTGAATGAGCTAGGACGCTATTCAACTCTAATCTAAGAGAGACTCACTAACTTCATGTAGGAACACCGTTACTTTGTCTCCTAACTCATTTTCCTAACAAGACAACCTCAATGATAAGACGCACACTGCTTTCAATGCATTTCTGGCTAAAAGAGCTAAGATCGTGATTGTCTCTGTTGCTGAATGAGCTAGGACGCTATTCAACTCTAATCTAAGAGAGACTCACTAACTTCATGTAGGAACACCGTTACTTTGTCTCCTAACACTTTTTCCTAACAAGACAACCTCAATGATAAGACGCACACTGTTTTCAATGCATTTCTGGCTAAAAGAGCTAAGATCGAGATTGTCTCTGTTGCTGAATGAGCTAGGACGCTATTCAACTCCAATCTAAGAGAGACTCACTAACTTCATGTAGGAACACCGTTACTTTGTCTCCTAACTCATTTTCCTAACAAGACAACCTCAATGATAAGACGCACACTGTTTTCAATGCATTTCTGGCTAAAAGAGCTAAGATCGTGATTGTCTCTGTTGCTGAATGAGCTAGGACGCTATTCAACTTCAATCTAAGAAAGACTCACTAACTTCATGTAGGAACACCGTTACTTTGTCTCCTAACTCATTTTCCTAACAAGACAACCTCAATGATAAGACGCACACTGTTTTCAATGCATTTCTGGCTAAAAGAGCTAAGATCGTGATTGTCTCTGTTGCTGAATGAGCTAGGACGCTATTCAACTCTAATCTAAGAGAGACTCACTAACTTCATGTAGGAACACCGTTACTTTGTCTCCTAACTCATTTTCCTAACAAGACAACCTCAATGATAAGACGCACACTGCTTTCAATGCATTTCTGGCTAAAAGAGCTAAGATCGTGATTGTCTCTGTTGCTGAATGAGCTAGGACGCTATTCAACTCTAATCTAAGAGAGACTCACTAACTTCATGTAGGAACACCGTTACTTTGTCTCCTAACTCATTTTCCTAACAAGACAACCTCAATGATAAGACGCACACTGCTTTCAATGCATTTCTGGCTAAAAGAGCTAAGATCGTGATTGTCTCTGTTGCTGAATGAGCTAGGACGCTATTCAACTCTAATCTAAGAGAGACTCACTAACTTCATGTAGGAACACCGTTGCTTTGTCTCCTAAATCATTTTCCTAACAAGACAACCTCAATGATAAGACGCACACTGTTTTCAATGCATTTCTGGCTAAAAGAGCTAAGATCGTGATTGTCTCTGTTGCTGAATGAGCTAGGACGCTATTCAACTCTAATCTAAGAGAGACTCACTAACTTCATGTAGGAACACCGTTACTTTGTCTCCTAACTCATTTTCCTAACAAGACAACCTCAATGATAAGACGCACACTGTTTTCAATGCATTTCTGGCTAAAAGAGCTAAGATCGTGATTGTCTCTGTTGCTGAATGAGCTAGGACGCTATTCAACTCCAATCTAAGAGAGACTCACTAACTTCATGTAGGAACACCGTTACTTTGTCTCCTAACTCATTTTCTTAACAAGACAACCTCAATGATAAGACGCACACTGTTTTCAATACATTTCTTGCTAAAAGAGCTAAGATCGTGATTGTCTCTGTTGCTGAATGAGCTAGGACGCTATTTAACTCTAATCTAAGAGAGACTCACTAACTTCATGTAGGAACACCGTTACTTTGTCTCCTAACTCATTTTCCTAACAAGACAACCTCAATGATAAGACGCACACTGTTTTCAATGCATTTCTGGCTAAAAGAGCTAAGATCGTGATTGTCTCTGTTGCTGAATGAGCTAGGACGCTAATCAACTCTAATCTAAGAGAGACTCACTAACTTCATGTAGGAACACCGTTACTTTGTCTCCTAACTCATTTTCCTAACAAGACAACCTCAATGATAAGACGCACACTGTTTTCAATGCATTTCTAGCTAAAAGAGCTAAGATCGTGATTGTCTCTGTTGCTGAATGAGCTAGGACGCTATTCAACTCCAATCTAAGAGAGACTCACTAACTTCATGTAGGAACACCGTTACTTTGTCTCCTAACTCATTTTCTTAACAAGACAACCTCAATGATAAGACGCACACTGTTTTCAATACATTTCTTGCTAAAAGAGCTAAGATCGTGATTGTCTCTGTTGCTGAATGAGCTAGGACGCTATTCAACTCTAATCTAAGAGAGACTCAGTAACTTCATGTAGGAACACCGTTGCTTTGTCTCCTAACTCATTTTCCTAACAAGACAACCTCAATGATAAGACGCACACTGTTTTCAATGCATTTCTAGCTAGAGCTAAGATCGTGATTGTCTCTGTTGCTGAATGAGCTAGGACGCTATTCAACTTCAATCTAAGAAAGACTCACTAACTTCATGTAGGAACACCGTTACTTTGTCTCCTAACTCATTTTCCTAACAAGACAACCTCAATGATAAGACGCACACTGTTTTCAAAGCATTTCTTGCTAAAAGAGCTAAGATCGTGATTGTCTCTGTTGCTGAATGAGCTAGGACGCTATTCAACTCTAATCTAAGAGAGACTCACTAACTTCATGTAGGAACACCGTTACTTTGTCTCCTAACTCATTTTCCTAACAAGACAACCTCAATGATAAGACGCACACTGCTTTCAATGCATTTCTGGCTAAAAGAGCTAAGATCGTGATTGTCTCTGTTGCTGAATGAGCTAGGACGCTATTCAACTCTAATCTAAGAGAGACTCACTAACTTCATGTAGGAACACCGTTGCTTTGTCTCCTAAATCATTTTCCTAACAAGACAACCTCAATGATAAGACGCACACTGCTTTCAATGCATTTCTGGCTAAAAGAGCTAAGATCGTGATTGTCTCTGTTGCTGAATGAGCTAGGACGCTATTCAACTCTAATCTAAGAGAGACTCACTAACTTCATGTAGGAACACCGTTACTTTGTCTCCTAACACTTTTTCCTAACAAGACAACCTCAATGATAAGACGCACACTGTTTTCAATGCATTTCTGGCTAAAAGAGCTAAGATCGTGATTGTCTCTGTTGCTGAATGAGCTAGGACGCTATTCAACTCCAATCTAAGAGAGACTCACTAACTTCATGTAGGAACACCGTTGCTTTGTCTCCTAAATCATTTTCCTAACAAGACAACCTCAATGATAAGACGCACACTGTTTTCAATGCATTTCTGGCTAAAAGAGCTAAGATCGTGATTGTCTCTGTTGCTGAATGAGCTAGGGCGCTATTCAACTCTAATCTAAGAGAGACTCACTAACTTCATGTAGGAACACCGTTACTTTGTCTCCTAACTCATTTTCCTAACAAGACAACCTCAATGATAAGACGCACACTGTTTTCAATGCATTTCTGGCTAAAAGAGCTAAGATCGTGATTGTCTCTGTTGCTGAATGAGCTAGGACGCTATTCAACTCCAATCTAAGAGAGACTCACTAACTTCATGTAGGAACACCGTTACTTTGTCTCCTAACTCATTTTCCTAACAAGACACCTCAATGATAAGACGCTTACTCTTTTCAATGCATTTCTGGCTAAAAGGGCTAAGATCGTGATTGTCTCTGTTGCTGAATGAGCTAGGACGCTATTCAACTCCAATCTAAGAGAGACTCACTAACTTCATGTAGGAACACCGTTACTTTGTCTCCTAACTCATTTTCCTAACAAGACACCTCAATGATAAGACTCACACTGTTTTCAATACATTTCTTGCTAAAAGAGCTAAGATCGTGATTGTCTCTGTTGCTGAATGAGCTAGGACGCTATTCAACTCTAATCTAAGAGAGACTCACTAACTTCATGTAGGAACACCGTTACTTTGTCTCCTAACTCATTTTCCTAACAAGACAACCTCAATGATAAGACGCACACTGTTTTCAATGCATTTCTGGCTAAAAGAGCTAAGATCGTGATTGTCTCTGTTGCTGAATGAGCTAGGACGCTATTCAACTCTAATCTAAGAGAGACTCACTAACTTCATGTAGGAACACCGTTACTTTGTCTCCTAACTCATTTTCCTAACAAGACAACCTCAATGATAAGACGCACACTGTTTTCAATGCATTTCTGGCTAAAAGAGCTAAGATCGTGATTGTCTCTGTTGCTGAATGAGCTAGGACGCTAATCAACTCTAATCTAAGAGAGACTCACTAGCTTCATGTTGGAACACCGTTACTTTGTCTCCTAACTCATTTTCCTAACAAGACAACCTCAATGATAAGACGCACACTGTTTTCAAAGCATTTCTTGCTAAAAGAGCTAAGATCGTGATTGTCTCTGTTGCTGAATGAGCTAGGACGCTATTCAACTCTAATCTAAGAGAGACTCACTAACTTCATGTAGGAACACCGTTACTTTGTCTCCTAACTCATTTTCCTAACAAGACAACCTCAATGATAAGACGCACACTGCTTTCAATGCATTTCTGGCTAAAAGAGCTAAGATCGTGATTGTCTCTGTTGCTGAATGAGCTAGGACGCTATTCAACTCTAATCTAAGAGAGACTCAGTAACTTCATGTAGGAACACCGTTGCTTTGTCTCCTAACTAATTTTCCTAACAAGACAACCTCAATGATAAGACGCACACTGTTTTCAATGCATTTCTAGCTAAAAGAGCTAAGATCGTGATTGTCTCTGTTGCTGAATGAGCTAGGACGCTATTCAACTTCAATCTAAGAAAGACTCACTAACTTCATGTAGGAACACCGTTACTTTGTCTCCTAACTCATTTTCCTAACAAGACAACCTCAATGATAAGACGCACACTGTTTTCAAAGCATTTCTTGCTAAAAGAGCTAAGATCGTGATTGTCTCTGTTGCTGAATGAGCTAGGACGCTATTCAACTCTAATCTAAGAGAGACTCACTAACTTCATGTAGGAACACCGTTACTTTGTCTCCTAACTCATTTTCCTAACAAGACAACCTCAATGATAAGACGCACACTGCTTTCAATGCATTTCTGGCTAAAAGAGCTAAGATCGTGATTGTCTCTGTTGCTGAATGAGCTAGGACGCTATTCAACTCTAATCTAAGAGAGACTCACTAACTTCATGTAGGAACACCGTTACTTTGTCTCCTAACTCATTTTTCTAACAAGACAACCTCAATGATAAGACGCACACTGCTTTCAATGCATTTCTGGCTTAAAGAGCTAAGATCGTGATTGTCTCTGTTGCTGAATGAGCTAGGACGCTATTCAACTCTAATCTAAGAGAGACTCACTAACTTCATGTAGGAACACCGTTGCTTTGTCTCCTAACTCATTTTCCTAACAAGACAACCTCAATGATAAGACGCACACTGTTTTCAATGCATTTCTGGCTAAAAGAGCTAAGATCGTGATTGTCTCTGTTGCTGAATGAGCTAGGACGCTATTCAACTCTAATCTAAGAGAGACTCACTAACTTCATGTAGGAACACCGTTACTTTGTCTCCTAACTCATTTTCCTAACAAGACAACCTCAATGATAAGACGCACACTGCTTTCAATGCATTTCTGGCTAAAAGAGCTAAGATCGTGATTGTCTCTGTTGCTGAATGAGCTAGGACGCTATTCAACTCTAATCTAAGAGAGACTCACTAACTTCATGTAGGAACACCGTTACTTTGTCTCCTAACACTTTTTCCTAACAAGACAACCTCAATGATAAGACGCACACTGTTTTCAATGCATTTCTGGCTAAAAGAGCTAAGATCGAGATTGTCTCTGTTGCTGAATGAGCTAGGACGCTATTCAACTCCAATCTAAGAGAGACTCACTAACTTCATGTAGGAACACCGTTACTTTGTCTCCTAACTCATTTTCCTAACAAGACAACCTCAATGATAAGACGCACACTGTTTTCAATGCATTTCTGGCTAAAAGAGCTAAGATCGTGATTGTCTCTGTTGCTGAATGAGCTAGGACGCTATTCAACTTCAATCTAAGAAAGACTCACTAACTTCATGTAGGAACACCGTTACTTTGTCTCCTAACTCATTTTCCTAACAAGACAACCTCAATGATAAGACGCACACTGTTTTCAATGCATTTCTGGCTAAAAGAGCTAAGATCGTGATTGTCTCTGTTGCTGAATGAGCTAGGACGCTATTCAACTCTAATCTAAGAGAGACTCACTAACTTCATGTAGGAACACCGTTACTTTGTCTCCTAACTCATTTTCCTAACAAGACAACCTCAATGATAAGACGCACACTGCTTTCAATGCATTTCTGGCTAAAAGAGCTAAGATCGTGATTGTCTCTGTTGCTGAATGAGCTAGGACGCTATTCAACTCTAATCTAAGAGAGACTCACTAACTTCATGTAGGAACACCGTTACTTTGTCTCCTAACTCATTTTCCTAACAAGACAACCTCAATGATAAGACGCACACTGCTTTCAATGCATTTCTGGCTAAAAGAGCTAAGATCGTGATTGTCTCTGTTGCTGAATGAGCTAGGACGCTATTCAACTCTAATCTAAGAGAGACTCACTAACTTCATGTAGGAACACCGTTGCTTTGTCTCCTAAATCATTTTCCTAACAAGACAACCTCAATGATAAGACGCACACTGTTTTCAATGCATTTCTGGCTAAAAGAGCTAAGATCGTGATTGTCTCTGTTGCTGAATGAGCTAGGACGCTATTTAACTCTAATCTAAGAGAGACTCACTAACTTCATGTAGGAACACCGTTACTTTGTCTCCTAACTCATTTTCCTAACAAGACAACCTCAATGATAAGACGCACACTGTTTTCAATGCATTTCTGGCTAAAAGAGCTAAGATCGTGATTGTCTCTGTTGCTGAATGAGCTAGGACGCTATTCAACTCCAATCTAAGAGAGACTCACTAACTTCATGTAGGAACACCGTTACTTTGTCTCCTAACTCATTTTCTTAACAAGACAACCTCAATGATAAGACGCACACTGTTTTCAATACATTTCTTGCTAAAAGAGCTAAGATCGTGATTGTCTCTGTTGCTGAATGAGCTAGGACGCTATTCAACTCTAATCTAAGAGAGACTCACTAACTTCATGTAGGAACACCGTTACTTTGTCTCCTAACTCATTTTCCTAACAAGACAACCTCAATGATAAGACGCACACTGTTTTCAATGCATTTCTGGCTAAAAGAGCTAAGATCGTGATTGTCTCTGTTGCTGAATGAGCTAGGACGCTAATCAACTCTAATCTAAGAGAGACTCACTAACTTCATGTAGGAACACCGTTACTTTGTCTCCTAACTCATTTTCCTAACAAGACAACCTCAATGATAAGACGCACACTGCTTTCAATGCATTTCTGGCTAAAAGAGCTAAGATCGTGATTGTCTCTGTTGCTGAATGAGCTAGGACGCTATTCAACTCTAATCTAAGAGAGACTCACTAACTTCATGTAGGAACACCGTTGCTTTGTCTCCTAACTCATTTTCCTAACAAGACAACCTCAATGATAAGACGCACACTGTTTTCAATGCATTTCTAGCTAAAAGAGCTAAGATCGTGATTGTCTCTGTTGCTGAATGAGCTAGGACGCTATTCAACTTCAATCTAAGAAAGACTCACTAACTTCATGTAGGAACACCGTTACTTTGTCTCCTAACTCATTTTCCTAACAAGACAACCTCAATGATAAGACGCACACTGTTTTCAAAGCATTTCTTGCTAAAAGAGCTAAGATCGTGATTGTCTCTGTTGCTGAATGAGCTAGGACGCTATTCAACTCTAATCTAAGAGAGACTCACTAACTTCATGTAGGAACACCGTTACTTTGTCTCCTAACTCATTTTCCTAACAAGACAACCTCAATGATAAGACGCACACTGCTTTCAATGCATTTCTGGCTAAAAGAGCTAAGATCGTGATTGTCTCTGTTGCTGAATGAGCTAGGACGCTATTCAACTCTAATCTAAGAGAGACTCACTAACTTCATGTAGGAACACCGTTACTTTGTCTCCTAACTCATTTTCCTAACAAGACAACCTCAATGATAAGACGCACACTGCTTTCAATGCATTTCTGGCTAAAAGAGCTAAGATCGTGATTGTCTCTGTTGCTGAATGAGCTAGGACGCTATTCAACTCTAATCTAAGAGAGACTCACTAACTTCATGTAGGAACACCGTTGCTTTGTCTCCTAAATCATTTTCCTAACAAGACAACCTCAATGATAAGACGCACACTGTTTTCAATGCATTTCTGGCTAAAAGAGCTAAGATCGTGATTGTCTCTGTTGCTGAATGAGCTAGGACGCTATTCAACTCCAATCTAAGAGAGACTCACTAACTTCATGTAAGAACACCGTTACTTTGTCTCCTAACTCATTTTCCTAACAAGACACCTCAATGATAAGACGCACACTGTTTTCAATGCATTTCTGGCTAAAAGGGCTAAGATCGTGATTGTCTCTGTTGCTGAATGAGCTAGGACGCTATTCAACTCTAATCTAAGAGAGACTCACTAACTTCATGTAGGAACACCGTTACTTTGTCTCCTAACTCATTTTCCTAACAAGACAACCTCAATGATAAGACGCACACTGTTTTCAATGCATTTCTAGCTAAGAGAGCTAAGATCGTGATTCTCTCTGTTGCTGAATGAGCTAGGACGCTATTCAACTTCAATCTAAGAAAGACTCACTAACTTCATGTAGGAACACCGTTACTTTGTCTCCTAACTCATTTTCCTAACAAGACAACCTCAATGATAAGACGCACACTGTTTTCAAAGCATTTCTTGCTAAAAGAGCTAAGATCGTGATTGTCTCTGTTGCTGAATGAGCTAGGACGCTATTCAACTCTAATCTAAGAGAGACTCACTAACTTCATGTAGAAACACCGTTGCTTTGTCTCCTAACTCATTTTCCTAACAAGACAACCTCAATGATAAGACGCACACTGTTTTCAATGCATTTCTGGCTAAAAGAGCTAAGATCGTGATTGTCTCTGTTGCTGAATGAGCTAGGACGCTATTCAACTCCAATCTAAGAGAGACTCACTAACTTCATGTAGGAACACCGTTACTTTGTCTCCTAACTCATTTTCCTAACAAGACACCTCAATGATAAGACGCACACTGTTTTCAATGCATTTCTGGCTAAAAGGGCTAAGATCGTGATTGTCTCTGTTGCTGAATGAGCTAGGACGCTATTCAACTCTAATCTAAGAGAGACTCACTAACTTCATGTAGGAACACCGTTACTTTGTCTCCTAACTCATTTTCCTAACAAGACAACCTCAATGATAAGACGCACACTGATTTCAATGCATTTCTAGCTAAAAGAGCTAAGATCGTGATTCTCTCTGTTGCTGAATGAGCTAGGACGCTATTCAACTTCAATCTAAGAAAGACTCACTAACTTCATGTAGGAACACCGTTACTTTGTCTCCTAACTCATTTTCCTAACAAGACAACCTCAATGATAAGACGCACACTGTTTTCAAAGCATTTCTTGCTAAAAGAGCTAAGATCGTGATTGTCTCTGTTGCTGAATGAGCTAGGACGCTATTCAACTCTAATCTAAGAGAGACTCACTAACTTCATGTAGAAACACCGTTGCTTTGTCTCCTAACTCATTTTCCTAACAAGACAACCTCAATGATAAGACGCACACTGTTTTCAATGCATTTCTGGCTAAAAGAGCTAAGATCGTGATTGTCTCTGTTGCTGAATGAGCTAGGACGCTATTCAACTCTAATCTAAGAGAGACTCACTAACTTCATGTAGGAACACCGTTACTTTGTCTCCTAACTCATTTTCCTAACAAGACAACCTCAATGATAAGACGCACACTGCTTTCAATGCATTTCTGGCTAAAAGAGCTAAGATCGTGATTGTCTCTGTTGCTGAATGAGCTAGGACGCTAATCAACTCTTATCTAAGAGAGACTCACTAACTTCATGTAGGAACACCGTTACTTTGTCTCCCAACTCATTTTCCTAACAAGACAACCTCAATGATAAGACGCACACTGTTTTCAATGCATTTCTAGCTAAAAGAGCTAAGATCGTGATTGTCTCTGTTGCTGAATGAGCTAGGACGCTATTCAACTCTAATCTAAGAGAGACTCACTAACTTCATGTAGGAACACCGTTACTTTGTCTCCTAACTCATTTTCCTAACAAGACAACCTCAATGATAAGACGCACACTGCTTTCAATGCATTTCTGGCTAAAAGAGCTAAGATCGTGATTGTCCCTGTTGCTGAATGAGCTAGGACGCTATTCAACTCTAATCTAAGAGAGACTCACTAACTTCATGTAGGAACACCGTTACTTTGTCTCCTAACTCATTTTCCTAACAAGACAACCTCAATGATAAGACGCACACTGCTTTCAATGCATTTCTGGCTAAAAGAGCTAAGATCGTGATTGTCCCTGTTGCTGATTGAGCTAGGACGCTATTCAACTCTAATCTAAGAGAGACTCACTAACTTCATGTAGGAACACCGTTACTTTGTCTCCTAACTCATTTTCCTAACAAGACAACCTCAATGATAAGACGCACACTGCTTTCAATGCATTTCTGGCTAAAAGAGCTAAGATCGTGATTGTCTCTGTTGCTGAATGAGCTAGGACGCTATTCAACTCTAATCTAAGAGAGACTCACTAACTTCATGTAGGAACACCGTTACTTTGTCTCCTAACTCATTTTCCTAACAAGACAACCTCAATAATAAGACGCACACTGCTTTCAATGCATTTCAGGCTAAAAGAGCTAAGATCGTGATTGTCTCTGTTGCTGAATGAGCTAGGACGCTATTCAACTCTAATCTAAGAGAGACTCACTAACTTCATGTAGGAACACCGTTGCTTTGTCTCCTAACTCATTTTCCTAACAAGACAACCTCAATGATAAGACGCACACTGTTTTCAATGCATTTCTGGCTAAAAGAGCTAAGATCGTGATTGTCTCTGTTGCTGAATGAGCTAGGACGCTATTCAACTCCAATCTAAGAGAGACTCACTAACTTAATGTAGGAACACCGTTGCTTTGTCTCCTAACTCATTTTCCTAACAAGACAACCTCAATGATAAGACGCACACTGTTTTCAATGCATTTCTGGCTAAAAGAGCTAAGATCGTGATTGTCCCTGTTGCTAAATGAGCTAGGACGCTATTCAACTCTAATCTAAGAGAGACTCACTAACTTCATGTAGGAACACCGTTACTTTGTCTCCTAACTCATTTTCCTAACAAGACAACCTCAATGATAAGACGCACACTGCTTTCAATGCATTTCTGGCTAAAAGAGCTAAGATCGTGATTGTCTCTGTTGCTGAATGAGCTAGGACGCTATTCAACACTAATCTAAGAGAGACTCACTAACTTCATGTAGGAATACCGTTACTTTGCCTCCTAACTCATTTTCCTAACAAGACAACCTCAATGATAAGACGCACACTGCTTTTAATGCATTTCAGGCTAAAAGAGCTAAGATCGTGATTGTCTCTGTTGCTGAATGAGCTAGGACGCTATTCAACTCTAATCTAAGAGAGACTCACTAACTTCATGTAGGAACACCGTTGCTTTGTCTCCTAACTCATTTTCCTAACAAGACAACCTCAATGATAAGACGCACACTGTTTTCAATGCATTTCTGGCTAAAAGAGCTAAGATCGTGATTGTCTCTGTTGCTGAATGAGCTAGGACGCTATTCAACTCCAATCTAAGAGAGACTCACTAACTTCATGTAGGAACACCGTTGCTTTGTCTCCTAACTCATTTTCCTAACAAGACAACCTCAATGATAAGACGCACACTGTTTTCAATGCATTTCTGGCTAAAAGAGCTAAGATCGTGATTGTCTCTGTTGCTGAATGAGCTAGGACGCTATTCAACTCCAATCTAAGAGAGACTCACTAACTTCATGTAGGAACACCGTTACTTTGTCTCCTAACTCATTTTCTTAACAATACAACCTCAATGATAAGACGCACACTGTTTTCAATACATTTCTTGCTAAAAGAGCTAAGATCGTGATTGTCTCTGTTGCTGAATGAGCTAGGACGCTATTCAACTCTAATCTAAGAGAGACTCACTAACTTCATGTAGGAACACCGTTACTTTGTCTCCTAACTCATTTTCCTAACAAGACAACCTCAATGATAAGACGCACACTGTTTTCAATGCATTTCTGGCTAAAAGAGCTAAGATCGTGATTGTCTCTGTTGCTGAATGAGCTAGGACGCTATTCAACTCCAATCTAAGAGAGACTCACTAACTTCATGTAGGAACACCGTTACTTTGTCTCCTAACTCATTTTCCTAACAAGACACCTCAATGATAAGACGCACACTCTTTTCAATGCATTTCTGGCTAAAAGGGCTAAGATCGTGATTGTCTCTGTTGCTGAATGAGCTAGGACGCTATTCAACTCTAATCTAAGAGAGACTCACTAACTTCATGTAGGAACACCGTTACTTTGTCTCCTAACTCATTTTCCTAACAAGACAACCTCAATGATAAGACGCACACTGCTTTCAATGCATTTCTGGCTAAAAGAGCTAAGATCGTGATTGTCTCTGTTGCTGAATGAGCTAGGACGCTATTTAACTCTAATCTAAGAGAGACTCACTAACTTCATGTAGGAACACCGTTACTTTGTCTCCTAACTCATTTTCCTAACAAGACAACCTCAATGATAAGACGCACACTGTTTTCAATGCATTTCTAGCTAAAAGAGCTAAGATCGTGATTGTCTCTGTTGCTGAATGAGCTAGGACGCTATTCAACTCTAATCTAAGAGAGACTCACTAACTTCATGTAGAAACACCGTTGCTTTGTCTCCTAACTCATTTTCCTAACAAGACAACCTCAATGATAAGACGCACACTGTTTTCAATGCATTTCTGGCTAAAAGAGCTAAGATCGTGATTGTCTCTGTTGCTGAATGAGCTAGGACGCTATTCAACTCTAATCTAAGAGAGACTCACTAACTTCATGTAGGAACACCGTTACTTTGTCTCCTAACTCATTTTCCTAACAAGACAACCTCAATGATAAGACGCACACTGTTTTCAATGCATTTCTGGCTAAAAGAGCTAAGATCGTGATTGTCTCTGTTGCTGAATGAGCTAGGACGCTATTCAACTCCAATCTAAGAGAGACTCACTAACTTCATGTAGGAACACCGTTACTTTGTCTCCTAACTCATTTTCCTAACAAGACACCTCAATGATAAGACGCTTACTCTTTTCAATGCATTTCTGGCTAAAAGGGCTAAGATCGTGATTGTCTCTGTTGCTGAATGAGCTAGGACGCTATTCAACTCTAATCTAAGAGAGACTCACTAACTTCATGTAGGAACACCGTTACTTTGTCTCCTAACTCATTTTCCTAACAAGACAACCTCAATGATAAGACGCACACTGTTTTCAAAGCATTTCTTGCTAAAAGAGCTAAGATCGTGATTGTCTCTGTTGCTGAATGAGCTAGGACGCTATTCAACTCTAATCTAAGAGAGACTCACTAACTTCATGTAGAAACACCGTTGCTTTGTCTCCTAACTCATTTTCCTAACAAGACAACCTCAATGATAAGACGCACACTGTTTTCAATGCATTTCTGGCTAAAAGAGCTAAGATCGTGATTGTCTCTGTTGCTGAATGAGCTAGGACGCTATTCAACTCTAATCTAAGAGAGACTCACTAACTTCATGTAGGAACACCGTTACTTTGTCTCCTAACTCATTTTCCTAACAAGACAACCTCAATGATAAGACGCACACTGTTTTCAATGCATTTCTGGCTAAAAGAGCTAAGATCGTGATTGTCTCTGTTGCTGAATGAGCTAGGACGCTATTCAACTCTAATCTAAGAGAGACTCACTAACTTCATGTAGGAACACCGTTACTTTGTCTCCTAACTCATTTTCCTAACAAGACAACCTCAATGATAAGACGCACACTGTTTTCAATGCATTTCTGGCTAAAAGAGCTAAGATCGTGATTGTCTCTGTTGCTGAATGAGCTAGGACGCTATTCAACTCCAATCTAAGAGAGACTCACTAACTTCATGTAGGAACACCGTTACTTTGTCTCCTAACTCATTTTCTTAACAATACAACCTCAATGATAAGACGCACACTGTTTTCAATACATTTCTTGCTAAAAGAGCTAAGATCGTGATTGTCTCTGTTGCAGAATGAGCTAGGACGCTATTCAACTCTAATCTAAGAGAGACTCACTAACTTCATGTAGGAACACCGTTACTTTGTCTCCTAACTCATTTTCCTAACAAGACAACCTCAATGATAAGACGCACACTGTTTTCAATGCATTTCTGGCTAAAAGAGCTAAGATCGTGATTGTCTCTGTTGCTGAATGAGCTAGGACGCTATTCAACTCTAATCTAAGAGAGACTCACTAACTTCATGTAGGAACACCGTTGCTTTGTCTCCTAACTCATTTTCCTAACAAGACAACCTCAATGATAAGACGCACACTGTTTTCAATGCATTTCTGGCTAAAAGAGCTAAGATCGTGATTGTCTCTGTTGCTGAATGAGCTAGGACGCTATTCAACTCCAATCTAAGAGAGACTCACTAACTTCATGTAGGAACACCGTTGCTTTGTCTCCTAACTCATTTTCCTAACAAGACAACCTCAATGATAAGACGCACACTGTTTTCAAAGCATTTCTGGCTAAAAGAGCTAAGATCGTGATTGTCTCTGTTGCTGAATGAGCTAGGACGCTATTCAACTCTAATCTAAGAGAGACTCACTAACTTCATGTAGGAACACCGTTACTTTGTCTCCTAACTCATTTTCCTAACAAGACAACCTCAATGATAAGACGCACACTGCTTTCAATGCATTTCTGGCTAAAAGAGCTAAGATCGTGATTGTCTCTGTTGCTGAATGAGCTAGGACGCTATTCAACTCTAATCTAAGAGAGACTCACTAACTTCATGTAGGAACACCGTTACTTTGCCTCCTAACTCATTTTCCTAACAAGACAACCTCAATGATAAGACGCACACTGCTTTCAATGCATTTCAGGCTAAAAGAGCTAAGATCGTGATTGTCTCTGTTGCTGAATGAGCTAGGACGCTATTCAACTCTAATCTAAGAGAGACTCACTAACTTCATGTAGGAACACCGTTGCTTTGTCTCCTAACTCATTTTCCTAACAAGACAACCTCAATGATAAGACGCACACTGTTTTCAATGCATTTCTAGCTAAAAGAGCTAAGATCGTGATTGTCTCTGTTGCTGAATGAGCTAGGACGCTATTCAACTCTAATCTAAGAGAGACTCACTAACTTCATGTAGGAACAGCGTTACTTTGTCTCCTAACACTTTTTCCTAACAAGACAACCTCAATGATAAGACGCACACTGTTTTCAATGCATTTCTGGCTAAAAGAGCTAAGATCGTGATTGTCTCTGTTGCTGAATGAGCTAGGACGCTATTCAACTCCAATCTAAGAGAGACTCACTAATTTCATGTAGGAACACCGTTGCTTTGTCTCCTAACTCATTTTCCTAACAAGACAACCTCAATGATAAGACGCACACTGTTTTCAAAGCATTTCTTGCTAAGAGCTAAGATCGTGATTGTCTCTGTTGCTGAATGAGCTAGGACGCTATTCAACTCTAATCTAAGAGAGACTCACTAACTTCATGTAGGAACACCATTACTTTGTCTCCTAACTCATTTTCCTAACAAGACAACCTCAATGATAAGACGCACACTGTTTTCAATGCATTTCTGGCTAAAAGAGCTAAGATCGTGATTGTCTCTGTTGCTGAATGAGCTAGGACGCTATTCAACTCTAATCTAAGAGAGACTCACTAACTTCATGTAGGAACACCGTTACTTTGTCTCCTAACTCATTTTCCTAACAAGACACCTCAATGATAAGACGCACACTCTTTTCAATGCATTTCTGGCTAAAAGGGCTAAGATCGTGATTGTCTCTGTTGCTGAATGAGCTAGGACGCTATTCAACTCCAATCTAAGAGAGACTCACTAACTTCATGTAGGAACACCGTTGCTTTGTCTCCTAACTCATTTTCCTAACAAGACAACCTCAATGATAAGACGCACACTGTTTTCAAAGCATTTCTGGCTAAAAGAGCTAAGATCGTGATTGTCTCTGTTGCTGAATGAGCTAGGACGCTATTCAACTCTAATCTAAGAGAGACTCACTAACTTCATGTAGGAACACCGTTACTTTGTCTCCTAACTCATTTTCCTAACAAGACAACCTCAATGATAAGACGCACACTGCTTTCAATGCATTTCTGGCTAAAAGAGCTAAGATCGTGATTGTCTCTGTTGCTGAATGAGCTAGGACGCTATTCAACTCTAATCTAAGAGAGACTCACTAACTTCATGTAGGAACACCGTTACTTTGCCTCCTAACTCATTTTCCTAACAAGACAACCTCAATGATAAGACGCACACTGCTTTCAATGCATTTCAGGCTAAAAGAGCTAAGATCGTGATTGTCTCTGTTGCTGAATGAGCTAGGACGCTATTCAACTCTAATCTAAGAGAGACTCACTAACTTCATGTAGGAACACCGTTGCTTTGTCTCCTAACTCATTTTCCTAACAAGACAACCTCAATGATAAGACGCACACTGTTTTCAATGCATTTCTAGCTAAAAGAGCTAAGATCGTGATTGTCTCTGTTGCTGAATGAGCTAGGACGCTATTCAACTCTAATCTAAGAGAGACTCACTAACTTCATGTAGGAACAGCGTTACTTTGTCTCCTAACACTTTTTCCTAACAAGACAACCTCAATGATAAGACGCACACTGTTTTCAATGCATTTCTGGCTAAAAGAGCTAAGATCGTGATTGTCTCTGTTGCTGAATGAGCTAGGACGCTATTCAACTCCAATCTAAGAGAGACTCACTAATTTCATGTAGGAACACCGTTGCTTTGTCTCCTAACTCATTTTCCTAACAAGACAACCTCAATGATAAGACGCACACTGTTTTCAAAGCATTTCTTGCTAAGAGCTAAGATCGTGATTGTCTCTGTTGCTGAATGAGCTAGGACGCTATTCAACTCTAATCTAAGAGAGACTCACTAACTTCATGTAGGAACACCATTACTTTGTCTCCTAACTCATTTTCCTAACAAGACAACCTCAATGATAAGACGCACACTGTTTTCAATGCATTTCTGGCTAAAAGAGCTAAGATCGTGATTGTCTCTGTTGCTGAATGAGCTAGGACGCTATTCAACTCTAATCTAAGAGAGACTCACTAACTTCATGTAGGAACACCGTTACTTTGTCTCCTAACTCATTTTCCTAACAAGACACCTCAATGATAAGACGCACACTCTTTTCAATGCATTTCTGGCTAAAAGGGCTAAGATCGTGATTGTCTCTGTTGCTGAATGAGCTAGGACGCTATTCAACTCTAATCTAAGAGAGACTCACTAACTTCATGTAGGAACACCGTTACTTTGTCTCCTAACTCATTTTCCTAACAAGACAACCTCAATGATAAGACGCACACTGCTTTCAATGCATTTCTGGCTAAAAGAGCTAAGATCGTGATTGTCTCTGTTGCTGAATGAGCTAGGACGCTATTTAACTCTAATCTAAGAGAGACTCACTAACTTCATGTAGGAACACCGTTACTTTGTCTCCTAACTCATTTTCCTAACAAGACAACCTCAATGATAAGACGCACACTGTTTTCAATGCATTTCTAGCTAAAAGAGCTAAGATCGTGATTGTCTCTGTTGCTGAATGAGCTAGGACGCTATTCAACTCTAATCTAAGAGAGACTCACTAACTTCATGTAGAAACACCGTTGCTTTGTCTCCTAACTCATTTTCCTAACAAGACAACCTCAATGATAAGACGCACACTGTTTTCAATGCATTTCTGGCTAAAAGAGCTAAGATCGTGATTGTCTCTGTTGCTGAATGAGCTAGGACGCTATTCAACTCTAATCTAAGAGAGACTCACTAACTTCATGTAGGAACACCGTTACTTTGTCTCCTAACTCATTTTCCTAACAAGACAACCTCAATGATAAGACGCACACTGTTTTCAATGCATTTCTGGCTAAAAGAGCTAAGATCGTGATTGTCTCTGTTGCTGAATGAGCTAGGACGCTATTCAACTCCAATCTAAGAGAGACTCACTAACTTCATGTAGGAACACCGTTACTTTGTCTCCTAACTCATTTTCCTAACAAGACACCTCAATGATAAGACGCTTACTCTTTTCAATGCATTTCTGGCTAAAAGGGCTAAGATCGTGATTGTCTCTGTTGCTGAATGAGCTAGGACGCTATTCAACTCTAATCTAAGAGAGACTCACTAACTTCATGTAGGAACACCGTTACTTTGTCTCCTAACTCATTTTCCTAACAAGACAACCTCAATGATAAGACGCACACTGTTTTCAAAGCATTTCTTGCTAAAAGAGCTAAGATCGTGATTGTCTCTGTTGCTGAATGAGCTAGGACGCTATTCAACTCTAATCTAAGAGAGACTCACTAACTTCATGTAGAAACACCGTTGCTTTGTCTCCTAACTCATTTTCCTAACAAGACAACCTCAATGATAAGACGCACACTGTTTTCAATGCATTTCTGGCTAAAAGAGCTAAGATCGTGATTGTCTCTGTTGCTGAATGAGCTAGGACGCTATTCAACTCTAATCTAAGAGAGACTCACTAACTTCATGTAGGAACACCGTTACTTTGTCTCCTAACTCATTTTCCTAACAAGACAACCTCAATGATAAGACGCACACTGTTTTCAATGCATTTCTGGCTAAAAGAGCTAAGATCGTGATTGTCTCTGTTGCTGAATGAGCTAGGACGCTATTCAACTCTAATCTAAGAGAGACTCACTAACTTCATGTAGGAACACCGTTACTTTGTCTCCTAACTCATTTTCCTAACAAGACAACCTCAATGATAAGACGCACACTGTTTTCAATGCATTTCTGGCTAAAAGAGCTAAGATCGTGATTGTCTCTGTTGCTGAATGAGCTAGGACGCTATTCAACTCCAATCTAAGAGAGACTCACTAACTTCATGTAGGAACACCGTTACTTTGTCTCCTAACTCATTTTCTTAACAATACAACCTCAATGATAAGACGCACACTGTTTTCAATACATTTCTTGCTAAAAGAGCTAAGATCGTGATTGTCTCTGTTGCAGAATGAGCTAGGACGCTATTCAACTCTAATCTAAGAGAGACTCACTAACTTCATGTAGGAACACCGTTACTTTGTCTCCTAACTCATTTTCCTAACAAGACAACCTCAATGATAAGACGCACACTGTTTTCAATGCATTTCTGGCTAAAAGAGCTAAGATCGTGATTGTCTCTGTTGCTGAATGAGCTAGGACGCTATTCAACTCTAATCTAAGAGAGACTCACTAACTTCATGTAGGAACACCGTTGCTTTGTCTCCTAACTCATTTTCCTAACAAGACAACCTCAATGATAAGACGCACACTGTTTTCAATGCATTTCTGGCTAAAAGAGCTAAGATCGTGATTGTCTCTGTTGCTGAATGAGCTAGGACGCTATTCAACTCCAATCTAAGAGAGACTCACTAACTTCATGTAGGAACACCGTTGCTTTGTCTCCTAACTCATTTTCCTAACAAGACAACCTCAATGATAAGACGCACACTGTTTTCAAAGCATTTCTGGCTAAAAGAGCTAAGATCGTGATTGTCTCTGTTGCTGAATGAGCTAGGACGCTATTCAACTCTAATCTAAGAGAGACTCACTAACTTCATGTAGGAACACCGTTACTTTGTCTCCTAACTCATTTTCCTAACAAGACAACCTCAATGATAAGACGCACACTGCTTTCAATGCATTTCTGGCTAAAAGAGCTAAGATCGTGATTGTCTCTGTTGCTGAATGAGCTAGGACGCTATTCAACTCTAATCTAAGAGAGACTCACTAACTTCATGTAGGAACACCGTTACTTTGCCTCCTAACTCATTTTCCTAACAAGACAACCTCAATGATAAGACGCACACTGCTTTCAATGCATTTCAGGCTAAAAGAGCTAAGATCGTGATTGTCTCTGTTGCTGAATGAGCTAGGACGCTATTCAACTCTAATCTAAGAGAGACTCACTAACTTCATGTAGGAACACCGTTGCTTTGTCTCCTAACTCATTTTCCTAACAAGACAACCTCAATGATAAGACGCACACTGTTTTCAATGCATTTCTAGCTAAAAGAGCTAAGATCGTGATTGTCTCTGTTGCTGAATGAGCTAGGACGCTATTCAACTCTAATCTAAGAGAGACTCACTAACTTCATGTAGGAACAGCGTTACTTTGTCTCCTAACACTTTTTCCTAACAAGACAACCTCAATGATAAGACGCACACTGTTTTCAATGCATTTCTGGCTAAAAGAGCTAAGATCGTGATTGTCTCTGTTGCTGAATGAGCTAGGACGCTATTCAACTCCAATCTAAGAGAGACTCACTAATTTCATGTAGGAACACCGTTGCTTTGTCTCCTAACTCATTTTCCTAACAAGACAACCTCAATGATAAGACGCACACTGTTTTCAAAGCATTTCTTGCTAAGAGCTAAGATCGTGATTGTCTCTGTTGCTGAATGAGCTAGGACGCTATTCAACTCTAATCTAAGAGAGACTCACTAACTTCATGTAGGAACACCATTACTTTGTCTCCTAACTCATTTTCCTAACAAGACAACCTCAATGATAAGACGCACACTGCTTTCAATGCATTTCTGGCTAAAAGAGCTAAGATCGTGATTGTCTCTGTTGCTGAATGAGCTAGGACGCTATTCAACTCTAATCTAAGAGAGACTCACTAACTTCATGTAGGAACACCGTTGCTTTGTCTCCTAACTCATTTTCCTAACAAGACAACCTCAATGATAAGACGCACACTGTTTTCAATGCATTTCTGGCTAAAAGAGCTAAGATCGTGATTGTCTCTGTTGCTGAATGAGCTAGGACGCTATTCAACTCCAATCTAAGAGAGACTCACTAACTTCATGTAGGAACACCGTTGCTTTGTCTCCTAACTCATTTTCCTAACAAGACAACCTCAATGATAAGACGCACACTGTGTTCAATGCATTTCTGGCTAAAAGAGCTAAGATCGTGATTGTCTCTGTTGCTGAATGAGCTAGGACGCTATTCAACTCTAATCTAAGAGACACTCAGTAACTTCATGTAGGAACACCGTTGCTTTGTCTCCTAACTCATTTTCCTAACAAGACAACCTCAATGATAAGACGCACACTGTTTTCAATGCATTTCTAGCTAAAAGAGCTAAGATCGTGATTGTCTCTGTTGCTGAATGAGCTAGGACGCTATTCAACTTCAATCTAAGAAAGACTCACTAACTTCATGTAGGAACACCGTTACTTTGTCTCCTAACTCATTTTCCTAACAAGACAACCTCAATGATAAGACGCACACTGTTTTCAAAGCATTTCTTGCTAAAAGAGCTAAGATCGTGATTGTCTCTGTTGCTGAATGAGCTAGGACGCTATTCAACTCTAATCTAAGAGAGACTCACTAACTTCATGTAGGAACACCGTTACTTTGTCTCCTAACTCATTTTCCTAACAAGACAACCTCAATGATAAGACGCACACTGCTTTCAATGCATTTCTGGCTAAAAGAGCTAAGATCGTGATTGTCTCTGTTGCTGAATGAGCTAGGACGCTATTCAACTCTAATCTAAGAGAGACTCACTAACTTCATGTAGGAACACCGTTACTTTGTCTCCTAACTCATTTTCCTAACAAGACAACCTCAATGATAAGACGCACACTGCTTTCAATGCATTTCTGGCTAAAAGAGCTAAGATCGTGATTGTCTCTGTTGCTGAATGAGCTAGGACGCTATTCAACTCTAATCTAAGAGAGACTCACTAACTTCATGTAGGAACACCGTTACTTTGTCTCCTAACTCATTTTCCTAACAAGACAACCTCAATGATAAGACGCACACTGCTTTCAATGCATTTCTGGCTAAAAGAGCTAAGATCGTGATTGTCTCTGTTGCTGAATGAGCTAGGACGCTATTCAACTCTAATCTAAGAGAGACTCACTAACTTCATGTAGGAACACCGTTGCTTTGTCTCCTAAATCATTTTCCTAACAGGACAACCTCAATGATAAGACGCACACTGTTTTCAATGCATTTCTGGCTAAAAGAGCTAAGATCGTGATTGTCTCTGTTGCTGAATGAGCTAGGACGCTATTCAACTCTAATCTAAGAGAGACTCACTAACTTCATGTAGGAACACCGTTACTTTGTCTCCTAACTCATTTTCTTAACAATACAACCTCAATGATAAGACGCACACTGTTTTCAATGCATTTCTTGCTAAAAGAGCTATGATCGTGATTGTCTCTGTTGCTGAATGAGCTAGGACGCTATTCAACTCCAATCTAAGAGAGACTCACTAACTTCATGTAGGAACACCGTTACTTTGTCTCCTAACTCATTTTCTTAACAATACAACCTCAATGATAAGACGCACACTGTTTTCAATGCATTTCTAGCTAAAAGAGCTAAGATCGTGATTGTCTCTGTTGCTGAATGAGCTAGGACGCTATTCAACTCCAATCTAAGAGAGACTCACTAACTTCATGTAGGAACACCGTTACTTTGTCTCCTAACTCATTTTCTTAACAATACAACCTCAATGATAAGACGCACACTGTTTTCAATACATTTCTTGCTAAAAGAGCTAAGATCGTGATTGTCTCTGTTGCTGAATGAGCTAGGACGCTATTCAACTCTAATCTAAGAGAGACTCACTAACTTCATGTAGGAACACCGTTACTTTGTCTCCTAACTCATTTTCCTAACAAGACAACCTCAATGATAAGACGCACACTGTTTTCAATGCATTTCTGGCTAAAAGAGCTAAGATCGTGATTGTCTCTGTTGCTGAATGAGCTAGCACGCTAATCAACTCTAATCTAAGAGAGACTCACTAACTTCATGTAGGAACACCGTTACTTTGTCTCCTAACTCATTTTCCTAACAAGACAACCTCAATGATAAGACGCACACTGTTTTCAATGCATTTCTAGCTAAAAGAGCTAAGATCGTGATTGTCTCTGTTGCTGAATGAGCTAGGACGCTATTCAACTCCAATCTAAGAGAGACTCACTAACTTCATGTAGGAACACCGTTACTTTGTCTCCTAACTCATTTTCTTAACAATACAACCTCAATGATAAGACGCACACTGTTTTCAATACATTTCTTGCTAAAAGAGCTAAGATCGTGATTGTCTCTGTTGCTGAATGAGCTAGGACGCTATTCAACTCTAATCTAAGAGAGACTCACTAACTTCATGTAGGAACACCGTTACTTTGTCTCCTAACTCATTTTCCTAACAAGACAACCTCAATGATAAGACGCACACTGTTTTCAATGCATTTCTGGCTAAAAGAGCTAAGATCGTGATTGTCTCTGTTGCTGAATGAGCTAGGACGCTATTCAACTCTAATCTAAGAGAGACTCACTAACTTCATGTAGGAACACCGTTACTTTGTCTCCTAACTCATTTTCCTAACAAGACAACCTCAATGATAAGACGCACACTGTTTTCAATGCATTTCTGGCTAAAAGAGCTAAGATCGTGATTGTCTCTGTTGCTGAATGAGCTAGGACGCTATTCAACTCTAATCTAAGAGAGACTCACTAACTTCATGTAGGAACACCGTTACTTTGTCTCCTAACTCATTTTCCTAACAAGACAACCTCAATGATAAGACGCACACTGTTTTCAATGCATTTCTGGCTAAAAGAGCTAAGATCGTGATTGTCTCTGTTGCTGAATGAGCTAGGACGCTATTCAACTCTAATCTAAGAGAGACTCACTAACTTCATGTAGGAACACCGTTACTTTGTCTCCTAACTCATTTTCCTAACAAGACAACCTCAATGATAAGACGCACACTGTTTTCAATGCATTTCTGGCTAAAAGAGCTAAGATCGTGATTGTCTCTGTTGCTGAATGAGCTAGGACGCTAATCAACTCTAATCTAAGAGAGACTCACTAACTTCATGTTGGAACACCGTTACTTTGTCTCCTAACTCATTTTCCTAACAAGACAACCTCAATGATAAGACGCACACTGTTTTCAAAGCATTTCTTGCTAAAAGAGCTAAGATCGTGATTGTCTCTGTTGCTGAATGAGCTAGGACGCTATTCAACTCTAATCTAAGAGAGACTCACTAACTTCATGTAGGAACACCGTTACTTTGTCTCCTAACTCATTTTCCTAACAAGACAACCTCAATGATAAGACGCACACTGCTTTCAATGCATTTCTGGCTAAAAGAGCTAAGATCGTGATTGTCTCTGTTGCTGAATGAGCTAGGACGCTATTCAACTCTAATCTAAGAGAGACTCAGTAACTTCATGTAGGAACACCGTTGCTTTGTCTCCTAACTCATTTTCCTAACAAGACAACCTCAATGATAAGACGCACACTGTTTTCAATGCATTTCTAGCTAAAAGAGCTAAGATCGTGATTGTCTCTGTTGCTGAATGAGCTAGGACGCTATTCAACTTCAATCTAAGAAAGACTCACTAACTTCATGTAGGAACACCGTTACTTTGTCTCCTAACTCATTTTCCTAACAAGACAACCTCAATGATAAGACGCACACTGTTTTCAAAGCATTTCTTGCTAAAAGAGCTAAGATCGTGATTGTCTCTGTTGCTGAATGAGCTAGGACGCTATTCAACTCTAATCTAAGAGAGACTCACTAACTTCATGTAGGAACACCGTTACTTTGTCTCCTAACTCATTTTCCTAACAAGACAACCTCAATGATAAGACGCACACTGCTTTCAATGCATTTCTGGCTAAAAGAGCTAAGATCGTGATTGTCTCTGTTGCTGAATGAGCTAGGACGCTATTCAACTCTAATCTAAGAGAGACTCACTAACTTCATGTAGGAACACCGTTACTTTGTCTCCTAACTCATTTTCCTAACAAGACAACCTCAATGATAAGACGCACACTGCTTTCAATGCATTTCTGGCTAAAAGAGCTAAGATCGTGATTGTCTCTGTTGCTGAATGAGCTAGGACGCTAATCAACTCTAATCTAAGAGAGACTCACTAACTTCATGTAGGAACACCGTTACTTTGTCTCCTAACACTTTTTCCTAACAAGACAACCTCAATGATAAGACGCACACTGTTTTCAATGCATTTCTGGCTAAAAGAGCTAAGATCGTGATTGTCTCTGTTGCTGAATGAGCTAGGACGCTATTCAACTCCAATCTAAGAGAGACTCACTAACTTCATGTAGGAACACCGTTGCTTTGTCTCCTAAATCATTTTCCTAACAAGACAACCTCAATGATAAGACGCACACTGTTTTCAATGCATTTCTGGCTAAAAGAGCTAAGATCGTGATTGTCTCTGTTGCTGAATGAGCTAGGACGCTATTCAACTCTAATCTAAGAGAGACTCACTAACTTCATGTAGGAACACCGTTACTTTGTCTCCTAACTCATTTTCCTAACAAGACAACCTCAATGATAAGACGCACACTGTTTTCAATGCATTTCTGGCTAAAAGAGCTAAGATCGTGATTGTCTCTGTTGCTGAATGAGCTAGGACGCTATTCAACTTTAATCTAAGAGAGACTCACTAACTTCATGTAGGAACACCGTTACTTTGTCTCCTAACTCATTTTCCTAACAAGACAACCTCAATGATAAGACGCACACTGTTTTCAATGCATTTCTGGCTAAAAGAGCTAAGATCGTGATTGTCTCTGTTGCTGAATGAGCTAGGACGCTAATCAACTCTAATCTAAGAGAGACTCACTAACTTCATGTTGGAACACCGTTACTTTGTCTCCTAACTCATTTTCCTAACAAGACAACCTCAATGATAAGACGCACACTGTTTTCAAAGCATTTCTTGCTAAAAGAGCTAAGATCGTGATTGTCTCTGTTGCTGAATGAGCTAGGACGCTATTCAACTCTAATCTAAGAGAGACTCACTAACTTCATGTAGGAACACCGTTACTTTGTCTCCTAACTCATTTTCCTAACAAGACAACCTCAATGATAAGACGCACACTGCTTTCAATGCATTTCTGGCTAAAAGAGCTAAGATCGTGATTGTCTCTGTTGCTGAATGAGCTAGGACGCTATTCAACTCTAATCTAAGAGAGACTCACTAACTTCATGTAGGAACACCGTTACTTTGTCTCCTAACTCATTTTCCTAACAAGACAACCTCAATGATAAGACGCACACTGTTTTCAATGCATTTCTAGCTAAAAGAGCTAAGATCGTGATTGTCTCTGTTGCTGAATGAGCTAGGACGCTATTCAACTCCAATCTAAGAGAGACTCACTAACTTCATGTAGGAACACCGTTACTTTGTCTCCTAACTCATTTTCTTAACAATACAACCTCAATGATAAGACGCACACTGTTTTCAATGCATTTCTAGCTAAAAGAGCTAAGATCGTGATTGTCTCTGTTGCTGAATGAGCTAGGACGCTATTCAACTTCAATCTAAGAAAGACTCACTAACTTCATGTAGGAACACCGTTACTTTGTCTCCTAACTCATTTTCCTAACAAGACAACCTCAATGATAAGACGCACACTGTTTTCAAAGCATTTCTTGCTAAAAGAGCTAAGATCGTGATTGTCTCTGTTGCTGAATGAGCTAGGACGCTATTCAACTCTAATCTAAGAGAGACTCACTAACTTCATGTAGGAACACCGTTACTTTGTCTCCTAACTCATTTTCCTAACAAGACAACCTCAATGATAAGACGCACACTGCTTTCAATGCATTTCTGGCTAAAAGAGCTAAGATCGTGATTGTCTCTGTTGCTGAATGAGCTAGGACGCTATTCAACTCTAATCTAAGAGAGACTCACTAACTTCATGTAGGAACACCGTTACTTTGTCTCCTAACTCATTTTCCTAACAAGACAACCTCAATGATAAGACGCACACTGCTTTCAATGCATTTCTGGCTAAAAGAGCTAAGATCGTGATTGTCTCTGTTGCTGAATGAGCTAGGACGCTATTCAACTCTAATCTAAAAGAGACTCACTAACTTCATGTAGGAACACCGTTGCTTTGTCTCCTAAATCATTTTCCTAACAGCACAACCTCAATGATAAGACGCACACTGTTTTCAATGCATTTCTGGCTAAAAGAGCTAAGATCGTGATTGTCTCTGTTGCTGAATGAGCTAGGACGCTATTCAACTCTAATCTAAGAGAGACTCACTAACTTCATGTAGGAACACCGTTACTTTGTCTCCTAACTCATTTTCTTAACAATACAACCTCAATGATAAGACGCACACTGTTTTCAATGCATTTCTTGCTAAAAGAGCTATGATCGTGATTGTCTCTGTTGCTGAATGAGCTAGGACGCTATTCAACTCCAATCTAAGAGAGACTCACTAACTTCATGTAGGAACACCGTTACTTTGTCTCCTAACTCATTTTCTTAACAATACAACCTCAATGATAAGACGCACACTGTTTTCAATGCATTTCTAGCTAAAAGAGCTAAGATCGTGATTGTCTCTGTTGCTGAATAAGCTAGGACGCTATTCAACTCCAATCTAAGAGAGACTCACTAACTTCATGTAGGAACACCGTTACTTTGTCTCCTAACTCATTTTCTTAACAATACAACCTCAATGATAAGACGCACACTGTTTTCAATACATTTCTTGCTAAAAGAGCTAAGATCGTGATTGTCTCTGTTGCTGAATGAGCTAGGACGCTATTCAACTCTAATCTAAGAGAGACTCACTAACTTCATGTAGGAACACCGTTACTTTGTCTCCTAACTCATTTTCCTAACAAGACAACCTCAATGATAAGACGCACACTGTTTTCAATGCATTTCTGGCTAAAAGAGCTAAGATCGTGATTGTCTCTGTTGCTGAATGAGCTAGCACGCTAATCAACTCTAATCTAAGAGAGACTCACTAACTTCATGTAGGAACACCGTTACTTTGTCTCCTAACTCATTTTCCTAACAAGACAACCTCAATGATAAGACGCACACTGTTTTCAATGCATTTCTAGCTAAAAGAGCTAAGATCGTGATTGTCTCTGTTGCTGAATGAGCTAGGACGCTATTCAACTCCAATCTAAGAGAGACTCACTAACTTCATGTAGGAACACCGTTACTTTGTCTCCTAACTCATTTTCTTAACAATACAACCTCAATGATAAGACGCACACTGTTTTCAATACATTTCTTGCTAAAAGAGCTAAGATCGTGATTGTCTCTGTTGCTGAATGAGCTAGGACGCTATTCAACTCTAATCTAAGAGAGACTCACTAACTTCATGTAGGAACACCGTTACTTTGTCTCCTAACTCATTTTCCTAACAAGACAACCTCAATGATAAGACGCACACTGTTTTCAATGCATTTCTGGCTAAAAGAGCTAAGATCGTGATTGTCTCTGTTGCTGAATGAGCTAGGACGCTATTCAACTCTAATCTAAGAGAGACTCACTAACTTCATGTAGGAACACCGTTACTTTGTCTCCTAACTCATTTTCCTAACAAGACAACCTCAATGATAAGACGCACACTGTTTTCAATGCATTTCTGGCTAAAAGAGCTAAGATTGTGATTGTCTCTGTTGCTGAATGAGCTAGGACGCTATTCAACTCTAATCTAAGAGAGACTCACTAACTTCATGTAGGAACACCGTTACTTTGTCTCCTAACTCATTTTCCTAACAAGACAACCTCAATGATAAGACGCACACTGTTTTCAATGCATTTCTGGCTAAAAGAGCTAAGATCGTGATTGTCTCTGTTGCTGAATGAGCTAGGACGCTAATCAACTCTAATCTAAGAGAGACTCACTAACTTCATGTTGGAACACCGTTACTTTGTCTCCTAACTCATTTTCCTAACAAGACAACCTCAATGATAAGACGCACACTGTTTTCAAAGCATTTCTTGCTAAAAGAGCTATGATCGTGATTGTCTCTGTTGCTGAATGAGCTAGGACGCTATTCAACTCTAATCTAAGAGAGACTCACTAACTTCATGTAGGAACACCGTTACTTTGTCTCCTAACTCATTTTCCTAACAAGACAACCTCAATGATAAGACGCACACTGCTTTCAATGCATTTCTGGCTAAAAGAGCTAAGATCGTGATTGTCTCTGTTGCTGAATGAGCTAGGACGCTATTCAACTCTAATCTAAGAGAGACTCAGTAACTTCATGTAGGAACACCGTTGCTTTGTCTCCTAACTCATTTTCCTAACAAGACAACCTCAATGATAAGACGCACACTGTTTTCAATGCATTTCTAGCTAGAGCTAAGATCGTGATTGTCTCTGTTGCTGAATGAGCTAGGACGCTATTCAACTTCAATCTAAGAAAGACTCACTAACTTCATGTAGGAACACCGTTACTTTGTCTCCTAACTCATTTTCCTAACAAGACAACCTCAATGATAAGACGCACACTGTTTTCAAAGCATTTCTTGCTAAAAGAGCTAAGATCGTGATTGTCTCTGTTGCTGAATGAGCTAGGACGCTATTCAACTCTAATCTAAGAGAGACTCACTAACTTCATGTAGGAACACCGTTACTTTGTCTCCTAACTCATTTTCCTAACAAGACAACCTCAATGATAAGACGCACACTGCTTTCAATGCATTTCTGGCTAAAAGAGCTAAGATCGTGATTGTCTCTGTTGCTGAATGAGCTAGGACGCTATTCAACTCTAATCTAAGAGAGACTCACTAACTTCATGTAGGAACACCGTTGCTTTGTCTCCTAAATCATTTTCCTAACAAGACAACCTCAATGATAAGACGCACACTGCTTTCAATGCATTTCTGGCTAAAAGAGCTAAGATCGTGATTGTCTCTGTTGCTGAATGAGCTAGGACGCTATTCAACTCTAATCTAAGAGAGACTCACTAACTTCATGTAGGAACACCGTTACTTTGTCTCCTAACACTTTTTCCTAACAAGACAACCTCAATGATAAGACGCACACTGTTTTCAATGCATTTCTGGCTAAAAGAGCTAAGATCGTGATTGTCTCTGTTGCTGAATGAGCTAGGACGCTATTCAACTCCAATCTAAGAGAGACTCACTAACTTCATGTAGGAACACCGTTGCTTTGTCTCCTAAATCATTTTCCTAACAAGACAACCTCAATGATAAGACGCACACTGTTTTCAATGCATTTCTGGCTAAAAGAGCTAAGATCGTGATTGTCTCTGTTGCTGAATGAGCTAGGGCGCTATTCAACTCTAATCTAAGAGAGACTCACTAACTTCATGTAGGAACACCGTTACTTTGTCTCCTAACTCATTTTCCTAACAAGACAACCTCAATGATAAGACGCACACTGTTTTCAATGCATTTCTGGCTAAAAGAGCTAAGATCGTGATTGTCTCTGTTGCTGAATGAGCTAGGACGCTATTCAACTCCAATCTAAGAGAGACTCACTAACTTCATGTAGGAACACCGTTGCTTTGTCTCCTAACTCATTTTCCTAACAAGACACCTCAATGATAAGACGCTTACTCTTTTCAATGCATTTCTGGCTAAAAGGGCTAAGATCGTGATTGTCTCTGTTGCTGAATGAGCTAGGACGCTATTCAACTCTAATCTAAGAGAGACTCACTAACTTCATGTAGGAACACCGTTACTTTGTCTCCTAACTCATTTTCCTAACAAGACAACCTCAATGATAAGACGCACACTGTTTTCAAAGCATTTCTTGCTAAAAGAGCTAAGATCGTGATTGTCTCTGTTGCTGAATGAGCTAGGACGCTATTCAACTCTAATCTAAGAGAGACTCACTAACTTCATGTAGAAACACCGTTGCTTTGTCTCCTAACTCATTTTCCTAACAAGACAACCTCAATGATAAGACGCACACTGTTTTCAATGCATTTCTGGCTAAAAGAGCTAAGATCGTGATTGTCTCTGTTGCTGAATGAGCTAGGACGCTATTCAACTCTAATCTAAGAGAGACTCACTAACTTCATGTAGGAACACCGTTACTTTGTCTCCTAACTCATTTTCCTAACAAGACAACCTCAATGATAAGACGCACACTGTTTTCAATGCATTTCTGGCTAAAAGAGCTAAGATCGTGATTGTCTCTGTTGCTGAATGAGCTAGGACGCTATTCAACTCTAATCTAAGAGAGACTCACTAACTTCATGTAGGAACACCGTTGCTTTGTCTCCTAACTCATTTTCCTAACAAGACAACCTCAATGATAAGACGCACACTGTTTTCAATGCATTTCTGGCTAAAAGAGCTAAGATCGTGATTGTCTCTGTTGCTGAATGAGCTAGGACGCTATTCAACTCCAATCTAAGAGAGACTCACTAACTTCATGTAGGAACACCGTTACTTTGTCTCCTAACTCATTTTCTTAACAATACAACCTCAATGATAAGACGCACACTGTTTTCAATACATTTCTTGCTAAAAGAGCTAAGATCGTGATTGTCTCTGTTGCTGAATGAGCTAGGACGCTATTCAACTCTAATCTAAGAGAGACTCACTAACTTCATGTAGGAACACCGTTACTTTGTCTCCTAACTCATTTTCCTAACAAGACAACCTCAATGATAAGACGCACACTGTTTTCAATGCATTTCTGGCTAAAAGAGCTAAGATCGTGATTGTCTCTGTTGCTGAATGAGCTAGGACGCTATTCAACTCTAATCTAAGAGAGACTCACTAACTTCATGTAGGAACACCGTTGCTTTGTCTCCTAACTCATTTTCCTAACAAGACAACCTCAATGATAAGACGCACACTGTTTTCAATGCATTTCTGGCTAAAAGAGCTAAGATCGTGATTGTCTCTGTTGCTGAATGAGCTAGGACGCTATTCAACTCCAATCTAAGAGAGACTCACTAACTTCATGTAGGAACACCGTTGCTTTGTCTCCTAACTCATTTTCCTAACAAGACAACCTCAATGATAAGACGCACACTGTTTTCAAAGCATTTCTGGCTAAAAGAGCTAAGATCGTGATTGTCTCTGTTGCTGAATGAGCTAGGACGCTATTCAACTCTAATCTAAGAGAGACTCACTAACTTCATGTAGGAACACCGTTACTTTGTCTCCTAACTCATTTTCCTAACAAGACAACCTCAATGATAAGACGCACACTGCTTTCAATGCATTTCTGGCTAAAAGAGCTAAGATCGTGATTGTCTCTGTTGCTGAATGAGCTAGGACGCTATTCAACTCTAATCTAAGAGAGACTCACTAACTTCATGTAGGAACACCGTTACTTTGCCTCCTAACTCATTTTCCTAACAAGACAACCTCAATGATAAGACGCACACTGCTTTCAATGCATTTCAGGCTAAAAGAGCTAAGATCGTGATTGTCTCTGTTGCTGAATGAGCTAGGACGCTATTCAACTCTAATCTAAGAGAGACTCACTAACTTCATGTAGGAACACCGTTGCTTTGTCTCCTAACTCATTTTCCTAACAAGACAACCTCAATGATAAGACGCACACTGTTTTCAATGCATTTCTAGCTAAAAGAGCTAAGATCGTGATTGTCTCTGTTGCTGAATGAGCTAGGACGCTATTCAACTCTAATCTAAGAGAGACTCACTAACTTCATGTAGGAACAGCGTTACTTTGTCTCCTAACACTTTTTCCTAACAAGACAACCTCAATGATAAGACGCACACTGTTTTCAATGCATTTCTGGCTAAAAGAGCTAAGATCGTGATTGTCTCTGTTGCTGAATGAGCTAGGACGCTATTCAACTCCAATCTAAGAGAGACTCACTAATTTCATGTAGGAACACCGTTGCTTTGTCTCCTAACTCATTTTCCTAACAAGACAACCTCAATGATAAGACGCACACTGTTTTCAAAGCATTTCTTTCTAAGAGCTAAGATCGTGATTGTCTCTGTTGCTGAATGAGCTAGGACGCTATTCAACTCTAATCTAAGAGAGACTCACTAACTTCATGTAGGAACACCATTACTTTGTCTCCTAACTCATTTTCCTAACAAGACAACCTCAATGATAAGACGCACACTGCTTTCAATGCATTTCTGGCTAAAAGAGCTAAGATCGTGATTGTCTCTGTTGCTGAATGAGCTAGGACGCTATTCAACTCTAATCTAAGAGAGACTCACTAACTTCATGTAGGAACACCGTTGCTTTGTCTCCTAACTCATTTTCCTAACAAGACAACCTCAATGATAAGACGCACACTGTTTTCAATGCATTTCTGGCTAAAAGAGCTAAGATCGTGATTGTCTCTGTTGCTGAATGAGCTAGGACGCTATTCAACTCCAATCTAAGAGAGACTCACTAACTTCATGTAGGAACACCGTTGCTTTGTCTCCTAACTCATTTTCCTAACAAGACAACCTCAATGATAAGACGCACACTGTGTTCAATGCATTTCTGGCTAAAAGAGCTAAGATCGTGATTGTCTCTGTTGCTGAATGAGCTAGGACGCTATTCAACTCTAATCTAAGAGACACTCAGTAACTTCATTTAGGAACACCGTTGCTTTGTCTCCTAACTCATTTTCCTAACAAGACAACCTCAATGATAAGACGCACACTGTTTTCAATGCATTTCTAGCTAAAAGAGCTAAGATCGTGATTGTCTCTGTTGCTGAATGAGCTAGGACGCTATTCAACTTCAATCTAAGAAAGACTCACTAACTTCATGTAGGAACACCGTTACTTTGTCTCCTAACTCATTTTCCTAACAAGACAACCTCAATGATAAGACGCACACTGTTTTCAAAGCATTTCTTGCTAAAAGAGCTAAGATCGTGATTGTCTCTGTTGCTGAATGAGCTAGGACGCTATTCAACTCTAAGCTAAGAGAGACTCACTAACTTCATGTAGGAACACCGTTACTTTGTCTCCTAACTCATTTTCCTAACAAGACAACCTCAATGATAAGACGCACACTGCTTTCAATGCATTTCTGGCTAAAAGAGCTAAGATCGTGATTGTCTCTGTTGCTGAATGAGCTAGGACGCTATTCAACTCTAATCTAAGAGAGACTCACTAACTTCATGTAGGAACACCGTTACTTTGTCTCCTAACTCATTTTCCTAACAAGACAACCTCAATGATAAGACGCACACTGCTTTCAATGCATTTCTGGCTAAAAGAGCTAAGATCGTGATTGTCTCTGTTGCTGAATGAGCTAGGACGCTATTCAACTCTAATCTAAGAGAGACTCACTAACTTCATGTAGGAACACCGTTGCTTTGTCTCCTAAATCATTTTCCTAACAGGACAACCTCAATGATAAGACGCACACTGTTTTCAATGCATTTCTGGCTAAAAGAGCTAAGATCGTGATTGTCTCTGTTGCTGAATGAGCTAGGACGCTATTCAACTCTAATCTAAGAGAGACTCACTAACTTCATGTAGGAACACCGTTACTTTGTCTCCTAACTCATTTTCTTAACAATACAACCTCAATGATAAGACGCACACTGTTTTCAATGCATTTCTTGCTAAAAGAGCTATGATCGTGATTGTCTCTGTTGCTGAATGAGCTAGGACGCTATTCAACTCCAATCTAAGAGAGACTCACTAACTTCATGTAGGAACACCGTTACTTTGTCTCCTAACTCATTTTCTTAACAATACAACCTCAATGATAAGACGCACACTGTTTTCAATGCATTTCTAGCTAAAAGAGCTAAGATCGTGATTGTCTCTGTTGCTGAATGAGCTAGGACGCTATTCAACTCCAATCTAAGAGAGACTCACTAACTTCATGTAGGAACACCGTTACTTTGTCTCCTAACTCATTTTCTTAACAATACAACCTCAATGATAAGACGCACACTGTTTTCAATACATTTCTTGCTAAAAGAGCTAAGATCGTGATTGTCTCTGTTGCTGAATGAGCTAGGACGCTATTCAACTCTAATCTAAGAGAGACTCACTAACTTCATGTAGGAACACCGTTACTTTGTCTCCTAACTCATTTTCCTAACAAGACAACCTCAATGATAAGACGCACACTGTTTTCAATGCATTTCTGGCTAAAAGAGCTAAGATCGTGATTGTCTCTGTTGCTGAATGAGCTAGCACGCTAATCAACTCTAATCTAAGAGAGACTCACTAACTTCATGTAGGAACACCGTTACTTTGTCTCCTAACTCATTTTCCTAACAAGACAACCTCAATGATAAGACGCACACTGTTTTCAATGCATTTCTAGCTAAAAGAGCTAAGATCGTGATTGTCTCTGTTGCTGAATGAGCTAGGACGCTATTCAACTCCAATCTAAGAGAGACTCACTAACTTCATGTAGGAACACCGTTACTTTGTCTCCTAACTCATTTTCTTAACAATACAACCTCAATGATAAGACGCACACTGTTTTCAATACATTTCTTGCTAAAAGAGCTAAGATCGTGATTGTCTCTGTTGCTGAATGAGCTAGGACGCTATTCAACTCTAATCTAAGAGAGACTCACTAACTTCATGTAGGAACACCGTTACTTTGTCTCCTAACTCATTTTCCTAACAAGACAACCTCAATGATAAGACGCACACTGTTTTCAATGCATTTCTGGCTAAAAGAGCTAAGATCGTTGTTGTCTCTGTTGCTGAATGAGCTAGGACGCTATTCAACTCTAATCTAAGAGAGACTCACTAACTTCATGTAGGAACACCGTTACTTTGTCTCCTAACTCATTTTCCTAACAAGACAACCTCAATGATAAGACGCACACTGTTTTCAATGCATTTCTGGCTAAAAGAGCTAAGATCGTGATTGTCTCTGTTGCTGAATGAGCTAGGACGCTATTCAACTCTAATCTAAGAGAGACTCACTAACTTCATGTAGGAACACCGTTACTTTGTCTCCTAACTCATTTTCCTAACAAGACAACCTCAATGATAAGACGCACACTGTTTTCAATGCATTTCTGGCTAAAAGAGCTAAGATCGTGATTGTCTCTGTTGCTGAATGAGCTAGGACGCTATTCAACTCTAATCTAAGAGAGACTCACTAACTTCATGTAGGAACACCGTTACTTTGTCTCCTAACTCATTTTCCTAACAAGACAACCTCAATGATAAGACGCACACTGTTTTCAATGCATTTCTGGCTAAAAGAGCTAAGATCGTGATTGTCTCTGTTGCTGAATGAGCTAGGACGCTAATCAACTCTAATCTAAGAGAGACTCACTAACTTCATGTTGGAACACCGTTACTTTGTCTCCTAACTCATTTTCCTAACAAGACAACCTCAATGATAAGACGCACACTGTTTTCAAAGCATTTCTTGCTAAAAGAGCTAAGATCGTGATTGTCTCTGTTGCTGAATGAGCTAGGACGCTATTCAACTCTAATCTAAGAGAGACTCACTAACTTCATGTAGGAACACCGTTACTTTGTCTCCTAACTCATTTTCCTAACAAGACAACCTCAATGATAAGACGCACACTGCTTTCAATGCATTTCTGGCTAAAAGAGCTAAGATCGTGATTGTCTCTGTTGCTGAATGAGCTAGGACGCTATTCAACTCTAATCTAAGAGAGACTCAGTAACTTCATGTAGGAACACCGTTGCTTTGTCTCCTAACTCATTTTCCTAACAAGACAACCTCAATGATAAGACGCACACTGTTTTCAATGCATTTCTAGCTAAAAGAGCTAAGATCGTGATTGTCTCTGTTGCTGAATGAGCTAGGACGCTATTCAACTTCAATCTAAGAAAGACTCACTAACTTCATGTAGGAACACCGTTACTTTGTCTCCTAACTCATTTTCCTAACAAGACAACCTCAATGATAAGACGCACACTGTTTTCAAAGCATTTCTTGCTAAAAGAGCTAAGATCGTGATTGTCTCTGTTGCTGAATGAGCTAGGACGCTATTCAACTCTAATCTAAGAGAGACTCACTAACTTCATGTAGGAACACCGTTACTTTGTCTCCTAACTCATTTTCCTAACAAGACAACCTCAATGATAAGACGCACACTGCTTTCAATGCATTTCTGGCTAAAAGAGCTAAGATCGTGATTGTCTCTGTTGCTGAATGAGCTAGGACGCTATTCAACTCTAATCTAAGAGAGACTCACTAACTTCATGTAGGAACACCGTTACTTTGTCTCCTAACTCATTTTCCTAACAAGACAACCTCAATGATAAGACGCACACTGCTTTCAATGCATTTCTGGCTAAAAGAGCTAAGATCGTGATTGTCTCTGTTGCTGAATGAGCTAGGACGCTATTCAACTCTAATCTAAGAGAGACTCACTAACTTCATGTAGGAACACCGTTGCTTTGTCTCCTAAATCATTTTCCTAACAAGACAACCTCAATGATAAGACGCACACTGCTTTCAATGCATTTCTGGCTAAAAGAGCTAAGATCGTGATTGTCTCTGTTGCTGAATGAGCTAGGACGCTATTCAACTCTAATCTAAGAGAGACTCACTAACTTCATGTAGGAACACCGTTACTTTGTCTCCTAACTCATTTTCCTAACAAGACAACCTCAATGATAAGACGCACACTGCTTTCAATGCATTTCTGGCTAAAAGAGCTAAGATCGTGATTGTCTCTGTTGCTGAATGAGCTAGGACGCTAATCAACTCTAATCTAAGAGAGACTCACTAACTTCATGTAGGAACACCGTTACTTTGTCTCCTAACACTTTTTCCTAACAAGACAACCTCAATGATAAGACGCACACTGTTTTCAATGCATTTCTGGCTAAAAGAGCTAAGATCGTGATTGTCTCTGTTGCTGAATGAGCTAGGACGCTATTCAACTCCAATCTAAGAGAGACTCACTAACTTCATGTAGGAACACCGTTGCTTTGTCTCCTAAATCATTTTCCTAACAAGACAACCTCAATGATAAGACGCACACTGTTTTCAATGCATTTCTGGCTAAAAGAGCTAAGATCGTGATTGTCTCTGTTGCTGAATGAGCTAGGACGCTATTCAACTCTAATCTAAGAGAGACTCACTAACTTCATGTAGGAACACCGTTACTTTGTCTCCTAACTCATTTTCCTAACAAGACAACCTCAATGATAAGACGCACACTGTTTTCAATGCATTTCTGGCTAAAAGAGCTAAGATCGTGATTGTCTCTGTTGCTGAATGAGCTAGGACGCTATTCAACTTTAATCTAAGAGAGACTCACTAACTTCATGTAGGAACACCGTTACTTTGTCTCCTAACTCATTTTCCTAACAAGACAACCTCAATGATAAGACGCACACTGTTTTCAATGCATTTCTGGCTAAAAGAGCTAAGATCGTGATTGTCTCTGTTGCTGAATGAGCTAGGACGCTAATCAACTCTAATCTAAGAGAGACTCACTAACTTCATGTAGGAACACCGTTACTTTGTCTCCTAACTCATTTTCCTAACAAGACAACCTCAATGATAAGACGCACACTGCTTTCAATGCATTTCTGGCTAAAAGAGCTAAGATCGTGATTGTCTCTGTTGCTGAATGAGCTAGGACGCTATTCAACTCTAATCTAAGAGAGACTCACTAACTTCATGTAGGAACACCGTTACTTTGTCTCCTAACTCATTTTCCTAACAAGACAACCTCAATGATAAGACGCACACTGCTTTCAATGCATTTCTGGCTAAAAGAGCTAAGATCGTGATTGTCTCTGTTGCTGAATGAGCTAGGACGCTATTCAACTCTAATCTAAGAGAGACTCACTAACTTCATGTAGGAACACCGTTGCTTTGTCTCCTAAATCATTTTCCTAACAAGACAACCTCAATGATAAGACGCACACTGCTTTCAATGCATTTCTGGCTAAAAGAGCTAAGATCGTGATTGTCTCTGTTGCTGAATGAGCTAGGACGCTATTCAACTCTAATCTAAGAGAGACTCACTAACTTCATGTAGGAACACCGTTACTTTGTCTCCTAACTCATTTTCCTAACAAGACAACCTCAATGATAAGACGCACACTGCTTTCAATGCATTTCTGGCTAAAAGAGCTAAGATCGTGATTGTCTCTGTTGCTGAATGAGCTAGGACGCTAATCAACTCTAATCTAAGAGAGACTCACTAACTTCATGTAGGAACACCGTTACTTTGTCTCCTAACACTTTTTCCTAACAAGACAACCTCAATGATAAGACGCACACTGTTTTCAATGCATTTCTGGCTAAAAGAGCTAAGATCGTGATTGTCTCTGTTGCTGAATGAGCTAGGACGCTATTCAACTCCAATCTAAGAGAGACTCACTAACTTCATGTAGGAACACCGTTGCTTTGTCTCCTAAATCATTTTCCTAACAAGACAACCTCAATGATAAGACGCACACTGTTTTCAATGCATTTCTGGCTAAAAGAGCTAAGATCGTGATTGTCTCTGTTGCTGAATGAGCTAGGACGCTATTCAACTCTAATCTAAGAGAGACTCACTAACTTCATGTAGGAACACCGTTACTTTGTCTCCTAACTCATTTTCCTAACAAGACAACCTCAATGATAAGACGCACACTGTTTTCAATGCATTTCTGGCTAAAAGAGCTAAGATCGTGATTGTCTCTGTTGCTGAATGAGCTAGGACGCTATTCAACTTTAATCTAAGAGAGACTCACTAACTTCATGTAGGAACACCGTTACTTTGTCTCCTAACTCATTTTCCTAACAAGACAACCTCAATGATAAGACGCACACTGTTTTCAATGCATTTCTGGCTAAAAGAGCTAAGATCGTGATTGTCTCTGTTGCTGAATGAGCTAGGACGCTATTCAACTCTAATCTAAGAGAGACTCACTAACTTCATGTAGGAACACCGTTGCTTTGTCTCCTAAATCATTTTCCTAACAAGACAACCTCAATGATAAGACGCACACTGCTTTCAATGCATTTCTGGCTAAAAGAGCTAAGATCGTGATTGTCTCTGTTGCTGAATGAGCTAGGACGCTATTCAACTCTAATCTAAGAGAGACTCACTAACTTCATGTAGGAACACCGTTACTTTGTCTCCTAACTCATTTTCCTAACAAGACAACCTCAATGATAAGACGCACACTGCTTTCAATGCATTTCTGGCTAAAAGAGCTAAGATCGTGATTGTCTCTGTTGCTGAATGAGCTAGGACGCTAATCAACTCTAATCTAAGAGAGACTCACTAACTTCATGTAGGAACACCGTTACTTTGTCTCCTAACACTTTTTCCTAACAAGACAACCTCAATGATAAGACGCACACTGTTTTCAATGCATTTCTGGCTAAAAGAGCTAAGATCGTGATTGTCTCTGTTGCTGAATGAGCTAGGACGCTATTCAACTCCAATCTAAGAGAGACTCACTAACTTCATGTAGGAACACCGTTGCTTTGTCTCCTAAATCATTTTCCTAACAAGACAACCTCAATGATAAGACGCACACTGTTTTCAATGCATTTCTGGCTAAAAGAGCTAAGATCGTGATTGTCTCTGTTGCTGAATGAGCTAGGACGCTATTCAACTCTAATCTAAGAGAGACTCACTAACTTCATGTAGGAACACCGTTACTTTGTCTCCTAACTCATTTTCCTAACAAGACAACCTCAATGATAAGACGCACACTGTTTTCAATGCATTTCTGGCTAAAAGAGCTAAGATCGTGATTGTCTCTGTTGCTGAATGAGCTAGGACGCTATTCAACTTTAATCTAAGAGAGACTCACTAACTTCATGTAGGAACACCGTTACTTTGTCTCCTAACTCATTTTCCTAACAAGACAACCTCAATGATAAGACGCACACTGTTTTCAATGCATTTCTGGCTAAAAGAGCTAAGATCGTGATTGTCTCTGTTGCTGAATGAGCTAGGACGCTAATCAACTCTAATCTAAGAGAGACTCACTAACTTCATGTTGGAACACCGTTACTTTGTCTCCTAACTCATTTTCCTAACAAGACAACCTCAATGATAAGACGCACACTGTTTTCAAAGCATTTCTTGCTAAAAGAGCTAAGATCGTGATTGTCTCTGTTGCTGAATGAGCTAGGACGCTATTCAACTCTAATCTAAGAGAGACTCACTAACTTCATGTAGGAACACCGTTACTTTGTCTCCTAACTCATTTTCCTAACAAGACAACCTCAATGATAAGACGCACACTGCTTTCAATGCATTTCTGGCTAAAAGAGCTAAGATCGTGATTGTCTCTGTTGCTGAATGAGCTAGGACGCTATTCAACTCTAATCTAAGAGAGACTCACTAACTTCATGTAGGAACACCGTTACTTTGTCTCCTAACTCATTTTCCTAACAAGACAACCTCAATGATAAGACGCACACTGTTTTCAATGCATTTCTAGCTAAAAGAGCTAAGATCGTGATTGTCTCTGTTGCTGAATGAGCTAGGACGCTATTCAACTCCAATCTAAGAGAGACTCACTAACTTCATGTAGGAACACCGTTACTTTGTCTCCTAACTCATTTTCTTAACAATACAACCTCAATGATAAGACGCACACTGTTTTCAATGCATTTCTAGCTAAAAGAGCTAAGATCGTGATTGTCTCTGTTGCTGAATGAGCTAGGACGCTATTCAACTTCAATCTAAGAAAGACTCACTAACTTCATGTAGGAACACCGTTACTTTGTCTCCTAACTCATTTTCCTAACAAGACAACCTCAATGATAAGACGCACACTGTTTTCAAAGCATTTCTTGCTAAAAGAGCTAAGATCGTGATTGTCTCTGTTGCTGAATGAGCTAGGACGCTATTCAACTCTAATCTAAGAGAGACTCACTAACTTCATGTAGGAACACCGTTACTTTGTCTCCTAACTCATTTTCCTAACAAGACAACCTCAATGATAAGACGCACACTGCTTTCAATGCATTTCTGGCTAAAAGAGCTAAGATCGTGATTGTCTCTGTTGCTGAATGAGCTAGGACGCTATTCAACTCTAATCTAAGAGAGACTCACTAACTTCATGTAGGAACACCGTTACTTTGTCTCCTAACTCATTTTCCTAACAAGACAACCTCAATGATAAGACGCACACTGCTTTCAATGCATTTCTGGCTAAAAGAGCTAAGATCGTGATTGTCTCTGTTGCTGAATGAGCTAGGACGCTATTCAACTCTAATCTAAAAGAGACTCACTAACTTCATGTAGGAACACCGTTGCTTTGTCTCCTAAATCATTTTCCTAACAGCACAACCTCAATGATAAGACGCACACTGTTTTCAATGCCTTTCTGGCTAAAAGAGCTAAGATCGTGATTGTCTCTGTTGCTGAATGAGCTAGGACGCTATTCAACTCTAATCTAAGAGAGACTCACTAACTTCATGTAGGAACACCGTTACTTTGTCTCCTAACTCATTTTCTTAACAATACAACCTCAATGATAAGACGCACACTGTTTTCAATGCATTTCTTGCTAAAAGAGCTATGATCGTGATTGTCTCTGTTGCTGAATGAGCTAGGACGCTATTCAACTCCAATCTAAGAGAGACTCACTAACTTCATGTAGGAACACCGTTACTTTGTCTCCTAACTCATTTTCTTAACAATACAACCTCAATGATAAGACGCACACTGTTTTCAATGCATTTCTAGCTAAAAGAGCTAAGATCGTGATTGTCTCTGTTGCTGAATGAGCTAGGACGCTATTCAACTCCAATCTAAGAGAGACTCACTAACTTCATGTAGGAACACCGTTACTTTGTCTCCTAACTCATTTTCTTAACAATACAACCTCAATGATAAGACGCACACTGTTTTCAATACATTTCTTGCTAAAAGAGCTAAGATCGTGATTGTCTCTGTTGCTGAATGAGCTAGGACGCTATTCAACTCTAATCTAAGAGAGACTCACTAACTTCATGTAGGAACACCGTTACTTTGTCTCCTAACTCATTTTCCTAACAAGACAACCTCAATGATAAGACGCACACTGTTTTCAATGCATTTCTGGCTAAAAGAGCTAAGATCGTGATTGTCTCTGTTGCTGAATGAGCTAGCACGCTAATCAACTCTAATCTAAGAGAGACTCACTAACTTCATGTAGGAACACCGTTACTTTGTCTCCTAACTCATTTTCCTAACAAGACAACCTCAATGATAAGACGCACACTGTTTTCAATGCATTTCTAGCTAAAAGAGCTAAGATCGTGATTGTCTCTGTTGCTGAATGAGCTAGGACGCTATTCAACTCCAATCTAAGAGAGACTCACTAACTTCATGTAGGAACACCGTTACTTTGTCTCCTAACTCATTTTCTTAACAATACAACCTCAATGATAAGACGCACACTGTTTTCAATACATTTCTTGCTAAAAGAGCTAAGATCGTGATTGTCTCTGTTGCTGAATGAGCTAGGACGCTATTCAACTCTAATCTAAGAGAGACTCACTAACTTCATGTAGGAACACCGTTACTTTGTCTCCTAACTCATTTTCCTAACAAGACAACCTCAATGATAAGACGCACACTGTTTTCAATGCATTTCTGGCTAAAAGAGCTAAGATCGTGATTGTCTCTGTTGCTGAATGAGCTAGGACGCTATTCAACTCTAATCTAAGAGAGACTCACTAACTTCATGTAGGAACACCGTTACTTTGTCTCCTAACTCATTTTCCTAACAAGACAACCTCAATGATAAGACGCACACTGTTTTCAATGCATTTCTGGCTAAAAGAGCTAAGATTGTGATTGTCTCTGTTGCTGAATGAGCTAGGACGCTATTCAACTCTAATCTAAGAGAGACTCACTAACTTCATGTAGGAACACCGTTACTTTGTCTCCTAACTCATTTTCCTAACAAGACAACCTCAATGATAAGACGCACACTGTTTTCAATGCATTTCTGGCTAAAAGAGCTAAGATCGTGATTGTCTCTGTTGCTGAATGAGCTAGGACGCTAATCAACTCTAATCTAAGAGAGACTCACTAACTTCATGTTGGAACACCGTTACTTTGTCTCCTAACTCATTTTCCTAACAAGACAACCTCAATGATAAGACGCACACTGTTTTCAAAGCATTTCTTGCTAAAAGAGCTAAGATCGTGATTGTCTCTGTTGCTGAATGAGCTAGGACGCTATTCAACTCTAATCTAAGAGAGACTCACTAACTTCATGTAGGAACACCGTTACTTTGTCTCCTAACTCATTTTCCTAACAAGACAACCTCAATGATAAGACGCACACTGCTTTCAATGCATTTCTGGCTAAAAGAGCTAAGATCGTGATTGTCTCTGTTGCTGAATGAGCTAGGACGCTATTCAACTCTAATCTAAGAGAGACTCAGTAACTTCATGTAGGAACACCGTTGCTTTGTCTCCTAACTCATTTTCCTAACAAGACAACCTCAATGATAAGACGCACACTGTTTTCAATGCATTTCTAGCTAGAGCTAAGATCGTGATTGTCTCTGTTGCTGAATGAGCTAGGACGCTATTCAACTTCAATCTAAGAAAGACTCACTAACTTCATGTAGGAACACCGTTACTTTGTCTCCTAACTCATTTTCCTAACAAGACAACCTCAATGATAAGACGCACACTGTTTTCAAAGCATTTCTTGCTAAAAGAGCTAAGATCGTGATTGTCTCTGTTGCTGAATGAGCTAGGACGCTATTCAACTCTAATCTAAGAGAGACTCACTAACTTCATGTAGGAACACCGTTACTTTGTCTCCTAACTCATTTTCCTAACAAGACAACCTCAATGATAAGACGCACACTGCTTTCAATGCATTTCTGGCTAAAAGAGCTAAGATCGTGATTGTCTCTGTTGCTGAATGAGCTAGGACGCTATTCAACTCTAATCTAAGAGAGACTCACTAACTTCATGTAGGAACACCGTTACTTTGTCTCCTAACTCATTTTCCTAACAAGACAACCTCAATGATAAGACGCACACTGCTTTCAATGCATTTCTGGCTAAAAGAGCTAAGATCGTGATTGTCTCTGTTGCTGAATGAGCTAGGACGCTATTCAACTCTAATCTAAGAGAGACTCACTAACTTCATGTAGGAACACCGTTGCTTTGTCTCCTAAATCATTTTCCTAACAAGACAACCTCAATGATAAGACGCACACTGCTTTCAATGCATTTCTGGCTAAAAGAGCTAAGATCGTGATTGTCTCTGTTGCTGAATGAGCTAGGACGCTATTCAACTCTAATCTAAGAGAGACTCACTAACTTCATGTAGGAACACCGTTACTTTGTCTCCTAACACTTTTTCCTAACAAGACAACCTCAATGATAAGACGCACACTGTTTTCAATGCATTTCTGGCTAAAAGAGCTAAGATCGTGATTGTCTCTGTTGCTGAATGAGCTAGGGCGCTATTCAACTCTAATCTAAGAGAGACTCACTAACTTCATGTAGGAACACCGTTACTTTGTCTCCTAACTCATTTTCCTAACAAGACAACCTCAATGATAAGACGCACACTGTTTTCAATGCATTTCTGGCTAAAAGAGCTAAGATCGTGATTGTCTCTGTTGCTGAATGAGCTAGGACGCTATTCAACTCCAATCTAAGAGAGACTCACTAACTTCATGTAGGAACACCGTTACTTTGTCTCCTAACTCATTTTCCTAACAAGACACCTCAATGATAAGACGCTTACTCTTTTCAATGCATTTCTGGCTAAAAGGGCTAAGATCGTGATTGTCTCTGTTGCTGAATGAGCTAGGACGCTATTCAACTCTAATCTAAGAGAGACTCACTAACTTCATGTAGGAACACCGTTACTTTGTCTCCTAACTCATTTTCCTAACAAGACAACCTCAATGATAAGACGCACACTGTTTTCAAAGCATTTCTTGCTAAAAGAGCTAAGATCGTGATTGTCTCTGTTGCTGAATGAGCTAGGACGCTATTCAACTCTAATCTAAGAGAGACTCACTAACTTCATGTAGAAACACCGTTGCTTTGTCTCCTAACTCATTTTCCTAACAAGACAACCTCAATGATAAGACGCACACTGTTTTCAATGCATTTCTGGCTAAAAGAGCTAAGATCGTGATTGTCTCTGTTGCTGAATGAGCTAGGACGCTATTCAACTCTAATCTAAGAGAGACTCACTAACTTCATGTAGGAACACCGTTACTTTGTCTCCTAACTCATTTTCCTAACAAGACAACCTCAATGATAAGACGCACACTGTTTTCAATGCATTTCTGGCTAAAAGAGCTAAGATCGTGATTGTCTCTGTTGCTGAATGAGCTAGGACGCTATTCAACTCTAATCTAAGAGAGACTCACTAACTTCATGTAGGAACACCGTTGCTTTGTCTCCTAACTCATTTTCCTAACAAGACAACCTCAATGATAAGACGCACACTGTTTTCAATGCATTTCTGGCTAAAAGAGCTAAGATCGTGATTGTCTCTGTTGCTGAATGAGCTAGGACGCTATTCAACTCCAATCTAAGAGAGACTCACTAACTTCATGTAGGAACACCGTTACTTTGTCTCCTAACTCATTTTCTTAACAATACAACCTCAATGATAAGACGCACACTGTTTTCAATACATTTCTGGCTAAAAGAGCTAAGATCGTGATTGTCTCTGTTGCTGAATGAGCTAGGACGCTATTCAACTCTAATCTAAGAGAGACTCACTAACTTCATGTAGGAACACCGTTGCTTTGTCTCCTAACTCATTTTCCTAACAAGACAACCTCAATGATAAGACGCACACTGTTTTCAATGCATTTCTGGCTAAAAGAGCTAAGATCGTGATTGTCTCTGTTGCTGAATGAGCTAGGACGCTATTCAACTCCAATCTAAGAGAGACTCACTAACTTCATGTAGGAACACCGTTGCTTTGTCTCCTAACTCATTTTCCTAACAAGACAACCTCAATGATAAGACGCACACTGTTTTCAAAGCATTTCTGGCTAAAAGAGCTAAGATCGTGATTGTCTCTGTTGCTGAATGAGCTAGGACGCTATTCAACTCTAATCTAAGAGAGACTCACTAACTTCATGTAGGAACACCGTTACTTTGTCTCCTAACTCATTTTCCTAACAAGACAACCTCAATGATAAGACGCACACTGCTTTCAATGCATTTCTGGCTAAAAGAGCTAAGATCGTGATTGTCTCTGTTGCTGAATGAGCTAGGACGCTATTCAACTCTAATCTAAGAGAGACTCACTAACTTCATGTAGGAACACCGTTACTTTGCCTCCTAACTCATTTTCCTAACAAGACAACCTCAATGATAAGACGCACACTGCTTTCAATGCATTTCAGGCTAAAAGAGCTAAGATCGTGATTGTCTCTGTTGCTGAATGAGCTAGGACGCTATTCAACTCTAATCTAAGAGAGACTCACTAACTTCATGTAGGAACACCGTTGCTTTGTCTCCTAACTCATTTTCCTAACAAGACAACCTCAATGATAAGACGCACACTGTTTTCAATGCATTTCTAGCTAAAAGAGCTAAGATCGTGATTGTCTCTGTTGCTGAATGAGCTAGGACGCTATTCAACTCTAATCTAAGAGAGACTCACTAACTTCATGTAGGAACAGCGTTACTTTGTCTCCTAACACTTTTTCCTAACAAGACAACCTCAATGATAAGACGCACACTGTTTTCAATGCATTTCTGGCTAAAAGAGCTAAGATCGTGATTGTCTCTGTTGCTGAATGAGCTAGGACGCTATTCAACTCCAATCTAAGAGAGACTCACTAATTTCATGTAGGAACACCGTTGCTTTGTCTCCTAACTCATTTTCCTAACAAGACAACCTCAATGATAAGACGCACACTGTTTTCAAAGCATTTCTTGCTAAGAGCTAAGATCGTGATTGTCTCTGTTGCTGAATGAGCTAGGACGCTATTCAACTCTAATCTAAGAGAGACTCACTAACTTCATGTAGGAACACCATTACTTTGTCTCCTAACTCATTTTCCTAACAAGACAACCTCAATGATAAGACGCACACTGCTTTCAATGCATTTCTGGCTAAAAGAGCTAAGATCGTGATTGTCTCTGTTGCTGAATGAGCTAGGACGCTATTCAACTCTAATCTAAGAGAGACTCACTAACTTCATGTAGGAACACCGTTGCTTTGTCTCCTAACTCATTTTCCTAACAAGACAACCTCAATGATAAGACGCACACTGTTTTCAATGCATTTCTGGCTAAAAGAGCTAAGATCGTGATTGTCTCTGTTGCTGAATGAGCTAGGACGCTATTCAACTCCAATCTAAGAGAGACTCACTAACTTCATGTAGGAACACCGTTGCTTTGTCTCCTAACTCATTTTCCTAACAAGACAACCTCAATGATAAGACGCACACTGTGTTCAATGCATTTCTGGCTAAAAGAGCTAAGATCGTGATTGTCTCTGTTGCTGAATGAGCTAGGACGCTATTCAACTCTAATCTAAGAGACACTCAGTAACTTCATTTAGGAACACCGTTGCTTTGTCTCCTAACTCATTTTCCTAACAAGACAACCTCAATGATAAGACGCACACTGTTTTCAATGCATTTCTAGCTAAAAGAGCTAAGATCGTGATTGTCTCTGTTGCTGAATGAGCTAGGACGCTATTCAACTTCAATCTAAGAAAGACTCACTAACTTCATGTAGGAACACCGTTACTTTGTCTCCTAACTCATTTTCCTAACAAGACAACCTCAATGATAAGACGCACACTGCTTTCAATGCATTTCTGGCTAAAAGAGCTAAGATCGTGATTGTCTCTGTTGCTGAATGAGCTAGGACGCTATTCAACTCTAATCTAAGAGAGACTCACTAACTTCATGTAGGAACACCGTTGCTTTGTCTCCTAACTCATTTTCCTAACAAGACAACCTCAATGATAAGACGCACACTGTTTTCAATGCATTTCTGGCTAAAAGAGCTAAGATCGTGATTGTCTCTGTTGCTGAATGAGCTAGGACGCTATTCAACTCCAATCTAAGAGAGACTCACTAACTTCATGTAGGAACACCGTTGCTTTGTCTCCTAACTCATTTTCCTAACAAGACAACCTCAATGATAAGACGCACACTGTGTTCAATGCATTTCTGGCTAAAAGAGCTAAGATCGTGATTGTCTCTGTTGCTGAATGAGCTAGGACGCTATTCAACTCTAATCTAAGAGACACTCAGTAACTTCATTTAGGAACACCGTTGCTTTGTCTCCTAACTCATTTTCCTAACAAGACAACCTCAATGATAAGACGCACACTGTTTTCAATGCATTTCTAGCTAAAAGAGCTAAGATCGTGATTGTCTCTGTTGCTGAATGAGCTAGGACGCTATTCAACTTCAATCTAAGAAAGACTCACTAACTTCATGTAGGAACACCGTTACTTTGTCTCCTAACTCATTTTCCTAACAAGACAACCTCAATGATAAGACGCACACTGTTTTCAAAGCATTTCTTGCTAAAAGAGCTAAGATCGTGATTGTCTCTGTTGCTGAATGAGCTAGGACGCTATTCAACTCTAAGCTAAGAGAGACTCACTAACTTCATGTAGGAACACCGTTACTTTGTCTCCTAACTCATTTTCCTAACAAGACAACCTCAATGATAAGACGCACACTGCTTTCAATGCATTTCTGGCTAAAAGAGCTAAGATCGTGATTGTCTCTGTTGCTGAATGAGCTAGGACGCTATTCAACTCTAATCTAAGAGAGACTCACTAACTTCATGTAGGAACACCGTTACTTTGTCTCCTAACTCATTTTCCTAACAAGACAACCTCAATGATAAGACGCACACTGCTTTCAATGCATTTCTGGCTAAAAGAGCTAAGATCGTGATTGTCTCTGTTGCTGAATGAGCTAGGACGCTATTCAACTCTAATCTAGGAGAGACTCACTAACTTCATGTAGGAACACCGTTACTTTGTCTCCTAACTCATTTTCCTAACAAGACAACCTCAATGATAAGACGCACACTGCTTTCAATGCATTTCTGGCTAAAAGAGCTAAGATCGTGATTGTCTCTGTTGCTGAATGAGCTAGGACGCTATTCAACTCTAATCTAAGAGAGACTCACTAACTTCATGTAGGAACACCGTTACTTTGTCTCCTAACTCATTTTCTTAACAATACAACCTCAATGATAAGACGCACACTGTTTTCAATGCATTTCTTGCTAAAAGAGCTATGATCGTGATTGTCTCTGTTGCTGAATGAGCTAGGACGCTATTCAACTCCAATCTAAGAGAGACTCACTAACTTCATGTAGGAACACCGTTACTTTGTCTCCTAACTCATTTTCTTAACAATACAACCTCAATGATAAGACGCACACTGTTTTCAATGCATTTCTAGCTAAAAGAGCTAAGATCGTGATTGTCTCTGTTGCTGAATGAGCTAGGACGCTATTCAACTCCAATCTAAGAGAGACTCACTAACTTCATGTAGGAACACCGTTACTTTGTCTCCTAACTCATTTTCTTAACAATACAACCTCAATGATAAGACGCACACTGTTTTCAATACATTTCTTGCTAAAAGAGCTAAGATCGTGATTGTCTCTGTTGCTGAATGAGCTAGGACGCTATTCAACTCTAATCTAAGAGAGACTCACTAACTTCATGTAGGAACACCGTTACTTTGTCTCCTAACTCATTTTCCTAACAAGACAACCTCAATGATAAGACGCACACTGTTTTCAATGCATTTCTGGCTAAAAGAGCTAAGATCGTGATTGTCTCTGTTGCTGAATGAGCTAGCACGCTAATCAACTCTAATCTAAGAGAGACTCACTAACTTCATGTAGGAACACCGTTACTTTGTCTCCTAACTCATTTTCCTAACAAGACAACCTCAATGATAAGACGCACACTGTTTTCAATGCATTTCTAGCTAAAAGAGCTAAGATCGTGATTGTCTCTGTTGCTGAATGAGCTAGGACGCTATTCAACTCCAATCTAAGAGAGACTCACTAACTTCATGTAGGAACACCGTTACTTTGTCTCCTAACTCATTTTCTTAACAATACAACCTCAATGATAAGACGCACACTGTTTTCAATACATTTCTTGCTAAAAGAGCTAAAATCGTGATTGTCTCTGTTGCTGAATGAGCTAGGACGCTATTCAACTCTAATCTAAGAGAGACTCACTAACTTCATGTAGGAACACCGTTACTTTGTCTCCTAACTCATTTTCCTAACAAGACAACCTCAATGATAAGACGCACACTGTTTTCAATGCATTTCTGGCTAAAAGAGCTAAGATCGTGATTGTCTCTGTTGCTGAATGAGCTAGGACGCTATTCAACTCTAATCTAAGAGAGACTCACTAACTTCATGTAGGAACACCGTTACTTTGTCTCCTAACTCATTTTCCTAACAAGACAACCTCAATGATAAGACGCACACTGTTTTCAATGCATTTCTGGCTAAAAGAGCTAAGATCGTGATTGTCTCTGTTGCTGAATGAGCTAGGACGCTATTCAACTCTAATCTAAGAGAGACTCACTAACTTCATGTAGGAACACCGTTACTTTGTCTCCTAACTCATTTTCCTAACAAGACAACCTCAATGATAAGACGCACACTGTTTTCAATGCATTTCTGGCTAAAAGAGCTAAGATCGTGATTGTCTCTGTTGCTGAATGAGCTAGGACGCTAATCAACTCTAATCTAAGAGAGACTCACTAACTTCATGTTGGAACACCGTTACTTTGTCTCCTAACTCATTTTCCTAACAAGACAACCTCAATGATAAGACGCACACTGTTTTCAAAGCATTTCTTGCTAAAAGAGCTAAGATCGTGATTGTCTCTGTTGCTGAATGAGCTAGGACGCTATTCAACTCTAATCTAAGAGAGACTCACTAACTTCATGTAGGAACACCGTTACTTTGTCTCCTAACTCATTTTCCTAACAAGACAACCTCAATGATAAGACGCACACTGCTTTCAATGCATTTCTGGCTAAAAGAGCTAAGATCGTGATTGTCTCTGTTGCTGAATGAGCTAGGACGCTATTCAACTCTAATCTAAGAGAGACTCACTAACTTCATGTAGGAACACCGTTGCTTTGTCTCCTAAATCATTTTCCTAACAAGACAACCTCAATGATAAGACGCACACTGCTTTCAATGCATTTCTGGCTAAAAGAGCTAAGATCGTGATTGTCTCTGTTGCTGAATGAGCTAGGACGCTATTCAACTCTAATCTAAGAGAGACTCACTAACTTCATGTAGGAACACCGTTACTTTGTCTCCTAACTCATTTTCCTAACAAGACAACCTCAATGATAAGACACACACTGCTTTCAATGCATTTCTGGCTAAAAGAGCTAAGATCGTGATTGTCTCTGTTGCTGAATGAGCTAGGACGCTATTCAACTCTAATCTAAGAGAGACTCACTAACTTCATGTAGGAACACCGTTGCTTTGTCTCCTAAATCATTTTCCTAACAAGACAACCTCAATGATAAGACGCACACTGCTTTCAATGCATTTCTGGCTAAAAGAGCTAAGATCGTGATTGTCTCTGTTGCTGAATGAGCTAGGACGCTATTCAACTCTAATCTAAGAGAGACTCACTAACTTCATGTAGGAACACCGTTACTTTGTCTCCTAACTCATTTTCCTAACAAGACAACCTCAATGATAAGACGCACACTGCTTTCAATGCATTTCTGGCTAAAAGAGCTAAGATCGTGATTGTCTCTGTTGCTGAATGAGCTAGGACGCTAATCAACTCTAATCTAAGAGAGACTCACTAACTTCATGTAGGAACACCGTTACTTTGTCTCCTAACACTTTTTCCTAACAAGACAACCTCAATGATAAGACGCACACTGTTTTCAATGCATTTCTGGCTAAAAGAGCTAAGATCGTGATTGTCTCTGTTGCTGAATGAGCTAGGACGCTATTCAACTCCAATCTAAGAGAGACTCACTAACTTCATGTAGGAACACCGTTGCTTTGTCTCCTAAATCATTTTCCTAACAAGACAACCTCAATGATAAGACGCACACTGTTTTCAATGCATTTCTGGCTAAAAGAGCTAAGATCGTGATTGTCTCTGTTGCTGAATGAGCTAGGACGCTATTCAACTCTAATCTAAGAGAGACTCACTAACTTCATGTAGGAACACCGTTACTTTGTCTCCTAACTCATTTTCCTAACAAGACAACCTCAATGATAAGACGCACACTGTTTTCAATGCATTTCTGGCTAAAAGAGCTAAGATCGTGATTGTCTCTGTTGCTGAATGAGCTAGGACGCTATTCAACTCTAATCTAAGAGAGACTCACTAACTTCATGTAGGAACACCGTTACTTTGTCTCCTAACTCATTTTCCTAACAAGACAACCTCAATGATAAGACGCACACTGTTTTCAATGCATTTCTGGCTAAAAGAGCTAAGATCGTGATTGTCTCTGTTGCTGAATGAGCTAGGACGCTATTCAACTCTAATCTAAGAGAGACTCACTAACTTCATGTAGGAACACCGTTACTTTGTCTCCTAACTCATTTTCCTAACAAGACAACCTCAATGATAAGACGCACACTGTTTTCAATGCATTTCTGGCTAAAAGAGCTAAGATCGTGATTGTCTCTGTTGCTGAATGAGCTAGGACGCTAATCAACTCTAATCTAAGAGAGACTCACTAACTTCATGTTGGAACACCGTTACTTTGTCTCCTAACTCATTTTCCTAACAAGACAACCTCAATGATAAGACGCACACTGTTTTCAAAGCATTTCTTGCTAAAAGAGCTAAGATCGTGATTGTCTCTGTTGCTGAATGAGCTAGGACGCTATTCAACTCTAATCTAAGAGAGACTCACTAACTTCATGTAGGAACACCGTTACTTTGTCTCCTAACTCATTTTCCTAACAAGACAACCTCAATGATAAGACGCACACTGCTTTCAATGCATTTCTGGCTAAAAGAGCTAAGATCGTGATTGTCTCTGTTGCTGAATGAGCTAGGACGCTATTCAACTCTAATCTAAGAGAGACTCAGTAACTTCATGTAGGAACACCGTTGCTTTGTCTCCTAACTCATTTTCCTAACAAGACAACCTCAATGATAAGACGCACACTGTTTTCAATGCATTTCTAGCTAAAAGAGCTAAGATCGTGATTGTCTCTGTTGCTGAATGAGCTAGGACGCTATTCAACTTCAATCTAAGAAAGACTCACTAACTTCATGTAGGAACACCGTTACTTTGTCTCCTAACTCATTTTCCTAACAAGACAACCTCAATGATAAGACGCACACTGTTTTCAAAGCATTTCTTGCTAAAAGAGCTAAGATCGTGATTGTCTCTGTTGCTGAATGAGCTAGGACGCTATTCAACTCTAATCTAAGAGAGACTCACTAACTTCATGTAGGAACACCGTTACTTTGTCTCCTAACTCATTTTCCTAACAAGACAACCTCAATGATAAGACGCACACTGCTTTCAATGCATTTCTGGCTAAAAGAGCTAAGATCGTGATTGTCTCTGTTGCTGAATGAGCTAGGACGCTATTCAACTCTAATCTAAGAGAGACTCACTAACTTCATGTAGGAACACCGTTACTTTGTCTCCTAACTCATTTTCCTAACAAGACAACCTCAATGATAAGACGCACACTGCTTTCAATGCATTTCTGGCTAAAAGAGCTAAGATCGTGATTGTCTCTGTTGCTGAATGAGCTAGGACGCTATTCAACTCTAATCTAAGAGAGACTCACTAACTTCATGTAGGAACACCGTTGCTTTGTCTCCTAAATCATTTTCCTAACAAGACAACCTCAATGATAAGACGCACACTGCTTTCAATGCATTTCTGGCTAAAAGAGCTAAGATCGTGATTGTCTTTGTTGCTGAATGAGCTAGGACGCTATTCAACTCTAATCTAAGAGAGACTCACTAACTTCATGTAGGAACACCGTTACTTTGTCTCCTAACTCATTTTCCTAACAAGACAACCTCAATGATAAGACGCACACTGCTTTCAATGCATTTCTGGCTAAAAGAGCTAAGATCGTGATTGTCTCTGTTGCTGAATGAGCTAGGACGCTAATCAACTCTAATCTAAGAGAGACTCACTAACTTCATGTAGGAACACCGTTACTTTGTCTCCTAACACTTTTTCCTAACAAGACAACCTCAATGATAAGACGCACACTGTTTTCAATGCATTTCTGGCTAAAAGAGCTAAGATCGTGATTGTCTCTGTTGCTGAATGAGCTAGGACGCTATTCAACTCCAATCTAAGAGAGACTCACTAACTTCATGTAGGAACACCGTTGCTTTGTCTCCTAAATCATTTTCCTAACAAGACAACCTCAATGATAAGACGCACACTGTTTTCAATGCATTTCTGGCTAAAAGAGCTAAGATCGTGATTGTCTCTGTTGCTGAATGAGCTAGGACGCTATTCAACTCTAATCTAAGAGAGACTCACTAACTTCATGTAGGAACACCGTTACTTTGTCTCCTAACTCATTTTCCTAACAAGACAACCTCAATGATAAGACGCACACTGTTTTCAATGCATTTCTGGCTAAAAGAGCTAAGATCGTGATTGTCTCTGTTGCTGAATGAGCTAGGACGCTATTCAACTTTAATCTAAGAGAGACTCACTAACTTCATGTAGGAACACCGTTACTTTGTCTCCTAACTCATTTTCCTAACAAGACAACCTCAATGATAAGACGCACACTGTTTTCAATGCATTTCTGGCTAAAAGAGCTAAGATCGTGATTGTCTCTGTTGCTGAATGAGCTAGGACGCTAATCAACTCTAATCTAAGAGAGACTCACTAACTTCATGTTGGAACACCGTTACTTTGTCTCCTAACTCATTTTCCTAACAAGACAACCTCAATGATAAGACGCACACTGTTTTCAAAGCATTTCTTGCTAAAAGAGCTAAGATCGTGATTGTCTCTGTTGCTGAATGAGCTAGGACGCTATTCAACTCTAATCTAAGAGAGACTCACTAACTTCATGTAGGAACACCGTTACTTTGTCTCCTAACTCATTTTCCTAACAAGACAACCTCAATGATAAGACGCACACTGCTTTCAATGCATTTCTGGCTAAAAGAGCTAAGATCGTGATTGTCTCTGTTGCTGAATGAGCTAGGACGCTATTCAACTCTAATCTAAGAGAGACTCACTAACTTCATGTAGGAACACCGTTACTTTGTCTCCTAACTCATTTTCCTAACAAGACAACCTCAATGATAAGACGCACACTGTTTTCAATGCATTTCTAGCTAAAAGAGCTAAGATCGTGATTGTCTCTGTTGCTGAATGAGCTAGGACGCTATTCAACTCCAATCTAAGAGAGACTCACTAACTTAATGTAGGAACACCGTTGCTTTGTCTCCTAACTCATTTTCCTAACAAGACAACCTCAATGATAAGACGCACACTGTTTTCAATGCATTTCTGGCTAAAAGAGCTAAGATCGTGATTGTCCCTGTTGCTAAATGAGCTAGGACGCTATTCAACTCTAATCTAAGAGAGACTCACTAACTTCATGTAGGAACACCGTTACTTTGTCTCCTAACTCATTTTCCTAACAAGACAACCTCAATGATAAGACGCACACTGCTTTCAATGCATTTCTGGCTAAAAGAGCTAAGATCGTGATTGTCTCTGTTGCTGAATGAGCTAGGACGCTATTCAACACTAATCTAAGAGAGACTCACTAACTTCATGTAGGAATACCGTTACTTTGCCTCCTAACTCATTTTCCTAACAAGACAACCTCAATGATAAGACGCACACTGCTTTTAATGCATTTCAGGCTAAAAGAGCTAAGATCGTGATTGTCTCTGTTGCTGAATGAGCTAGGACGCTATTCAACTCTAATCTAAGAGAGACTCACTAACTTCATGTAGGAACACCGTTGCTTTGTCTCCTAACTCATTTTCCTAACAAGACAACCTCAATGATAAGACGCACACTGTTTTCAATGCATTTCTGGCTAAAAGAGCTAAGATCGTGATTGTCTCTGTTGCTGAATGAGCTAGGACGCTATTCAACTCCAATCTAAGAGAGACTCACTAACTTCATGTAGGAACACCGTTGCTTTGTCTCCTAACTCATTTTCCTAACAAGACAACCTCAATGATAAGACGCACACTGTTTTCAATGCATTTCTGGCTAAAAGAGCTAAGATCGTGATTGTCTCTGTTGCTGAATGAGCTAGGACGCTATTCAACTCCAATCTAAGAGAGACTCACTAACTTCATGTAGGAACACCGTTACTTTGTCTCCTAACTCATTTTCTTAACAATACAACCTCAATGATAAGACGCACACTGTTTTCAATACATTTCTTGCTAAAAGAGCTAAGATCGTGATTGTCTCTGTTGCTGAATGAGCTAGGACGCTATTCAACTCTAATCTAAGAGAGACTCACTAACTTCATGTAGGAACACCGTTACTTTGTCTCCTAACTCATTTTCCTAACAAGACAACCTCAATGATAAGACGCACACTGTTTTCAATGCATTTCTGGCTAAAAGAGCTAAGATCGTGATTGTCTCTGTTGCTGAATGAGCTAGGACGCTATTCAACTCCAATCTAAGAGAGACTCACTAACTTCATGTAGGAACACCGTTACTTTGTCTCCTAACTCATTTTCCTAACAAGACACCTCAATGATAAGACGCACACTCTTTTCAATGCATTTCTGGCTAAAAGGGCTAAGATCGTGATTGTCTCTGTTGCTGAATGAGCTAGGACGCTATTCAACTCTAATCTAAGAGAGACTCACTAACTTCATGTAGGAACACCGTTACTTTGTCTCCTAACTCATTTTCCTAACAAGACAACCTCAATGATAAGACGCACACTGCTTTCAATGCATTTCTGGCTAAAAGAGCTAAGATCGTGATTGTCTCTGTTGCTGAATGAGCTAGGACGCTATTTAACTCTAATCTAAGAGAGACTCACTAACTTCATGTAGGAACACCGTTACTTTGTCTCCTAACTCATTTTCCTAACAAGACAACCTCAATGATAAGACGCACACTGTTTTCAATGCATTTCTAGCTAAAAGAGCTAAGATCGTGATTGTCTCTGTTGCTGAATGAGCTAGGACGCTATTCAACTCTAATCTAAGAGAGACTCACTAACTTCATGTAGAAACACCGTTGCTTTGTCTCCTAACTCATTTTCCTAACAAGACAACCTCAATGATAAGACGCACACTGTTTTCAATGCATTTCTGGCTAAAAGAGCTAAGATCGTGATTGTCTCTGTTGCTGAATGAGCTAGGACGCTATTCAACTCTAATCTAAGAGAGACTCACTAACTTCATGTAGGAACACCGTTACTTTGTCTCCTAACTCATTTTCCTAACAAGACAACCTCAATGATAAGACGCACACTGTTTTCAATGCATTTCTGGCTAAAAGAGCTAAGATCGTGATTGTCTCTGTTGCTGAATGAGCTAGGACGCTATTCAACTCCAATCTAAGAGAGACTCACTAACTTCATGTAGGAACACCGTTACTTTGTCTCCTAACTCATTTTCCTAACAAGACACCTCAATGATAAGACGCTTACTCTTTTCAATGCATTTCTGGCTAAAAGGGCTAAGATCGTGATTGTCTCTGTTGCTGAATGAGCTAGGACGCTATTCAACTCTAATCTAAGAGAGACTCACTAACTTCATGTAGGAACACCGTTACTTTGTCTCCTAACTCATTTTCCTAACAAGACAACCTCAATGATAAGACGCACACTGTTTTCAAAGCATTTCTTGCTAAAAGAGCTAAGATCGTGATTGTCTCTGTTGCTGAATGAGCTAGGACGCTATTCAACTCTAATCTAAGAGAGACTCACTAACTTCATGTAGAAACACCGTTGCTTTGTCTCCTAACTCATTTTCCTAACAAGACAACCTCAATGATAAGACGCACACTGTTTTCAATGCATTTCTGGCTAAAAGAGCTAAGATCGTGATTGTCTCTGTTGCTGAATGAGCTAGGACGCTATTCAACTCTAATCTAAGAGAGACTCACTAACTTCATGTAGGAACACCGTTACTTTGTCTCCTAACTCATTTTCCTAACAAGACAACCTCAATGATAAGACGCACACTGTTTTCAATGCATTTCTGGCTAAAAGAGCTAAGATCGTGATTGTCTCTGTTGCTGAATGAGCTAGGACGCTATTCAACTCTAATCTAAGAGAGACTCACTAACTTCATGTAGGAACACCGTTACTTTGTCTCCTAACTCATTTTCCTAACAAGACAACCTCAATGATAAGACGCACACTGTTTTCAATGCATTTCTGGCTAAAAGAGCTAAGATCGTGATTGTCTCTGTTGCTGAATGAGCTAGGACGCTATTCAACTCCAATCTAAGAGAGACTCACTAACTTCATGTAGGAACACCGTTACTTTGTCTCCTAACTCATTTTCTTAACAATACAACCTCAATGATAAGACGCACACTGTTTTCAATACATTTCTTGCTAAAAGAGCTAAGATCGTGATTGTCTCTGTTGCAGAATGAGCTAGGACGCTATTCAACTCTAATCTAAGAGAGACTCACTAACTTCATGTAGGAACACCGTTACTTTGTCTCCTAACTCATTTTCCTAACAAGACAACCTCAATGATAAGACGCACACTGTTTTCAATGCATTTCTGGCTAAAAGAGCTAAGATCGTGATTGTCTCTGTTGCTGAATGAGCTAGGACGCTATTCAACTCTAATCTAAGAGAGACTCACTAACTTCATGTAGGAACACCGTTGCTTTGTCTCCTAACTCATTTTCCTAACAAGACAACCTCAATGATAAGACGCACACTGTTTTCAATGCATTTCTGGCTAAAAGAGCTAAGATCGTGATTGTCTCTGTTGCTGAATGAGCTAGGACGCTATTCAACTCCAATCTAAGAGAGACTCACTAACTTCATGTAGGAACACCGTTGCTTTGTCTCCTAACTCATTTTCCTAACAAGACAACCTCAATGATAAGACGCACACTGTTTTCAAAGCATTTCTGGCTAAAAGAGCTAAGATCGTGATTGTCTCTGTTGCTGAATGAGCTAGGACGCTATTCAACTCTAATCTAAGAGAGACTCACTAACTTCATGTAGGAACACCGTTACTTTGTCTCCTAACTCATTTTCCTAACAAGACAACCTCAATGATAAGACGCACACTGCTTTCAATGCATTTCTGGCTAAAAGAGCTAAGATCGTGATTGTCTCTGTTGCTGAATGAGCTAGGACGCTATTCAACTCTAATCTAAGAGAGACTCACTAACTTCATGTAGGAACACCGTTACTTTGCCTCCTAACTCATTTTCCTAACAAGACAACCTCAATGATAAGACGCACACTGCTTTCAATGCATTTCAGGCTAAAAGAGCTAAGATCGTGATTGTCTCTGTTGCTGAATGAGCTAGGACGCTATTCAACTCTAATCTAAGAGAGACTCACTAACTTCATGTAGGAACACCGTTGCTTTGTCTCCTAACTCATTTTCCTAACAAGACAACCTCAATGATAAGACGCACACTGTTTTCAATGCATTTCTAGCTAAAAGAGCTAAGATCGTGATTGTCTCTGTTGCTGAATGAGCTAGGACGCTATTCAACTCTAATCTAAGAGAGACTCACTAACTTCATGTAGGAACAGCGTTACTTTGTCTCCTAACACTTTTTCCTAACAAGACAACCTCAATGATAAGACGCACACTGTTTTCAATGCATTTCTGGCTAAAAGAGCTAAGATCGTGATTGTCTCTGTTGCTGAATGAGCTAGGACGCTATTCAACTCCAATCTAAGAGAGACTCACTAATTTCATGTAGGAACACCGTTGCTTTGTCTCCTAACTCATTTTCCTAACAAGACAACCTCAATGATAAGACGCACACTGTTTTCAAAGCATTTCTTTCTAAGAGCTAAGATCGTGATTGTCTCTGTTGCTGAATGAGCTAGGACGCTATTCAACTCTAATCTAAGAGAGACTCACTAACTTCATGTAGGAACACCATTACTTTGTCTCCTAACTCATTTTCCTAACAAGACAACCTCAATGATAAGACGCACACTGCTTTCAATGCATTTCTGGCTAAAAGAGCTAAGATCGTGATTGTCTCTGTTGCTGAATGAGCTAGGACGCTATTCAACTCTAATCTAAGAGAGACTCACTAACTTCATGTAGGAACACCGTTGCTTTGTCTCCTAACTCATTTTCCTAACAAGACAACCTCAATGATAAGACGCACACTGTTTTCAATGCATTTCTGGCTAAAAGAGCTAAGATCGTGATTGTCTCTGTTGCTGAATGAGCTAGGACGCTATTCAACTCCAATCTAAGAGAGACTCACTAACTTCATGTAGGAACACCGTTGCTTTGTCTCCTAACTCATTTTCCTAACAAGACAACCTCAATGATAAGACGCACACTGTGTTCAATGCATTTCTGGCTAAAAGAGCTAAGATCGTGATTGTCTCTGTTGCTGAATGAGCTAGGACGCTATTCAACTCTAATCTAAGAGACACTCAGTAACTTCATTTAGGAACACCGTTGCTTTGTCTCCTAACTCATTTTCCTAACAAGACAACCTCAATGATAAGACGCACACTGTTTTCAATGCATTTCTAGCTAAAAGAGCTAAGATCGTGATTGTCTCTGTTGCTGAATGAGCTAGGACGCTATTCAACTTCAATCTAAGAAAGACTCACTAACTTCATGTAGGAACACCGTTACTTTGTCTCCTAACTCATTTTCCTAACAAGACAACCTCAATGATAAGACGCACACTGTTTTCAAAGCATTTCTTGCTAAAAGAGCTAAGATCGTGATTGTCTCTGTTGCTGAATGAGCTAGGACGCTATTCAACTCTAAGCTAAGAGAGACTCACTAACTTCATGTAGGAACACCGTTACTTTGTCTCCTAACTCATTTTCCTAACAAGACAACCTCAATGATAAGACGCACACTGCTTTCAATGCATTTCTGGCTAAAAGAGCTAAGATCGTGATTGTCTCTGTTGCTGAATGAGCTAGGACGCTATTCAACTCTAATCTAAGAGAGACTCACTAACTTCATGTAGGAACACCGTTACTTTGTCTCCTAACTCATTTTCCTAACAAGACAACCTCAATGATAAGACGCACACTGCTTTCAATGCATTTCTGGCTAAAAGAGCTAAGATCGTGATTGTCTCTGTTGCTGAATGAGCTAGGACGCTATTCAACTCTAATCTAAGAGAGACTCACTAACTTCATGTAGGAACACCGTTGCTTTGTCTCCTAAATCATTTTCCTAACAGGACAACCTCAATGATAAGACGCACACTGTTTTCAATGCATTTCTGGCTAAAAGAGCTAAGATCGTGATTGTCTCTGTTGCTGAATGAGCTAGGACGCTATTCAACTCTAATCTAAGAGAGACTCACTAACTTCATGTAGGAACACCGTTACTTTGTCTCCTAACTCATTTTCTTAACAATACAACCTCAATGATAAGACGCACACTGTTTTCAATGCATTTCTTGCTAAAAGAGCTATGATCGTGATTGTCTCTGTTGCTGAATGAGCTAGGACGCTATTCAACTCCAATCTAAGAGAGACTCACTAACTTCATGTAGGAACACCGTTACTTTGTCTCCTAACTCATTTTCTTAACAATACAACCTCAATGATAAGACGCACACTGTTTTCAATGCATTTCTAGCTAAAAGAGCTAAGATCGTGATTGTCTCTGTTGCTGAATGAGCTAGGACGCTATTCAACTCCAATCTAAGAGAGACTCACTAACTTCATGTAGGAACACCGTTACTTTGTCTCCTAACTCATTTTCTTAACAATACAACCTCAATGATAAGACGCACACTGTTTTCAATACATTTCTTGCTAAAAGAGCTAAGATCGTGATTGTCTCTGTTGCTGAATGAGCTAGGACGCTATTCAACTCTAATCTAAGAGAGACTCACTAACTTCATGTAGGAACACCGTTACTTTGTCTCCTAACTCATTTTCCTAACAAGACAACCTCAATGATAAGACGCACACTGTTTTCAATGCATTTCTGGCTAAAAGAGCTAAGATCGTGATTGTCTCTGTTGCTGAATGAGCTAGCACGCTAATCAACTCTAATCTAAGAGAGACTCACTAACTTCATGTAGGAACACCGTTACTTTGTCTCCTAACTCATTTTCCTAACAAGACAACCTCAATGATAAGACGCACACTGTTTTCAATGCATTTCTAGCTAAAAGAGCTAAGATCGTGATTGTCTCTGTTGCTGAATGAGCTAGGACGCTATTCAACTCCAATCTAAGAGAGACTCACTAACTTCATGTAGGAACACCGTTACTTTGTCTCCTAACTCATTTTCTTAACAATACAACCTCAATGATAAGACGCACACTGTTTTCAATACATTTCTTGCTAAAAGAGCTAAGATCGTGATTGTCTCTGTTGCTGAATGAGCTAGGACGCTATTCAACTCTAATCTAAGAGAGACTCACTAACTTCATGTAGGAACACCGTTACTTTGTCTCCTAACTCATTTTCCTAACAAGACAACCTCAATGATAAGACGCACACTGTTTTCAATGCATTTCTGGCTAAAAGAGCTAAGATCGTTGTTGTCTCTGTTGCTGAATGAGCTAGGACGCTATTCAACTCTAATCTAAGAGAGACTCACTAACTTCATGTAGGAACACCGTTACTTTGTCTCCTAACTCATTTTCCTAACAAGACAACCTCAATGATAAGACGCACACTGTTTTCAATGCATTTCTGGCTAAAAGAGCTAAGATCGTGATTGTCTCTGTTGCTGAATGAGCTAGGACGCTATTCAACTCTAATCTAAGAGAGACTCACTAACTTCATGTAGGAACACCGTTACTTTGTCTCCTAACTCATTTTCCTAACAAGACAACCTCAATGATAAGACGCACACTGTTTTCAATGCATTTCTGGCTAAAAGAGCTAAGATCGTGATTGTCTCTGTTGCTGAATGAGCTAGGACGCTATTCAACTCTAATCTAAGAGAGACTCACTAACTTCATGTAGGAACACCGTTACTTTGTCTCCTAACTCATTTTCCTAACAAGACAACCTCAATGATAAGACGCACACTGTTTTCAATGCATTTCTGGCTAAAAGAGCTAAGATCGTGATTGTCTCTGTTGCTGAATGAGCTAGGACGCTAATCAACTCTAATCTAAGAGAGACTCACTAACTTCATGTTGGAACACCGTTACTTTGTCTCCTAACTCATTTTCCTAACAAGACAACCTCAATGATAAGACGCACACTGTTTTCAAAGCATTTCTTGCTAAAAGAGCTAAGATCGTGATTGTCTCTGTTGCTGAATGAGCTAGGACGCTATTCAACTCTAATCTAAGAGAGACTCACTAACTTCATGTAGGAACACCGTTACTTTGTCTCCTAACTCATTTTCCTAACAAGACAACCTCAATGATAAGACGCACACTGCTTTCAATGCATTTCTGGCTAAAAGAGCTAAGATCGTGATTGTCTCTGTTGCTGAATGAGCTAGGACGCTATTCAACTCTAATCTAAGAGAGACTCAGTAACTTCATGTAGGAACACCGTTGCTTTGTCTCCTAACTCATTTTCCTAACAAGACAACCTCAATGATAAGACGCACACTGTTTTCAATGCATTTCTAGCTAAAAGAGCTAAGATCGTGATTGTCTCTGTTGCTGAATGAGCTAGGACGCTATTCAACTTCAATCTAAGAAAGACTCACTAACTTCATGTAGGAACACCGTTACTTTGTCTCCTAACTCATTTTCCTAACAAGACAACCTCAATGATAAGACGCACACTGTTTTCAAAGCATTTCTTGCTAAAAGAGCTAAGATCGTGATTGTCTCTGTTGCTGAATGAGCTAGGACGCTATTCAACTCTAATCTAAGAGAGACTCACTAACTTCATGTAGGAACACCGTTACTTTGTCTCCTAACTCATTTTCCTAACAAGACAACCTCAATGATAAGACGCACACTGCTTTCAATGCATTTCTGGCTAAAAGAGCTAAGATCGTGATTGTCTCTGTTGCTGAATGAGCTAGGACGCTATTCAACTCTAATCTAAGAGAGACTCACTAACTTCATGTAGGAACACCGTTACTTTGTCTCCTAACTCATTTTCCTAACAAGACAACCTCAATGATAAGACGCACACTGCTTTCAATGCATTTCTGGCTAAAAGAGCTAAGATCGTGATTGTCTCTGTTGCTGAATGAGCTAGGACGCTATTCAACTCTAATCTAAGAGAGACTCACTAACTTCATGTAGGAACACCGTTGCTTTGTCTCCTAAATCATTTTCCTAACAAGACAACCTCAATGATAAGACGCACACTGCTTTCAATGCATTTCTGGCTAAAAGAGCTAAGATCGTGATTGTCTCTGTTGCTGAATGAGCTAGGACGCTATTCAACTCTAATCTAAGAGAGACTCACTAACTTCATGTAGGAACACCGTTACTTTGTCTCCTAACTCATTTTCCTAACAAGACAACCTCAATGATAAGACGCACACTGCTTTCAATGCATTTCTGGCTAAAAGAGCTAAGATCGTGATTGTCTCTGTTGCTGAATGAGCTAGGACGCTAATCAACTCTAATCTAAGAGAGACTCACTAACTTCATGTAGGAACACCGTTACTTTGTCTCCTAACACTTTTTCCTAACAAGACAACCTCAATGATAAGACGCACACTGTTTTCAATGCATTTCTGGCTAAAAGAGCTAAGATCGTGATTGTCTCTGTTGCTGAATGAGCTAGGACGCTATTCAACTCCAATCTAAGAGAGACTCACTAACTTCATGTAGGAACACCGTTGCTTTGTCTCCTAAATCATTTTCCTAACAAGACAACCTCAATGATAAGACGCACACTGTTTTCAATGCATTTCTGGCTAAAAGAGCTAAGATCGTGATTGTCTCTGTTGCTGAATGAGCTAGGACGCTATTCAACTCTAATCTAAGAGAGACTCACTAACTTCATGTAGGAACACCGTTACTTTGTCTCCTAACTCATTTTCCTAACAAGACAACCTCAATGATAAGACGCACACTGTTTTCAATGCATTTCTGGCTAAAAGAGCTAAGATCGTGATTGTCTCTGTTGCTGAATGAGCTAGGACGCTATTCAACTTTAATCTAAGAGAGACTCACTAACTTCATGTAGGAACACCGTTACTTTGTCTCCTAACTCATTTTCCTAACAAGACAACCTCAATGATAAGACGCACACTGTTTTCAATGCATTTCTGGCTAAAAGAGCTAAGATCGTGATTGTCTCTGTTGCTGAATGAGCTAGGACGCTAATCAACTCTAATCTAAGAGAGACTCACTAACTTCATGTAGGAACACCGTTACTTTGTCTCCTAACTCATTTTCCTAACAAGACAACCTCAATGATAAGACGCACACTGCTTTCAATGCATTTCTGGCTAAAAGAGCTAAGATCGTGATTGTCTCTGTTGCTGAATGAGCTAGGACGCTATTCAACTCTAATCTAAGAGAGACTCACTAACTTCATGTAGGAACACCGTTACTTTGTCTCCTAACTCATTTTCCTAACAAGACAACCTCAATGATAAGACGCACACTGCTTTCAATGCATTTCTGGCTAAAAGAGCTAAGATCGTGATTGTCTCTGTTGCTGAATGAGCTAGGACGCTATTCAACTCTAATCTAAGAGAGACTCACTAACTTCATGTAGGAACACCGTTGCTTTGTCTCCTAAATCATTTTCCTAACAAGACAACCTCAATGATAAGACGCACACTGCTTTCAATGCATTTCTGGCTAAAAGAGCTAAGATCGTGATTGTCTCTGTTGCTGAATGAGCTAGGACGCTATTCAACTCTAATCTAAGAGAGACTCACTAACTTCATGTAGGAACACCGTTACTTTGTCTCCTAACTCATTTTCCTAACAAGACAACCTCAATGATAAGACGCACACTGCTTTCAATGCATTTCTGGCTAAAAGAGCTAAGATCGTGATTGTCTCTGTTGCTGAATGAGCTAGGACGCTAATCAACTCTAATCTAAGAGAGACTCACTAACTTCATGTAGGAACACCGTTACTTTGTCTCCTAACACTTTTTCCTAACAAGACAACCTCAATGATAAGACGCACACTGTTTTCAATGCATTTCTGGCTAAAAGAGCTAAGATCGTGATTGTCTCTGTTGCTGAATGAGCTAGGACGCTATTCAACTCCAATCTAAGAGAGACTCACTAACTTCATGTAGGAACACCGTTGCTTTGTCTCCTAAATCATTTTCCTAACAAGACAACCTCAATGATAAGACGCACACTGTTTTCAATGCATTTCTGGCTAAAAGAGCTAAGATCGTGATTGTCTCTGTTGCTGAATGAGCTAGGACGCTATTCAACTCTAATCTAAGAGAGACTCACTAACTTCATGTAGGAACACCGTTACTTTGTCTCCTAACTCATTTTCCTAACAAGACAACCTCAATGATAAGACGCACACTGTTTTCAATGCATTTCTGGCTAAAAGAGCTAAGATCGTGATTGTCTCTGTTGCTGAATGAGCTAGGACGCTATTCAACTTTAATCTAAGAGAGACTCACTAACTTCATGTAGGAACACCGTTACTTTGTCTCCTAACTCATTTTCCTAACAAGACAACCTCAATGATAAGACGCACACTGTTTTCAATGCATTTCTGGCTAAAAGAGCTAAGATCGTGATTGTCTCTGTTGCTGAATGAGCTAGGACGCTATTCAACTCTAATCTAAGAGAGACTCACTAACTTCATGTAGGAACACCGTTGCTTTGTCTCCTAAATCATTTTCCTAACAAGACAACCTCAATGATAAGACGCACACTGCTTTCAATGCATTTCTGGCTAAAAGAGCTAAGATCGTGATTGTCTCTGTTGCTGAATGAGCTAGGACGCTATTCAACTCTAATCTAAGAGAGACTCACTAACTTCATGTAGGAACACCGTTACTTTGTCTCCTAACTCATTTTCCTAACAAGACAACCTCAATGATAAGACGCACACTGCTTTCAATGCATTTCTGGCTAAAAGAGCTAAGATCGTGATTGTCTCTGTTGCTGAATGAGCTAGGACGCTAATCAACTCTAATCTAAGAGAGACTCACTAACTTCATGTAGGAACACCGTTACTTTGTCTCCTAACACTTTTTCCTAACAAGACAACCTCAATGATAAGACGCACACTGTTTTCAATGCATTTCTGGCTAAAAGAGCTAAGATCGTGATTGTCTCTGTTGCTGAATGAGCTAGGACGCTATTCAACTCCAATCTAAGAGAGACTCACTAACTTCATGTAGGAACACCGTTGCTTTGTCTCCTAAATCATTTTCCTAACAAGACAACCTCAATGATAAGACGCACACTGTTTTCAATGCATTTCTGGCTAAAAGAGCTAAGATCGTGATTGTCTCTGTTGCTGAATGAGCTAGGACGCTATTCAACTCTAATCTAAGAGAGACTCACTAACTTCATGTAGGAACACCGTTACTTTGTCTCCTAACTCATTTTCCTAACAAGACAACCTCAATGATAAGACGCACACTGTTTTCAATGCATTTCTGGCTAAAAGAGCTAAGATCGTGATTGTCTCTGTTGCTGAATGAGCTAGGACGCTATTCAACTTTAATCTAAGAGAGACTCACTAACTTCATGTAGGAACACCGTTACTTTGTCTCCTAACTCATTTTCCTAACAAGACAACCTCAATGATAAGACGCACACTGTTTTCAATGCATTTCTGGCTAAAAGAGCTAAGATCGTGATTGTCTCTGTTGCTGAATGAGCTAGGACGCTAATCAACTCTAATCTAAGAGAGACTCACTAACTTCATGTTGGAACACCGTTACTTTGTCTCCTAACTCATTTTCCTAACAAGACAACCTCAATGATAAGACGCACACTGTTTTCAAAGCATTTCTTGCTAAAAGAGCTAAGATCGTGATTGTCTCTGTTGCTGAATGAGCTAGGACGCTATTCAACTCTAATCTAAGAGAGACTCACTAACTTCATGTAGGAACACCGTTACTTTGTCTCCTAACTCATTTTCCTAACAAGACAACCTCAATGATAAGACGCACACTGCTTTCAATGCATTTCTGGCTAAAAGAGCTAAGATCGTGATTGTCTCTGTTGCTGAATGAGCTAGGACGCTATTCAACTCTAATCTAAGAGAGACTCACTAACTTCATGTAGGAACACCGTTACTTTGTCTCCTAACTCATTTTCCTAACAAGACAACCTCAATGATAAGACGCACACTGTTTTCAATGCATTTCTAGCTAAAAGAGCTAAGATCGTGATTGTCTCTGTTGCTGAATGAGCTAGGACGCTATTCAACTCCAATCTAAGAGAGACTCACTAACTTCATGTAGGAACACCGTTACTTTGTCTCCTAACTCATTTTCTTAACAATACAACCTCAATGATAAGACGCACACTGTTTTCAATGCATTTCTAGCTAAAAGAGCTAAGATCGTGATTGTCTCTGTTGCTGAATGAGCTAGGACGCTATTCAACTTCAATCTAAGAAAGACTCACTAACTTCATGTAGGAACACCGTTACTTTGTCTCCTAACTCATTTTCCTAACAAGACAACCTCAATGATAAGACGCACACTGTTTTCAAAGCATTTCTTGCTAAAAGAGCTAAGATCGTGATTGTCTCTGTTGCTGAATGAGCTAGGACGCTATTCAACTCTAATCTAAGAGAGACTCACTAACTTCATGTAGGAACACCGTTACTTTGTCTCCTAACTCATTTTCCTAACAAGACAACCTCAATGATAAGACGCACACTGCTTTCAATGCATTTCTGGCTAAAAGAGCTAAGATCGTGATTGTCTCTGTTGCTGAATGAGCTAGGACGCTATTCAACTCTAATCTAAGAGAGACTCACTAACTTCATGTAGGAACACCGTTACTTTGTCTCCTAACTCATTTTCCTAACAAGACAACCTCAATGATAAGACGCACACTGCTTTCAATGCATTTCTGGCTAAAAGAGCTAAGATCGTGATTGTCTCTGTTGCTGAATGAGCTAGGACGCTATTCAACTCTAATCTAAAAGAGACTCACTAACTTCATGTAGGAACACCGTTGCTTTGTCTCCTAAATCATTTTCCTAACAGCACAACCTCAATGATAAGACGCACACTGTTTTCAATGCCTTTCTGGCTAAAAGAGCTAAGATCGTGATTGTCTCTGTTGCTGAATGAGCTAGGACGCTATTCAACTCTAATCTAAGAGAGACTCACTAACTTCATGTAGGAACACCGTTACTTTGTCTCCTAACTCATTTTCTTAACAATACAACCTCAATGATAAGACGCACACTGTTTTCAATGCATTTCTTGCTAAAAGAGCTATGATCGTGATTGTCTCTGTTGCTGAATGAGCTAGGACGCTATTCAACTCCAATCTAAGAGAGACTCACTAACTTCATGTAGGAACACCGTTACTTTGTCTCCTAACTCATTTTCTTAACAATACAACCTCAATGATAAGACGCACACTGTTTTCAATGCATTTCTAGCTAAAAGAGCTAAGATCGTGATTGTCTCTGTTGCTGAATGAGCTAGGACGCTATTCAACTCCAATCTAAGAGAGACTCACTAACTTCATGTAGGAACACCGTTACTTTGTCTCCTAACTCATTTTCTTAACAATACAACCTCAATGATAAGACGCACACTGTTTTCAATACATTTCTTGCTAAAAGAGCTAAGATCGTGATTGTCTCTGTTGCTGAATGAGCTAGGACGCTATTCAACTCTAATCTAAGAGAGACTCACTAACTTCATGTAGGAACACCGTTACTTTGTCTCCTAACTCATTTTCCTAACAAGACAACCTCAATGATAAGACGCACACTGTTTTCAATGCATTTCTGGCTAAAAGAGCTAAGATCGTGATTGTCTCTGTTGCTGAATGAGCTAGCACGCTAATCAACTCTAATCTAAGAGAGACTCACTAACTTCATGTAAGAACACCGTTACTTTGTCTCCTAACTCATTTTCCTAACAAGACAACCTCAATGATAAGACGCACACTGTTTTCAATGCATTTCTAGCTAAAAGAGCTAAGATCGTGATTGTCTCTGTTGCTGAATGAGCTAGGACGCTATTCAACTCCAATCTAAGAGAGACTCACTAACTTCATGTAGGAACACCGTTACTTTGTCTCCTAACTCATTTTCTTAACAATACAACCTCAATGATAAGACGCACACTGTTTTCAATACATTTCTTGCTAAAAGAGCTAAGATCGTGATTGTCTCTGTTGCTGAATGAGCTAGGACGCTATTCAACTCTAATCTAAGAGAGACTCACTAACTTCATGTAGGAACACCGTTACTTTGTCTCCTAACTCATTTTCCTAACAAGACAACCTCAATGATAAGACGCACACTGTTTTCAATGCATTTCTGGCTAAAAGAGCTAAGATCGTGATTGTCTCTGTTGCTGAATGAGCTAGGACGCTATTCAACTCTAATCTAAGAGAGACTCACTAACTTCATGTAGGAACACCGTTACTTTGTCTCCTAACTCATTTTCCTAACAAGACAACCTCAATGATAAGACGCACACTGTTTTCAATGCATTTCTGGCTAAAAGAGCTAAGATTGTGATTGTCTCTGTTGCTGAATGAGCTAGGACGCTATTCAACTCTAATCTAAGAGAGACTCACTAACTTCATGTAGGAACACCGTTACTTTGTCTCCTAACTCATTTTCCTAACAAGACAACCTCAATGATAAGACGCACACTGTTTTCAATGCATTTCTGGCTAAAAGAGCTAAGATCGTGATTGTCTCTGTTGCTGAATGAGCTAGGACGCTAATCAACTCTAATCTAAGAGAGACTCACTAACTTCATGTTGGAACACCGTTACTTTGTCTCCTAACTCATTTTCCTAACAAGACAACCTCAATGATAAGACGCACACTGTTTTCAAAGCATTTCTTGCTAAAAGAGCTAAGATCGTGATTGTCTCTGTTGCTGAATGAGCTAGGACGCTATTCAACTCTAATCTAAGAGAGACTCACTAACTTCATGTAGGAACACCGTTACTTTGTCTCCTAACTCATTTTCCTAACAAGACAACCTCAATGATAAGACGCACACTGCTTTCAATGCATTTCTGGCTAAAAGAGCTAAGATCGTGATTGTCTCTGTTGCTGAATGAGCTAGGACGCTATTCAACTCTAATCTAAGAGAGACTCAGTAACTTCATGTAGGAACACCGTTGCTTTGTCTCCTAACTCATTTTCCTAACAAGACAACCTCAATGATAAGACGCACACTGTTTTCAATGCATTTCTAGCTAGAGCTAAGATCGTGATTGTCTCTGTTGCTGAATGAGCTAGGACGCTATTCAACTTCAATCTAAGAAAGACTCACTAACTTCATGTAGGAACACCGTTACTTTGTCTCCTAACTCATTTTCCTAACAAGACAACCTCAATGATAAGACGCACACTGTTTTCAAAGCATTTCTTGCTAAAAGAGCTAAGATCGTGATTGTCTCTGTTGCTGAATGAGCTAGGACGCTATTCAACTCTAATCTAAGAGAGACTCACTAACTTCATGTAGGAACACCGTTACTTTGTCTCCTAACTCATTTTCCTAACAAGACAACCTCAATGATAAGACGCACACTGCTTTCAATGCATTTCTGGCTAAAAGAGCTAAGATCGTGATTGTCTCTGTTGCTGAATGAGCTAGGACGCTATTCAACTCTAATCTAAGAGAGACTCACTAACTTCATGTAGGAACACCGTTACTTTGTCTCCTAACTCATTTTCCTAACAAGACAACCTCAATGATAAGACGCACACTGCTTTCAATGCATTTCTGGCTAAAAGAGCTAAGATCGTGATTGTCTCTGTTGCTGAATGAGCTAGGACGCTATTCAACTCTAATCTAAGAGAGACTCACTAACTTCATGTAGGAACACCGTTGCTTTGTCTCCTAAATCATTTTCCTAACAAGACAACCTCAATGATAAGACGCACACTGCTTTCAATGCATTTCTGGCTAAAAGAGCTAAGATCGTGATTGTCTCTGTTGCTGAATGAGCTAGGACGCTATTCAACTCTAATCTAAGAGAGACTCACTAACTTCATGTAGGAACACCGTTACTTTGTCTCCTAACACTTTTTCCTAACAAGACAACCTCAATGATAAGACGCACACTGTTTTCAATGCATTTCTGGCTAAAAGAGCTAAGATCGTGATTGTCTCTGTTGCTGAATGAGCTAGGGCGCTATTCAACTCTAATCTAAGAGAGACTCACTAACTTCATGTAGGAACACCGTTACTTTGTCTCCTAACTCATTTTCCTAACAAGACAACCTCAATGATAAGACGCACACTGTTTTCAATGCATTTCTGGCTAAAAGAGCTAAGATCGTGATTGTCTCTGTTGCTGAATGAGCTAGGACGCTATTCAACTCCAATCTAAGAGAGACTCACTAACTTCATGTAGGAACACCGTTACTTTGTCTCCTAACTCATTTTCCTAACAAGACACCTCAATGATAAGACGCTTACTCTTTTCAATGCATTTCTGGCTAAAAGGGCTAAGATCGTGATTGTCTCTGTTGCTGAATGAGCTAGGACGCTATTCAACTCTAATCTAAGAGAGACTCACTAACTTCATGTAGGAACACCGTTACTTTGTCTCCTAACTCATTTTCCTAACAAGACAACCTCAATGATAAGACGCACACTGTTTTCAAAGCATTTCTTGCTAAAAGAGCTAAGATCGTGATTGTCTCTGTTGCTGAATGAGCTAGGACGCTATTCAACTCTAATCTAAGAGAGACTCACTAACTTCATGTAGAAACACCGTTGCTTTGTCTCCTAACTCATTTTCCTAACAAGACAACCTCAATGATAAGACGCACACTGTTTTCAATGCATTTCTGGCTAAAAGAGCTAAGATCGTGATTGTCTCTGTTGCTGAATGAGCTAGGACGCTATTCAACTCTAATCTAAGAGAGACTCACTAACTTCATGTAGGAACACCGTTACTTTGTCTCCTAACTCATTTTCCTAACAAGACAACCTCAATGATAAGACGCACACTGTTTTCAATGCATTTCTGGCTAAAAGAGCTAAGATCGTGATTGTCTCTGTTGCTGAATGAGCTAGGACGCTATTCAACTCTAATCTAAGAGAGACTCACTAACTTCATGTAGGAACACCGTTGCTTTGTCTCCTAACTCATTTTCCTAACAAGACAACCTCAATGATAAGACGCACACTGTTTTCAATGCATTTCTGGCTAAAAGAGCTAAGATCGTGATTGTCTCTGTTGCTGAATGAGCTAGGACGCTATTCAACTCCAATCTAAGAGAGACTCACTAACTTCATGTAGGAACACCGTTACTTTGTCTCCTAACTCATTTTCTTAACAATACAACCTCAATGATAAGACGCACACTGTTTTCAATACATTTCTGGCTAAAAGAGCTAAGATCGTGATTGTCTCTGTTGCTGAATGAGCTAGGACGCTATTCAACTCTAATCTAAGAGAGACTCACTAACTTCATGTAGGAACACCGTTGCTTTGTCTCCTAACTCATTTTCCTAACAAGACAACCTCAATGATAAGACGCACACTGTTTTCAATGCATTTCTGGCTAAAAGAGCTAAGATCGTGATTGTCTCTGTTGCTGAATGAGCTAGGACGCTATTCAACTCCAATCTAAGAGAGACTCACTAACTTCATGTAGGAACACCGTTGCTTTGTCTCCTAACTCATTTTCCTAACAAGACAACCTCAATGATAAGACGCACACTGTTTTCAAAGCATTTCTGGCTAAAAGAGCTAAGATCGTGATTGTCTCTGTTGCTGAATGAGCTAGGACGCTATTCAACTCTAATCTAAGAGAGACTCACTAACTTCATGTAGGAACACCGTTACTTTGTCTCCTAACTCATTTTCCTAACAAGACAACCTCAATGATAAGACGCACACTGCTTTCAATGCATTTCTGGCTAAAAGAGCTAAGATCGTGATTGTCTCTGTTGCTGAATGAGCTAGGACGCTATTCAACTCTAATCTAAGAGAGACTCACTAACTTCATGTAGGAACACCGTTACTTTGCCTCCTAACTCATTTTCCTAACAAGACAACCTCAATGATAAGACGCACACTGCTTTCAATGCATTTCAGGCTAAAAGAGCTAAGATCGTGATTGTCTCTGTTGCTGAATGAGCTAGGACGCTATTCAACTCTAATCTAAGAGAGACTCACTAACTTCATGTAGGAACACCGTTGCTTTGTCTCCTAACTCATTTTCCTAACAAGACAACCTCAATGATAAGACGCACACTGTTTTCAATGCATTTCTAGCTAAAAGAGCTAAGATCGTGATTGTCTCTGTTGCTGAATGAGCTAGGACGCTATTCAACTCTAATCTAAGAGAGACTCACTAACTTCATGTAGGAACAGCGTTACTTTGTCTCCTAACACTTTTTCCTAACAAGACAACCTCAATGATAAGACGCACACTGTTTTCAATGCATTTCTGGCTAAAAGAGCTAAGATCGTGATTGTCTCTGTTGCTGAATGAGCTAGGACGCTATTCAACTCCAATCTAAGAGAGACTCACTAATTTCATGTAGGAACACCGTTGCTTTGTCTCCTAACTCATTTTCCTAACAAGACAACCTCAATGATAAGACGCACACTGTTTTCAAAGCATTTCTTGCTAAGAGCTAAGATCGTGATTGTCTCTGTTGCTGAATGAGCTAGGACGCTATTCAACTCTAATCTAAGAGAGACTCACTAACTTCATGTAGGAACACCATTACTTTGTCTCCTAACTCATTTTCCTAACAAGACAACCTCAATGATAAGACGCACACTGCTTTCAATGCATTTCTGGCTAAAAGAGCTAAGATCGTGATTGTCTCTGTTGCTGAATGAGCTAGGACGCTATTCAACTCTAATCTAAGAGAGACTCACTAACTTCATGTAGGAACACCGTTGCTTTGTCTCCTAACTCATTTTCCTAACAAGACAACCTCAATGATAAGACGCACACTGTTTTCAATGCATTTCTGGCTAAAAGAGCTAAGATCGTGATTGTCTCTGTTGCTGAATGAGCTAGGACGCTATTCAACTCCAATCTAAGAGAGACTCACTAACTTCATGTAGGAACACCGTTGCTTTGTCTCCTAACTCATTTTCCTAACAAGACAACCTCAATGATAAGACGCACACTGTGTTCAATGCATTTCTGGCTAAAAGAGCTAAGATCGTGATTGTCTCTGTTGCTGAATGAGCTAGGACGCTATTCAACTCTAATCTAAGAGACACTCAGTAACTTCATTTAGGAACACCGTTGCTTTGTCTCCTAACTCATTTTCCTAACAAGACAACCTCAATGATAAGACGCACACTGTTTTCAATGCATTTCTAGCTAAAAGAGCTAAGATCGTGATTGTCTCTGTTGCTGAATGAGCTAGGACGCTATTCAACTTCAATCTAAGAAAGACTCACTAACTTCATGTAGGAACACCGTTACTTTGTCTCCTAACTCATTTTCCTAACAAGACAACCTCAATGATAAGACGCACACTGCTTTCAATGCATTTCTGGCTAAAAGAGCTAAGATCGTGATTGTCTCTGTTGCTGAATGAGCTAGGACGCTATTCAACTCTAATCTAAGAGAGACTCACTAACTTCATGTAGGAACACCGTTGCTTTGTCTCCTAACTCATTTTCCTAACAAGACAACCTCAATGATAAGACGCACACTGTTTTCAATGCATTTCTGGCTAAAAGAGCTAAGATCGTGATTGTCTCTGTTGCTGAATGAGCTAGGACGCTATTCAACTCCAATCTAAGAGAGACTCACTAACTTCATGTAGGAACACCGTTGCTTTGTCTCCTAACTCATTTTCCTAACAAGACAACCTCAATGATAAGACGCACACTGTGTTCAATGCATTTCTGGCTAAAAGAGCTAAGATCGTGATTGTCTCTGTTGCTGAATGAGCTAGGACGCTATTCAACTCTAATCTAAGAGACACTCAGTAACTTCATTTAGGAACACCGTTGCTTTGTCTCCTAACTCATTTTCCTAACAAGACAACCTCAATGATAAGACGCACACTGTTTTCAATGCATTTCTAGCTAAAAGAGCTAAGATCGTGATTGTCTCTGTTGCTGAATGAGCTAGGACGCTATTCAACTTCAATCTAAGAAAGACTCACTAACTTCATGTAGGAACACCGTTACTTTGTCTCCTAACTCATTTTCCTAACAAGACAACCTCAATGATAAGACGCACACTGTTTTCAAAGCATTTCTTGCTAAAAGAGCTAAGATCGTGATTGTCTCTGTTGCTGAATGAGCTAGGACGCTATTCAACTCTAAGCTAAGAGAGACTCACTAACTTCATGTAGGAACACCGTTACTTTGTCTCCTAACTCATTTTCCTAACAAGACAACCTCAATGATAAGACGCACACTGCTTTCAATGCATTTCTGGCTAAAAGAGCTAAGATCGTGATTGTCTCTGTTGCTGAATGAGCTAGGACGCTATTCAACTCTAATCTAAGAGAGACTCACTAACTTCATGTAGGAACACCGTTACTTTGTCTCCTAACTCATTTTCCTAACAAGACAACCTCAATGATAAGACGCACACTGCTTTCAATGCATTTCTGGCTAAAAGAGCTAAGATCGTGATTGTCTCTGTTGCTGAATGAGCTAGGACGCTATTCAACTCTAATCTAGGAGAGACTCACTAACTTCATGTAGGAACACCGTTACTTTGTCTCCTAACTCATTTTCCTAACAAGACAACCTCAATGATAAGACGCACACTGCTTTCAATGCATTTCTGGCTAAAAGAGCTAAGATCGTGATTGTCTCTGTTGCTGAATGAGCTAGGACGCTATTCAACTCTAATCTAAGAGAGACTCACTAACTTCATGTAGGAACACCGTTACTTTGTCTCCTAACTCATTTTCTTAACAATACAACCTCAATGATAAGACGCACACTGTTTTCAATGCATTTCTTGCTAAAAGAGCTATGATCGTGATTGTCTCTGTTGCTGAATGAGCTAGGACGCTATTCAACTCCAATCTAAGAGAGACTCACTAACTTCATGTAGGAACACCGTTACTTTGTCTCCTAACTCATTTTCTTAACAATACAACCTCAATGATAAGACGCACACTGTTTTCAATGCATTTCTAGCTAAAAGAGCTAAGATCGTGATTGTCTCTGTTGCTGAATGAGCTAGGACGCTATTCAACTCCAATCTAAGAGAGACTCACTAACTTCATGTAGGAACACCGTTACTTTGTCTCCTAACTCATTTTCTTAACAATACAACCTCAATGATAAGACGCACACTGTTTTCAATACATTTCTTGCTAAAAGAGCTAAGATCGTGATTGTCTCTGTTGCTGAATGAGCTAGGACGCTATTCAACTCTAATCTAAGAGAGACTCACTAACTTCATGTAGGAACACCGTTACTTTGTCTCCTAACTCATTTTCCTAACAAGACAACCTCAATGATAAGACGCACACTGTTTTCAATGCATTTCTGGCTAAAAGAGCTAAGATCGTGATTGTCTCTGTTGCTGAATGAGCTAGCACGCTAATCAACTCTAATCTAAGAGAGACTCACTAACTTCATGTAGGAACACCGTTACTTTGTCTCCTAACTCATTTTCCTAACAAGACAACCTCAATGATAAGACGCACACTGTTTTCAATGCATTTCTAGCTAAAAGAGCTAAGATCGTGATTGTCTCTGTTGCTGAATGAGCTAGGACGCTATTCAACTCCAATCTAAGAGAGACTCACTAACTTCATGTAGGAACACCGTTACTTTGTCTCCTAACTCATTTTCTTAACAATACAACCTCAATGATAAGACGCACACTGTTTTCAATACATTTCTTGCTAAAAGAGCTAAAATCGTGATTGTCTCTGTTGCTGAATGAGCTAGGACGCTATTCAACTCTAATCTAAGAGAGACTCACTAACTTCATGTAGGAACACCGTTACTTTGTCTCCTAACTCATTTTCCTAACAAGACAACCTCAATGATAAGACGCACACTGTTTTCAATGCATTTCTGGCTAAAAGAGCTAAGATCGTGATTGTCTCTGTTGCTGAATGAGCTAGGACGCTATTCAACTCTAATCTAAGAGAGACTCACTAACTTCATGTAGGAACACCGTTACTTTGTCTCCTAACTCATTTTCCTAACAAGACAACCTCAATGATAAGACGCACACTGTTTTCAATGCATTTCTGGCTAAAAGAGCTAAGATCGTGATTGTCTCTGTTGCTGAATGAGCTAGGACGCTATTCAACTCTAATCTAAGAGAGACTCACTAACTTCATGTAGGAACACCGTTACTTTGTCTCCTAACTCATTTTCCTAACAAGACAACCTCAATGATAAGACGCACACTGTTTTCAATGCATTTCTGGCTAAAAGAGCTAAGATCGTGATTGTCTCTGTTGCTGAATGAGCTAGGACGCTAATCAACTCTAATCTAAGAGAGACTCACTAACTTCATGTTGGAACACCGTTACTTTGTCTCCTAACTCATTTTCCTAACAAGACAACCTCAATGATAAGACGCACACTGTTTTCAAAGCATTTCTTGCTAAAAGAGCTAAGATCGTGATTGTCTCTGTTGCTGAATGAGCTAGGACGCTATTCAACTCTAATCTAAGAGAGACTCACTAACTTCATGTAGGAACACCGTTACTTTGTCTCCTAACTCATTTTCCTAACAAGACAACCTCAATGATAAGACGCACACTGCTTTCAATGCATTTCTGGCTAAAAGAGCTAAGATCGTGATTGTCTCTGTTGCTGAATGAGCTAGGACGCTATTCAACTCTAATCTAAGAGAGACTCACTAACTTCATGTAGGAACACCGTTGCTTTGTCTCCTAAATCATTTTCCTAACAAGACAACCTCAATGATAAGACGCACACTGCTTTCAATGCATTTCTGGCTAAAAGAGCTAAGATCGTGATTGTCTCTGTTGCTGAATGAGCTAGGACGCTATTCAACTCTAATCTAAGAGAGACTCACTAACTTCATGTAGGAACACCGTTACTTTGTCTCCTAACTCATTTTCCTAACAAGACAACCTCAATGATAAGACACACACTGCTTTCAATGCATTTCTGGCTAAAAGAGCTAAGATCGTGATTGTCTCTGTTGCTGAATGAGCTAGGACGCTATTCAACTCTAATCTAAGAGAGACTCACTAACTTCATGTAGGAACACCGTTGCTTTGTCTCCTAAATCATTTTCCTAACAAGACAACCTCAATGATAAGACGCACACTGCTTTCAATGCATTTCTGGCTAAAAGAGCTAAGATCGTGATTGTCTCTGTTGCTGAATGAGCTAGGACGCTATTCAACTCTAATCTAAGAGAGACTCACTAACTTCATGTAGGAACACCGTTACTTTGTCTCCTAACTCATTTTCCTAACAAGACAACCTCAATGATAAGACGCACACTGCTTTCAATGCATTTCTGGCTAAAAGAGCTAAGATCGTGATTGTCTCTGTTGCTGAATGAGCTAGGACGCTAATCAACTCTAATCTAAGAGAGACTCACTAACTTCATGTAGGAACACCGTTACTTTGTCTCCTAACACTTTTTCCTAACAAGACAACCTCAATGATAAGACGCACACTGTTTTCAATGCATTTCTGGCTAAAAGAGCTAAGATCGTGATTGTCTCTGTTGCTGAATGAGCTAGGACGCTATTCAACTCCAATCTAAGAGAGACTCACTAACTTCATGTAGGAACACCGTTGCTTTGTCTCCTAAATCATTTTCCTAACAAGACAACCTCAATGATAAGACGCACACTGTTTTCAATGCATTTCTGGCTAAAAGAGCTAAGATCGTGATTGTCTCTGTTGCTGAATGAGCTAGGACGCTATTCAACTCTAATCTAAGAGAGACTCACTAACTTCATGTAGGAACACCGTTACTTTGTCTCCTAACTCATTTTCCTAACAAGACAACCTCAATGATAAGACGCACACTGTTTTCAATGCATTTCTGGCTAAAAGAGCTAAGATCGTGATTGTCTCTGTTGCTGAATGAGCTAGGACGCTATTCAACTTTAATCTAAGAGAGACTCACTAACTTCATGTAGGAACACCGTTACTTTGTCTCCTAACTCATTTTCCTAACAAGACAACCTCAATGATAAGACGCACACTGTTTTCAATGCATTTCTGGCTAAAAGAGCTAAGATCGTGATTGTCTCTGTTGCTGAATGAGCTAGGACGCTAATCAACTCTAATCTAAGAGAGACTCACTAACTTCATGTTGGAACACCGTTACTTTGTCTCCTAACTCATTTTCCTAACAAGACAACCTCAATGATAAGACGCACACTGTTTTCAAAGCATTTCTTGCTAAAAGAGCTAAGATCGTGATTGTCTCTGTTGCTGAATGAGCTAGGACGCTATTCAACTCTAATCTAAGAGAGACTCACTAACTTCATGTAGGAACACCGTTACTTTGTCTCCTAACTCATTTTCCTAACAAGACAACCTCAATGATAAGACGCACACTGCTTTCAATGCATTTCTGGCTAAAAGAGCTAAGATCGTGATTGTCTCTGTTGCTGAATGAGCTAGGACGCTATTCAACTCTAATCTGAGAGAGACTCACTAACTTTATGTAGGAACACCGTTACTTTGTCTCCTAACTCATTTTCCTAACAAGACAACCTCAATGATAAGACGCACACTGTTTTCAATGCATTTCTAGCTAAAAGAGCTAAGATTGTGATTGTCTCTGTTGCTGAATGAGCTAGGACGCTATTCAACTCCAATCTAAGAGAGACTCACTAACTTCATGTAGGAACACCGTTACTTTGTCTCCTAACTCATTTTCTTAACAATACAACCTCAATGATAAGACGCACACTGTTTTCAATGCATTTCTAGCTAAAAGAGCTAAGATCGTGATTGTCTCTGTTGCTGAATGAGCTAGGACGCTATTCAACTTCAATCTAAGAAAGACTCACTAACTTCATGTAGGAACACCGTTACTTTGTCTCCTAACTCATTTTCCTAACAAGACAACCTCAATGATAAGACGCACACTGTTTTCAAAGCATTTCTTGCTAAAAGAGCTAAGATCGTGATTGTCTCTGTTGCTGAATGAGCTAGGACGCTATTCAACTCTAATCTAAGAGAGACTCACTAACTTCATGTAGAAACACCGTTGCTTTGTCTCCTAACTCATTTTCCTAACAAGACAACCTCAATGATAAGACGCACACTGTTTTCAATGCATTTCTGGCTAAAAGAGCTAAGATCGTGATTGTCTCTGTTGCTGAATGAGCTAGGACGCTATTCAACTCTAATCTAAGAGAGACTCACTAACTTCATGTAGGAACACCGTTACTTTGTCTCCTAACTCATTTTCCTAACAAGACAACCTCAATGATAAGACGCACACTGCTTTCAATGCATTTCTGGCTAAAAGAGCTAAGATCGTGATTGTCTCTGTTGCTGAATGAGCTAGGACGCTAATCAACTCTTATCTAAGAGAGACTCACTAACTTCATGTAGGAACACCGTTACTTTGTCTCCCAACTCATTTTCCTAACAAGACAACCTCAATGATAAGACGCACACTGTTTTCAATGCATTTCTAGCTAAAAGAGCTAAGATCGTGATTGTCTCTGTTGCTGAATGAGCTAGGACGCTATTCAACTCTAATCTAAGAGAGACTCACTAACTTCATGTAGGAACACCGTTACTTTGTCTCCTAACTCATTTTCCTAACAAGACAACCTCAATGATAAGACGCACACTGCTTTCAATGCATTTCTGGCTAAAAGAGCTAAGATCGTGATTGTCCCTGTTGCTGAATGAGCTAGGACGCTATTCAACTCTAATCTAAGAGAGACTCACTAACTTCATGTAGGAACACCGTTACTTTGTCTCCTAACACTTTTTCCTAACAAGACAACCTCAATGATAAGACGCACACTGTTTTCAATGCATTTCTGGCTAAAAGAGCTAAGATCGTGATTGTCTCTGTTGCTGAATGAGCTAGGACGCTATTCAACTCCGATCTAAGAGAGACTCACTAATTTCATGTAGGAACACCGTTGCTTTGTCTCCTAAATCATTTTCCTAACAAGACAACCTCAATGATAAGACGCACACTGTTTTCAATGCATTTCTGGCTAAAAGAGCTAAGATCGTGATTGTCTCTGTTGCTTAATGAGCTAGGACGCTATTCAACTCTAATCTAAGAGAGACTCACTAACTTCATGTAGGAACACCGTTACTTTGTCTCCTAACTCATTTTCCTAACAAGACAACCTCAATGATAAGACGCACACTGCTTTCAATGCATTTCTGGCTAAAAGAGCTAAGATCGTGATTGTCCGTGTTGCTGAATGAGCTAGGACGCTATTCAACTCTAATCTAAGAGAGACTCACTAACTTCATGTAGGAACACCGTTACTTTGTCTCCTAACACTTTTTCCTAACAAGACAACCTCAATGATAAGACGCACACTGTTTTCAATGCATTTCTGGCTAAAAGAGCTAAGATCGTGATTGTCTCTGTTGCTGAATGAGCTAGGACGCTATTCAACTCCAATCTAAGAGAGACTCACTAATTTCATGTAGGAACACCGTTGCTTTGTCTCCTAAATCATTTTCCTAACAAGACAACCTCAATGATAAGACGCACACTGTTTTCAATGCATTTCTTGCTAAAAGAGCTAAGATCGTGATTGTCTCTGTTGCTGAATGAGCTAGGACGCTATTCAACTCTAATCTAAGAGAGACTCACTAACTTCATGTAGGAACACCGTTGCTTTGTCTCCTAAATCATTTTCCTAACAAGACAACCTCAATGATAAGACGCACACTGTTTTCAATGCATTTCTGGCTAAAAGAGCTAAGATCGTGATTGTCTCTGTTGCTGAATGAGCTAGGACGCTATTCAACTCCAATCTAAGAGAGACTCACTAACTTCATGTAGGAACACCGTTACTTTGTCTCCTAACTCATTTTCCTAACAAGACACCTCAATGATAAGACGCACACTGTTTTCAATGCATTTCTGGCTAAAAGGGCTAAGATCGTGATTGTCTCTGTTGCTGAATGAGCTAGGACGCTATTCAACTCTAATCTAAGAGAGACTCACTAACTTCATGTAGGAACACCGTTACTTTGTCTCCTAACTCATTTTCCTAACAAGACAACCTCAATGATAAGACGCACACTGTTTTCAATGCATTTCTAGCTAAGAGAGCTAAGATCGTGATTCTCTCTGTTGCTGAATGAGCTAGGACGCTATTCAACTTCAATCTAAGAAAGACTCACTAACTTCATGTAGGAACACCGTTACTTTGTCTCCTAACTCATTTTCCTAACAAGACAACCTCAATGATAAGACGCACACTGTTTTCAAAGCATTTCTTGCTAAAAGAGCTAAGATCGTGATTGTCTCTGTTGCTGAATGAGCTAGGACGCTATTCAACTCTAATCTAAGAGAGACTCACTAACTTCATGTAGAAACACCGTTGCTTTGTCTCCTAACTCATTTTCCTAACAAGACAACCTCAATGATAAGACGCACACTGTTTTCAATGCATTTCTGGCTAAAAGAGCTAAGATCGTGATTGTCTCTGTTGCTGAATGAGCTAGGACGCTATTCAACTCCAATCTAAGAGAGACTCACTAACTTCATGTAGGAACACCGTTACTTTGTCTCCTAACTCATTTTCCTAACAAGACACCTCAATGATAAGACGCACACTGTTTTCAATGCATTTCTGGCTAAAAGGGCTAAGATCGTGATTGTCTCTGTTGCTGAATGAGCTAGGACGCTATTCAACTCTAATCTAAGAGAGACTCACTAACTTCATGTAGGAACACCGTTACTTTGTCTCCTAACTCATTTTCCTAACAAGACAACCTCAATGATAAGACGCACACTGTTTTCAATGCATTTCTAGCTAAAAGAGCTAAGATCGTGATTCTCTCTGTTGCTGAATGAGCTAGGACGCTATTCAACTTCAATCTAAGAAAGACTCACTAACTTCATGTAGGAACACCGTTACTTTGTCTCCTAACTCATTTTCCTAACAAGACAACCTCAATGATAAGACGCACACTGTTTTCAAAGCATTTCTTGCTAAAAGAGCTAAGATCGTGATTGTCTCTGTTGCTGAATGAGCTAGGACGCTATTCAACTCTAATCTAAGAGAGACTCACTAACTTCATGTAGAAACACCGTTGCTTTGTCTCCTAACTCATTTTCCTAACAAGACAACCTCAATGATAAGACGCACACTGTTTTCAATGCATTTCTGGCTAAAAGAGCTAAGATCGTGATTGTCTCTGTTGCTGAATGAGCTAGGACGCTATTCAACTCTAATCTAAGAGAGACTCACTAACTTCATGTAGGAACACCGTTACTTTGTCTCCTAACTCATTTTCCTAACAAGACAACCTCAATGATAAGACGCACACTGCTTTCAATGCATTTCTGGCTAAAAGAGCTAAGATCGTGATTGTCTCTGTTGCTGAATGAGCTAGGACGCTAATCAACTCTTATCTAAGAGAGACTCACTAACTTCATGTAGGAACACCGTTACTTTGTCTCCCAACTCATTTTCCTAACAAGACAACCTCAATGATAAGACGCACACTGTTTTCAATGCATTTCTAGCTAAAAGAGCTAAGATCGTGATTGTCTCTGTTGCTGAATGAGCTAGGACGCTATTCAACTCTAATCTAAGAGAGACTCACTAACTTCATGTAGGAACACCGTTACTTTGTCTCCTAACTCATTTTCCTAACAAGACAACCTCAATGATAAGACGCACACTGCTTTCAATGCATTTCTGGCTAAAAGAGCTAAGATCGTGATTGTCCCTGTTGCTGAATGAGCTAGGACGCTATTCAACTCTAATCTAAGAGAGACTCACTAACTTCATGTAGGAACACCGTTACTTTGTCTCCTAACACTTTTTCCTAACAAGACAACCTCAATGATAAGACGCACACTGTTTTCAATGCATTTCTGGCTAAAAGAGCTAAGATCGTGATTGTCTCTGTTGCTGAATGAGCTAGGACGCTATTCAACTCCGATCTAAGAGAGACTCACTAATTTCATGTAGGAACACCGTTGCTTTGTCTCCTAAATCATTTTCCTAACAAGACAACCTCAATGATAAGACGCACACTGTTTTCAATGCATTTCTGGCTAAAAGAGCTAAGATCGTGATTGTCTCTGTTGCTTAATGAGCTAGGACGCTATTCAACTCTAATCTAAGAGAGACTCACTAACTTCATGTAGGAACACCGTTACTTTGTCTCCTAACTCATTTTCCTAACAAGACAACCTCAATGATAAGACGCACACTGCTTTCAATGCATTTCTGGCTAAAAGAGCTAAGATCGTGATTGTCCGTGTTGCTGAATGAGCTAGGACGCTATTCAACTCTAATCTAAGAGAGACTCACTAACTTCATGTAGGAACACCGTTACTTTGTCTCCTAACACTTTTTCCTAACAAGACAACCTCAATGATAAGACGCACACTGTTTTCAATGCATTTCTGGCTAAAAGAGCTAAGATCGTGATTGTCTCTGTTGCTGAATGAGCTAGGACGCTATTCAACTCCAATCTAAGAGAGACTCACTAATTTCATGTAGGAACACCGTTGCTTTGTCTCCTAAATCATTTTCCTAACAAGACAACCTCAATGATAAGACGCACACTGTTTTCAATACATTTCTTGCTAAAAGAGCTAAGATCGTGATTGTCTCTGTTGCTGAATGAGCTAGGACGCTATTCAACTCTAATCTAAGAGAGACTCACTAACTTCATGTAGGAACACCGTTACTTTGTCTCCTAACTCATTTTCCTAACAAGACAACCTCAATGATAAGACGCACACTGTTTTCAATGCATTTCTGGCTAAAAGAGCTAAGATCGTGATTGTCTCTGTTGCTGAATGAGCTAGGACGCTAATCAACTCTAATCTAAGAGAGACTCACTAACTTCATGTAGGAACACCGTTACTTTGTCTCCTAACTCATTTTCCTAACAAGACAACCTCAATGATAAGACGCACACTGCTTTCAATGCATTTCTGGCTAAAAGAGCTAAGATCGTGATTGTCTCTGTTGCTGAATGAGCTAGGACGCTATTCAACTCTAATCTAAGAGAGACTCACTAACTTCATGTAGGAACACCGTTGCTTTGTCTCCTAAATCATTTTCCTAACAAGACAACCTCAATGATAAGACGCACACTGTTTTCAATGCATTTCTGGCTAAAAGAGCTAAGATCGTGATTGTCTCTGTTGCTGAATGAGCTAGGACGCTATTCAACTCCAATCTAAGAGAGACTCACTAACTTCATGTAGGAACACCGTTACTTTGTCTCCTAACTCATTTTCCTAACAAGACACCTCAATGATAAGACGCACACTGTTTTCAATGCATTTCTGGCTAAAAGGGCTAAGATCGTGATTGTCTCTGTTGCTGAATGAGCTAGGACGCTATTCAACTCTAATCTAAGAGAGACTCACTAACTTCATGTAGGAACACCGTTACTTTGTCTCCTAACTCATTTTCCTAACAAGACAACCTCAATGATAAGACGCACACTGTTTTCAATGCATTTCTAGCTAAGAGAGCTAAGATCGTGATTCTCTCTGTTGCTGAATGAGCTAGGACGCTATTCAACTTCAATCTAAGAAAGACTCACTAACTTCATGTAGGAACACCGTTACTTTGTCTCCTAACTCATTTTCCTAACAAGACAACCTCAATGATAAGACGCACACTGCTTTCAATGCATTTCTGGCTAAAAGAGCTAAGATCGTGATTGTCTCTGTTGCTGAATGAGCTAGGACGCTATTCAACTCCAATCTAAGAGAGACTCACTAACTTCATGTAGGAACACCGTTACTTTGTCTCCCAACTCATTTTCCTAACAAGACAACCTCAATGATAAGACGCACACTGTTTTCAATGCATTTCTAGCTAAAAGAGCTAAGATCGTGATTGTCTCTGTTGCTGAATGAGCTAGGACGCTATTCAACTCTAATCTAAGAGAGACTCACTAACTTCATGTAGGAACACCGTTACTTTGTCTCCTAACTCATTTTCCTAACAAGACAACCTCAATGATAAGACGCACACTGCTTTCAATGCATTTCTGGCTAAAAGAGCTAAGATCGTGATTGTCCCTGTTGCTGAATGAGCTAGGACGCTATTCAACTCTAATCTAAGAGAGACTCACTAACTTCATGTAGGAACACCGTTACTTTGTCTCCTAACACTTTTTCCTAACAAGACAACCTCAATGATAAGACGCACACTGTTTTCAATGCATTTCTGGCTAAAAGAGCTAAGATCGTGATTGTCTCTGTTGCTGAATGAGCTAGGACGCTATTCAACTCCGATCTAAGAGAGACTCACTAATTTCATGTAGGAACACCGTTGCTTTGTCTCCTAAATCATTTTCCTAACAAGACAACCTCAATGATAAGACGCACACTGTTTTCAATGCATTTCTGGCTAAAAGAGCTAAGATCGTGATTGTCTCTGTTGCTTAATGAGCTAGGACGCTATTCAACTCTAATCTAAGAGAGACTCACTAACTTCATGTAGGAACACCGTTACTTTGTCTCCTAACTCATTTTCCTAACAAGACAACCTCAATGATAAGACGCACACTGCTTTCAATGCATTTCTGGCTAAAAGAGCTAAGATCGTGATTGTCCGTGTTGCTGAATGAGCTAGGACGCTATTCAACTCTAATCTAAGAGAGACTCACTAACTTCATGTAGGAACACCGTTACTTTGTCTCCTAACACTTTTTCCTAACAAGACAACCTCAATGATAAGACGCACACTGTTTTCAATGCATTTCTGGCTAAAAGAGCTAAGATCGTGATTGTCTCTGTTGCTGAATGAGCTAGGACGCTATTCAACTCCAATCTAAGAGAGACTCACTAATTTCATGTAGGAACACCGTTGCTTTGTCTCCTAAATCATTTTCCTAACAAGACAACCTCAATGATAAGACGCACACTGTTTTCAATGCATTTCTGGCTAAAAGAGCTAAGATCGTGATTGTCTCTGTTGCTGAATGAGCTAGGACGCTATTTAACTCTAATCTAAGAGAGACTCAGTAACTTCATGTAGGAACACCGTTGCTTTGTCTCCTAACTCATTTTCCTAACAAGACAACCTCAATGATAAGACGCACATTGTTTTCAATGCATTTCTGGCTAAAAGAGCTAAGATCGTGATTGTCTCTGTTGCTGAATGAGCTAGGACGCTAATCAACTCTAATCTAAGAGAGACTCACTAACTTCATGTAGGAACACCGTTACTTTGTCTCCTAACTCATTTTCCTAACAAGACAACCTCAATGATAAGACGCACACTGTTTTCAATGCATTTCTAGCTAAAAGAGCTAAGATCGTGATTCTCTCTGTTGCTGAATGAGCTAGGACGCTATTCAACTTCAATCTAAGAAAGACTCACTAACTTCATGTAGGAACACCGTTACTTTGTCTCCTAACTCATTTTCCTAACAAGACAACCTCAATGATAAGACGCACACTGTTTTCAAAGCATTTCTTGCTAAAAGAGCTAAGATCGTGATTGTCTCTGTTGCTGAATGAGCTAGGACGCTATTCAACTCTAATCTAAGAGAGACTCACTAACTTCATGTAGAAACACCGTTGCTTTGTCTCCTAACTCATTTTCCTAACAAGACAACCTCAATGATAAGACGCACACTGTTTTCAATGCATTTCTGGCTAAAAGAGCTAAGATCGTGATTGTCTCTGTTGCTGAATGAGCTAGGACGCTATTCAACTCTAATCTAAGAGAGACTCACTAACTTCATGTAGGAACACCGTTGCTTTGTCTCCTAACTCATTTTCCTAACAAGACAACCTCAATGATAAGACGCACACTGTTTTCAATGCATTTCTGGCTAAAAGAGCTAAGATCGTGATTGTCTCTGTTGCTGAATGAGCTAGGACGCTATTCAACTCCAATCTAAGAGAGACTCACTAACTTAATGTAGGAACACCGTTGCTTTGTCTCCTAACTCATTTTCCTAACAAGACAACCTCAATGATAAGACGCACACTGTTTTCAATGCATTTCTGGCTAAAAGAGCTAAGATCGTGATTGTCTCTGTTGCTAAATGAGCTAGGACGCTATTCAACTCTAATCTAAGAGAGACTCACTAACTTCACGTAGGAACACCGTTACTTTGTGTCCTAACTCATTTTCCTAACAAGACAACCTCAATGATAAGACGCACACTGCTTTCAATGCATTTCAGGCTAAAAGAGCTAAGATCGTGATTGTCTCTGTTGCTGAATGAGCTAGGACGCTATTCAACTCTAATCTAAGAGAGACTCACTAACTTCATGTAGGAACACCGTTGCTTTGTCTCCTAACTCATTTTCCTAACAAGACAACCTCAATGATAAGACGCACACTGTTTTCAATGCATTTCTGGCTAAAAGAGCTAAGATCGTGATTGTCTCTGTTGCTGAATGAGCTAGGACGCTATTCAACTCCAATCTAAGAGAGACTCACTAACTTCATGTAGGAACACCGTTGCTTTGTCTCCTAACTCATTTTCCTAACAAGACAACCTCAATGATAAGACGCACACTGTTTTCAATGCATTTCTGGCTAAAAGAGCTAAGATCGTGATTGTCTCTGTTGCTGAATGAGCTAGGACGCTATTCAACTCTAATCTAAGAGAGACTCACTAACTTCATGTAGGAACACCGTTACTTTGTCTCCTAACTCATTTTCCTAACAAGACAACCTCAATGATAAGACGCACACTGTTTTCAATGCATTTCTGGCTAAAAGAGCTAAGATCGTGATTGTCTCTGTTGCTGAATGAGCTAGGACGCTATTCAACTCCAATCTAAGAGAGACTCACTAACTTCATGTAGGAACACCGTTACTTTGTCTCCTAACTCATTTTCTTAACAATACAACCTCAATGATTAGACGCACACTGTTTTCAATACATTTCTTGCTAAAAGAGCTAAGATCGTGATTGTCTCTGTTGCTGAATGAGCTAGGACGCTATTCAACTTCAATCTAAGAAAGACTCACTAACTTCATGTAGGAACACCGTTACTTTGTCTCCTAACTCATTTTCCTAACAAGACAACCTCAATGATAAGACGCACACTGTTTTCAAAGCATTTCTTGCTAAAAGAGCTAAGATCGTGATTGTCTCTGTTGCTGAATGAGCTAGGACGCTATTCAACTCTAATCTAAGAGAGACTCACTAACTTCATGTAGAAACACCGTTGCTTTGTCTCCTAACTCATTTTCCTAACAAGACAACCTCAATGATAAGACGCACACTGTTTTCAATGCATTTCTGGCTAAAAGAGCTAAGATCGTGATTGTCTCTGTTGCTGAATGAGCTAGGACGCTATTCAACTCTAATCTAAGAGAGACTCACTAACTTCATGTAGGAACACCGTTACTTTGTCTCCTAACTCATTTTCCTAACAAGACAACCTCAATGATAAGACGCACACTGCTTTCAATGCATTTCTGGCTAAAAGAGCTAAGATCGTGATTGTCTCTGTTGCTGAATGAGCTAGGACGCTAATCAACTCTTATCTAAGAGAGACTCACTAACTTCATGTAGGAACACCGTTACTTTGTCTCCCAACTCATTTTCCTAACAAGACAACCTCAATGATAAGACGCACACTGTTTTCAATGCATTTCTAGCTAAAAGAGCTAAGATCGTGATTGTCTCTGTTGCTGAATGAGCTAGGACGCTATTCAACTCTAATCTAAGAGAGACTCACTAACTTCATGTAGGAACACCGTTACTTTGTCTCCTAACTCATTTTCCTAACAAGACAACCTCAATGATAAGACGCACACTGCTTTCAATGCATTTCTGGCTAAAAGAGCTAAGATCGTGATTGTCCCTGTTGCTGAATGAGCTAGGACGCTATTCAACTCTAATCTAAGAGAGACTCACTAACTTCATGTAGGAACACCGTTACTTTGTCTCCTAACACTTTTTCCTAACAAGACAACCTCAATGATAAGACGCACACTGTTTTCAATGCATTTCTGGCTAAAAGAGCTAAGATCGTGATTGTCTCTGTTGCTGAATGAGCTAGGACGCTATTCAACTCCGATCTAAGAGAGACTCACTAATTTCATGTAGGAACACCGTTGCTTTGTCTCCTAAATCATTTTCCTAACAAGACAACCTCAATGATAAGACGCACACTGTTTTCAATGCATTTCTGGCTAAAAGAGCTAAGATCGTGATTGTCTCTGTTGCTTAATGAGCTAGGACGCTATTCAACTCTAATCTAAGAGAGACTCACTATTTTCATGTAGGAACACCGTTACTTTGTCTCCTAACTCATTTTCCTAACAAGACAACCTCAATGATAAGACGCACACTGCTTTCAATGCATTTCTGGCTAAAAGAGCTAAGATCGTGATTGTCCGTGTTGCTGAATGAGCTAGGACGCTATTCAACTCTAATCTAAGAGAGACTCACTAACTTCATGTAGGAACACCGTTACTTTGTCTCCTAACACTTTTTCCTAACAAGACAACCTCAATGATAAGACGCACACTGTTTTCAATGCATTTCTGGCTAAAAGAGCTAAGATCGTGATTGTCTCTGTTGCTGAATGAGCTAGGACGCTATTCAACTCCAATCTAAGAGAGACTCACTAATTTCATGTAGGAACACCGTTGCTTTGTCTCCTAAATCATTTTCCTAACAAGACAACCTCAATGATAAGACGCACACTGTTTTCAATGCATTTCTAGCTAAAAGAGCTAAGATCGTGATTGTCTCTGTTGCTGAATGAGCTAGGACGCTATTCAACTCCAATCTAAGAGAGACTCACTAACTTCATGTAGGAACACCGTTACTTTGTCTCCTAACTCATTTTCCTAACAAGACACCTCAATGATAAGACGCACACTGTTTTCAATGCATTTCTGGCTAAAAGGGCTAAGATCGTGATTGTCTCTGTTGCTGAATGAGCTAGGACGCTATTCAACTCTAATCTAAGAGAGACTCACTAACTTCATGTAGGAACACCGTTACTTTGTCTCCTAACTCATTTTCCTAACAAGACAACCTCAATGATAAGACGCACACTGTTTTCAATGCATTTCTAGCTAAGAGAGCTAAGATCGTGATTCTCTCTGTTGCTGAATGAGCTAGGACGCTATTCAACTTCAATCTAAGAAAGACTCACTAACTTCATGTAGGAACACCGTTACTTTGTCTCCTAACTCATTTTCCTAACAAGACAACCTCAATGATAAGACGCACACTGTTTTCAAAGCATTTCTTGCTAAAAGAGCTAAGATCGTGATTGTCTCTGTTGCTGAATGAGCTAGGACGCTATTCAACTCTAATCTAAGAGAGACTCACTAACTTCATGTAGAAACACCGTTGCTTTGTCTCCTAACTCATTTTCCTAACAAGACAACCTCAATGATAAGACGCACACTGTTTTCAATGCATTTCTGGCTAAAAGAGCTAAGATCGTGATTGTCTCTGTTGCTGAATGAGCTAGGACGCTATTCAACTCCAATCTAAGAGAGACTCACTAACTTCATGTAGGAACACCGTTACTTTGTCTCCTAACTCATTTTCCTAACAAGACACCTCAATGATAAGACGCACACTGTTTTCAATGCATTTCTGGCTAAAAGGGCTAAGATCGTGATTGTCTCTGTTGCTGAATGAGCTAGGACGCTATTCAACTCTAATCTAAGAGAGACTCACTAACTTCATGTAGGAACACCGTTACTTTGTCTCCTAACTCATTTTCCTAACAAGACAACCTCAATGATAAGACGCACACTGTTTTCAATGCATTTCTAGCTAAAAGAGCTAAGATCGTGATTCTCTCTGTTGCTGAATGAGCTAGGACGCTATTCAACTTCAATCTAAGAAAGACTCACTAACTTCATGTAGGAACACCGTTACTTTGTCTCCTAACTCATTTTCCTAACAAGACAACCTCAATGATAAGACGCACACTGTTTTCAAAGCATTTCTTGCTAAAAGAGCTAAGATCGTGATTGTCTCTGTTGCTGAATGAGCTAGGACGCTATTCAACTCTAATCTAAGAGAGACTCACTAACTTCATGTAGAAACACCGTTGCTTTGTCTCCTAACTCATTTTCCTAACAAGACAACCTCAATGATAAGACGCACACTGTTTTCAATGCATTTCTGGCTAAAAGAGCTAAGATCGTGATTGTCTCTGTTGCTGAATGAGCTAGGACGCTATTCAACTCTAATCTAAGAGAGACTCACTAACTTCATGTAGGAACACCGTTACTTTGTCTCCTAACTCATTTTCCTAACAAGACAACCTCAATGATAAGACGCACACTGCTTTCAATGCATTTCTGGCTAAAAGAGCTAAGATCGTGATTGTCTCTGTTGCTGAATGAGCTAGGACGCTAATCAACTCTTATCTAAGAGAGACTCACTAACTTCATGTAGGAACACCGTTACTTTGTCTCCCAACTCATTTTCCTAACAAGACAACCTCAATGATAAGACGCACACTGTTTTCAATGCATTTCTAGCTAAAAGAGCTAAGATCGTGATTGTCTCTGTTGCTGAATGAGCTAGGACGCTATTCAACTCTAATCTAAGAGAGACTCACTAACTTCATGTAGGAACACCGTTACTTTGTCTCCTAACTCATTTTCCTAACAAGACAACCTCAATGATAAGACGCACACTGCTTTCAATGCATTTCTGGCTAAAAGAGCTAAGATCGTGATTGTCCCTGTTGCTGAATGAGCTAGGACGCTATTCAACTCTAATCTAAGAGAGACTCACTAACTTCATGTAGGAACACCGTTACTTTGTCTCCTAACACTTTTTCCTAACAAGACAACCTCAATGATAAGACGCACACTGTTTTCAATGCATTTCTGGCTAAAAGAGCTAAGATCGTGATTGTCTCTGTTGCTGAATGAGCTAGGACGCTATTCAACTCCGATCTAAGAGAGACTCACTAATTTCATGTAGGAACACCGTTGCTTTGTCTCCTAAATCATTTTCCTAACAAGACAACCTCAATGATAAGACGCACACTGTTTTCAATGCATTTCTGGCTAAAAGAGCTAAGATCGTGATTGTCTCTGTTGCTTAATGAGCTAGGACGCTATTCAACTCTAATCTAAGAGAGACTCACTAACTTCATGTAGGAACACCGTTACTTTGTCTCCTAACTCATTTTCCTAACAAGACAACCTCAATGATAAGACGCACACTGCTTTCAATGCATTTCTGGCTAAAAGAGCTAAGATCGTGATTGTCCGTGTTGCTGAATGAGCTAGGACGCTATTCAACTCTAATCTAAGAGAGACTCACTAACTTCATGTAGGAACACCGTTACTTTGTCTCCTAACACTTTTTCCTAACAAGACAACCTCAATGATAAGACGCACACTGTTTTCAATGCATTTCTGGCTAAAAGAGCTAAGATCGTGATTGTCTCTGTTGCTGAATGAGCTAGGACGCTATTCAACTCCAATCTAAGAGAGACTCACTAATTTCATGTAGGAACACCGTTGCTTTGTCTCCTAAATCATTTTCCTAACAAGACAACCTCAATGATAAGACGCACACTGTTTTCAATACATTTCTTGCTAAAAGAGCTAAGATCGTGATTGTCTCTGTTGCTGAATGAGCTAGGACGCTATTCAACTCTAATCTAAGAGAGACTCACTAACTTCATGTAGGAACACCGTTACTTTGTCTCCTAACTCATTTTCCTAACAAGACAACCTCAATGATAAGACGCACACTGTTTTCAATGCATTTCTGGCTAAAAGAGCTAAGATCGTGATTGTCTCTGTTGCTGAATGAGCTAGGACGCTAATCAACTCTAATCTAAGAGAGACTCACTAACTTCATGTAGGAACACCGTTACTTTGTCTCCTAACTCATTTTCCTAACAAGACAACCTCAATGATAAGACGCACACTGCTTTCAATGCATTTCTGGCTAAAAGAGCTAAGATCGTGATTGTCTCTGTTGCTGAATGAGCTAGGACGCTATTCAACTCTAATCTAAGAGAGACTCACTAACTTCATGTAGGAACACCGTTGCTTTGTCTCCTAAATCATTTTCCTAACAAGACAACCTCAATGATAAGACGCACACTGTTTTCAATGCATTTCTGGCTAAAAGAGCTAAGATCGTGATTGTCTCTGTTGCTGAATGAGCTAGGACGCTATTCAACTCCAATCTAAGAGAGACTCACTAACTTCATGTAGGAACACCGTTACTTTGTCTCCTAACTCATTTTCCTAACAAGACACCTCAATGATAAGACGCACACTGTTTTCAATGCATTTCTGGCTAAAAGGGCTAAGATCGTGATTGTCTCTGTTGCTGAATGAGCTAGGACGCTATTCAACTCTAATCTAAGAGAGACTCACTAACTTCATGTAGGAACACCGTTACTTTGTCTCCTAACTCATTTTCCTAACAAGACAACCTCAATGATAAGACGCACACTGTTTTCAATGCATTTCTAGCTAAGAGAGCTAAGATCGTGATTCTCTCTGTTGCTGAATGAGCTAGGACGCTATTCAACTTCAATCTAAGAAAGACTCACTAACTTCATGTAGGAACACCGTTACTTTGTCTCCTAACTCATTTTCCTAACAAGACAACCTCAATGATAAGACGCACACTGCTTTCAATGCATTTCTGGCTAAAAGAGCTAAGATCGTGATTGTCTCTGTTGCTGAATGAGCTAGGACGCTATTCAACTCCAATCTAAGAGAGACTCACTAACTTCATGTAGGAACACCGTTACTTTGTCTCCTAACTCATTTTCCTAACAAGACAACCTCAATGATAAGACGCACACTGCTTTCAATGCATTTCTGGCTAAAAGAGCTAAGATCGTGATTGTCCCTGTTGCTGAATGAGCTAGGACGCTATTCAACTCTAATCTAAGAGAGACTCACTAACTTCATGTAGGAACACCGTTACTTTGTCTCCTAACACTTTTTCCTAACAAGACAACCTCAATGATAAGACGCACACTGTTTTCAATGCATTTCTGGCTAAAAGAGCTAAGATCGTGATTGTCTCTGTTGCTGAATGAGCTAGGACGCTATTCAACTCCGATCTAAGAGAGACTCACTAATTTCATGTAGGAACACCGTTGCTTTGTCTCCTAAATCATTTTCCTAACAAGACAACCTCAATGATAAGACGCACACTGTTTTCAATGCATTTCTGGCTAAAAGAGCTAAGATCGTGATTGTCTCTGTTGCTTAATGAGCTAGGACGCTATTCAACTCTAATCTAAGAGAGACTCACTAACTTCATGTAGGAACACCGTTACTTTGTCTCCTAACTCATTTTCCTAACAAGACAACCTCAATGATAAGACGCACACTGCTTTCAATGCATTTCTGGCTAAAAGAGCTAAGATCGTGATTGTCCGTGTTGCTGAATGAGCTAGGACGCTATTCAACTCTAATCTAAGAGAGACTCACTAACTTCATGTAGGAACACCGTTACTTTGTCTCCTAACACTTTTTCCTAACAAGACAACCTCAATGATAAGACGCACACTGTTTTCAATGCATTTCTGGCTAAAAGAGCTAAGATCGTGATTGTCTCTGTTGCTGAATGAGCTAGGACGCTATTCAACTCCAATCTAAGAGAGACTCACTAATTTCATGTAGGAACACCGTTGCTTTGTCTCCTAAATCATTTTCCTAACAAGACAACCTCAATGATAAGACGCACACTGTTTTCAATGCATTTCTGGCTAAAAGAGCTAAGATCGTGATTGTCTCTGTTGCTGAATGAGCTAGGACGCTATTTAACTCTAATCTAAGAGAGACTCAGTAACTTCATGTAGGAACACCGTTGCTTTGTCTCCTAACTCATTTTCCTAACAAGACAACCTCAATGATAAGACGCACATTGTTTTCAATGCATTTCTGGCTAAAAGAGCTAAGATCGTGATTGTCTCTGTTGCTGAATGAGCTAGGACGCTAATCAACTCTAATCTAAGAGAGACTCACTAACTTCATGTAGGAACACCGTTACTTTGTCTCCTAACTCATTTTCCTAACAAGACAACCTCAATGATAAGACGCACACTGTTTTCAATGCATTTCTAGCTAAAAGAGCTAAGATCGTGATTCTCTCTGTTGCTGAATGAGCTAGGACGCTATTCAACTTCAATCTAAGAAAGACTCACTAACTTCATGTAGGAACACCGTTACTTTGTCTCCTAACTCATTTTCCTAACAAGACAACCTCAATGATAAGACGCACACTGTTTTCAAAGCATTTCTTGCTAAAAGAGCTAAGATCGTGATTGTCTCTGTTGCTGAATGAGCTAGGACGCTATTCAACTCTAATCTAAGAGAGACTCACTAACTTCATGTAGAAACACCGTTGCTTTGTCTCCTAACTCATTTTCCTAACAAGACAACCTCAATGATAAGACGCACACTGTTTTCAATGCATTTCTGGCTAAAAGAGCTAAGATCGTGATTGTCTCTGTTGCTGAATGAGCTAGGACGCTATTCAACTCTAATCTAAGAGAGACTCACTAACTTCATGTAGGAACACCGTTGCTTTGTCTCCTAACTCATTTTCCTAACAAGACAACCTCAATGATAAGACGCACACTGTTTTCAATGCATTTCTGGCTAAAAGAGCTAAGATCGTGATTGTCTCTGTTGCTGAATGAGCTAGGACGCTATTCAACTCCAATCTAAGAGAGACTCACTAACTTAATGTAGGAACACCGTTGCTTTGTCTCCTAACTCATTTTCCTAACAAGACAACCTCAATGATAAGACGCACACTGTTTTCAATGCATTTCTGGCTAAAAGAGCTAAGATCGTGATTGTCTCTGTTGCTAAATGAGCTAGGACGCTATTCAACTCTAATCTAAGAGAGACTCACTAACTTCACGTAGGAACACCGTTACTTTGTGTCCTAACTCATTTTCCTAACAAGACAACCTCAATGATAAGACGCACACTGCTTTCAATGCATTTCAGGCTAAAAGAGCTAAGATCGTGATTGTCTCTGTTGCTGAATGAGCTAGGACGCTATTCAACTCTAATCTAAGAGAGACTCACTAACTTCATGTAGGAACACCGTTGCTTTGTCTCCTAACTCATTTTCCTAACAAGACAACCTCAATGATAAGACGCACACTGTTTTCAATGCATTTCTGGCTAAAAGAGCTAAGATCGTGATTGTCTCTGTTGCTGAATGAGCTAGGACGCTATTCAACTCCAATCTAAGAGAGACTCACTAACTTCATGTAGGAACACCGTTGCTTTGTCTCCTAACTCATTTTCCTAACAAGACAACCTCAATGATAAGACGCACACTGTTTTCAATGCATTTCTGGCTAAAAGAGCTAAGATCGTGATTGTCTCTGTTGCTGAATGAGCTAGGACGCTATTCAACTCTAATCTAAGAGAGACTCACTAACTTCATGTAGGAACACCGTTACTTTGTCTCCTAACTCATTTTCCTAACAAGACAACCTCAATGATAAGACGCACACTGTTTTCAATGCATTTCTGGCTAAAAGAGCTAAGATCGTGATTGTCTCTGTTGCTGAATGAGCTAGGACGCTATTCAACTCCAATCTAAGAGAGACTCACTAACTTCATGTAGGAACACCGTTACTTTGTCTCCTAACTCATTTTCTTAACAATACAACCTCAATGATTAGACGCACACTGTTTTCAATACATTTCTTGCTAAAAGAGCTAAGATCGTGATTGTCTCTGTTGCTGAATGAGCTAGGACGCTATTCAACTTCAATCTAAGAAAGACTCACTAACTTCATGTAGGAACACCGTTACTTTGTCTCCTAACTCATTTTCCTAACAAGACAACCTCAATGATAAGACGCACACTGTTTTCAAAGCATTTCTTGCTAAAAGAGCTAAGATCGTGATTGTCTCTGTTGCTGAATGAGCTAGGACGCTATTCAACTCTAATCTAAGAGAGACTCACTAACTTCATGTAGGAACACCGTTACTTTGTCTCCTAACTCATTTTCCTAACAAGACAACCTCAATGATAAGACGCACACTGTTTTCAATGCATTTCTGGCTAAAAGAGCTAAGATCGTGATTGTCTCTGTTGCTGAATGAGCTAGGACGCTATTCAACTCTAATCTAAGAGAGACTCACTAACTTCATGTAGGAACACCGTTACTTTGTCTCCTAACTCATTTTCCTAACAAGACAACCTCAATGATAAGACGCACACTGTTTTCAATGCATTTCTGGCTAAAAGAGCTAAGATCGTGATTGTCTCTGTTGCTGAATGAGCTAGGACGCTATTCAACTCCAATCTAAGAGAGACTCACTAACTTCATGTAGGAACACCGTTACTTTGTCTCCTAACTCATTTTCTTAACAATACAACCTCAATGATAAGATGCACACTGTTTTCAATACATTTCTTGCTAAAAGAGCTAAGATCGTGATTGTCTCTGTTGCTGAATGAGCTAGGACGCTATTCAACTCTAATCTAAGAGAGACTCACTAACTTCATGTAGGAACACCGTTACTTTGTCTCCTAACTCATTTTCCTAACAAGACAACCTCAATGATAAGACGCACACTGTTTTCAATGCATTTCTGGCTAAAAGAGCTAAGATCGTGATTGTCTCTGTTGCTGAATGAGCTAGGACGCTATTCAACTCTAATCTAAGAGAGACTCACTAACTTCATGTAGGAACACCGTTGCTTTGTCTCCTAACTCATTTTCCTAACAAGACAACCTCAATGATAAGACGCACACTGTTTTCAATGCATTTCTGGCTAAAAGAGCTAAGATCGTGATTGTCTCTGTTGCTGAATGAGCTAGCACGCTAATCAACTCTAATCTAAGAGAGACTCACTAACTTCATGTAGGAACACCGTTACTTTGTCTCCTAACTCATTTTCCTAACAAGACAACCTCAATGATAAGACGCACACTGCTTTCAATGCATTTCTGGCTAAAAGAGCTAAGATCGTGATTGTCTCTGTTGCTGAATGAGCTAGGACGCTATTCAACTCTAATCTAAGAGAGACTCACTAACTTCATGTAGGAACACCGTTACTTTGCCTCCTAACTCATTTTCCTAACAAGACAACCTCAATGATAAGACGCACACTGCTTTCAATGCATTTCAGGCTAAAAGAGCTAAGATCGTGATTGTCTCTGTTGCTGAATGAGCTAGGACGCTATTCAACTCTAATCTAAGAGAGACTCACTAACTTCATGTAGGAACACCGTTGCTTTGTCTCCTAACTCATTTTCCTAACAAGACAACCTCAATGATAAGACGCACACTGTTTTCAATGCATTTCTAGCTAAAAGAGCTAAGATCGTGATTGTCTCTGTTGCTGAATGAGCTAGGACGCTATTCAACTCTAATCTAAGAGAGACTCACTAACTTCATGTAGGAACACCGTTACTTTGTCTCCTAACACTTTTTCCTAACAAGACAACCTCAATGATAAGACGCACACTGTTTTCAATGCATTTCTGGCTAAAAGAGCTAAGATCGTGATTGTCTCTGTTGCTGAATGAGCTAGGACGCTATTCAACTCCAATCTAAGAGAGACTCACTAATTTCATGTAGGAACACCGTTGCTTTGTCTCCTAACTCATTTTCCTAACAAGACAACCTCAATGATAAGACGCACACTGTTTTCAAAGCATTTCTTGCTAAAAGAGCTAAGATCGTGATTGTCTCTGTTGCTGAATGAGCTAGGACGCTATTCAACTCTAATCTAAGAGAGACTCACTAACTTCATGTAGGAACACCATTACTTTGTCTCCTAACTCATTTTCCTAACAAGACAACCTCAATGATAAGACGCACACTGCTTTCAATGCATTTCTGGCTAAAAGAGCTAAGATCGTGATTGTCTCTGTTGCTGAATGAGCTAGGACGCTATTCAACTCTAATCTAAGAGAGACTCACTAACTTCATGTAGGAACACCGTTACTTTGTCTCCTAACTCATTTTCCTAACAAGACAACCTCAATGATAAGACGCACACTGTTTTCAATGCATTTCAGGCTAAAAGAGCTAAGATCGTGATTGTCTCTGTTGCTGAATGAGCTAGGACGCTATTCAACTCTAATCTAAGAGAGACTCACTAACTTCATGTAGGAACACCGTTGCTTTGTCTCCTAACTCATTTTCCTAACAAGACAACCTCAATGATAAGACGCACACTGTTTTCAATGCATTTCTGGCTAAAAGAGCTAAGATCGTGATTGTCTCTGTTGCTGAATGAGCTAGGACGCTATTCAACTCCAATCTAAGAGAGACTCACTAACTTCATGTAGGAACACCGTTGCTTTGTCTCCTAACTCATTTTCCTAACAAGACAACCTCAATGATAAGACGCACACTGTGTTCAATGCATTTCTGGCTAAAAGAGCTAAGATCGTGATTGTCTCTGTTGCTGAATCAGCTAGGACGCTATTCAACTCTAATCTAAGAGACACTCAGTAACTTCATGTAGGAACACCGTTGCTTTGTCTCCTAACTCATTTTCCTAACAAGACAACCTCAATGATAAGACGCACACTGTTTTCAATGCATTTCTTGCTAAAAGAGCTAAGATCGTGATTGTCTCTGTTGCTGAATGAGCTAGGACGCTATTCAACTCCAGTCTAAGAGAGACTCACTAACTTCATGTAGGAACACCGTTACTTTGTCTCCTAACTCTTTTTCCTAACAAGACAACCTCAATGATAAGAAGCACACTGTTTTCAATGCATTTCTGGCTAAAAGAGCTAAGATTGTGATTGTCTCTGTTGCTGAATGAGCTAGGACGCTATTCAACTCCAATCTAAGAGAGACTCACTAACTTCATGTAGGAACACCGTTACTTTGTCTCCTAACTCATTTTCTTAACAAGACAACCTCAATGATAAGACGCACACTGTTTTCAATACATTTCTTGCTAAAAGAGCTAAGATCGTGATTGTCTCTGTTGCTGAATGAGCTAGGACGCTATTTAACTCTAATCTAAGAGAGACTCACTAACTTCATGTAGGAACACCGTTACTTTGTCTCCTAACTCATTTTCCTAACAAGACAACCTCAATGATAAGACGCACACTGTTTTCAATGCATTTCTGGCTAAAAGAGCTAAGATCGTGATTGTCTCTGTTGCTGAATGAGCTAGGACGCTAATCAACTCTAATATAAGAGAGACTCACTAACTTCATGTAGGAACACCGTTACTTTGTCTCCTAACTCATTTTCCTAACAAGACAACCTCAATGATAAGACGCACACTGTTTTCAATGCATTTCTAGCTAAAAGAGCTAAGATCGTGATTGTCTCTGTTGCTGAATGAGCTAGGACGCTATTCAACTCCAATCTAAGAGAGACTCACTAACTTCATGTAGGAACACCGTTACTTTGTCTCCTAACTCATTTTCTTAACAATACAACCTCAATGATAAGACGCACACTGTTTTCAATACATTTCTTGCTAAAAGAGCTAAGATCGTGATTGTCTCTGTTGCTGAATGAGCTAGGACGCTATTCAACTCTAATCTAAGAGAGACTCACTAACTTCATGTAGGAACACCGTTACTTTGTCTCCTAACTCATTTTCCTAACAAGACAACCTCAATGATAAGACGCACACTGTTTTCAATGCATTTCTGGCTAAAAGAGCTAAGATCGTGATTGTCTCTGTTGCTGAATGAGCTAGGACGCTAATCAACTCTAATCTAAGAGAGACTCACTAACTTCATGTAGGAACACCGTTACTTTGTCTCCTAACTCATTTTCCTAACAAGACAACCTCAATGATAAGACGCACACTGTTTTCAATGCATTTCTAGCTAAAAGAGCTAAGATCGTGATTGTCTCTGTTGCTGAATGAGCTAGGACGCTATTCAACTCCAATCTAAGAGAGACTCACTAACTTCATGTAGGAACACCGTTACTTTGTCTCCTAACTCATTTTCTTAACAATACAACCTCAATGATAAGACGCACACTGTTCTCAATACATTTCTTGCTAAAAGAGCTAAGATCGTGATTGTCTCTGTTGCTGAATGAGCTAGGACGCTATTCAACTCTAATCTAAGAGAGACTCACTAACTTCATGTAGGAACACCGTTACTTTGTCTCCTAACTCATTTTCCTAACAAGACAACCTCAATGATAAGACGCACACTGTTTTCAATGCATTTCTGGCTAAAAGAGCTAAGATCGTGATTGTCTCTGTTGCTGAATGAGCTAGGACGCTATTCAACTCTAATCTAAGAGAGACTCACTAACTTCATGTAGGAACACCGTTACTTTGTCTCCTAACTCATTTTCCTAACAAGACAACCTCAATGATAAGACGCACACTGTTTTCAATGCATTTCTGGCTAAAAGAGCTAAGATCGTGATTGTCTCTGTTGCTGAATGAGCTAGGACGCTAATCAACTCTAATCTAAGAGAGACTCACTAACTTCATGTTGGAACACCGTTACTTTGTCTCCTAACTCATTTTCCTAACAAGACAACCTCAATGATAAAACGCACACTGTTTTCAAAGCATTTCTTGCTAAAAGAGCTAAGATCGTGATTGTCTCTGTTGCTGAATGAGCTAGGACGCTATTCAACTCTAATCTAAGAGAGACTCACTAACTTCATGTAGGAACACCGTTACTTTGTCTCCTAACTCATTTTCCTAACAAGACAACCTCAATGATAAGACGCACACTGCTTTCAATGCATTTCTGGCTAAAAGAGCTAAGATCGTGATTGTCTCTGTTGCTGAATGAGCTAGGACGCTATTCAACTCTAATCTAAGAGAGACTCAGTAACTTCATGTAGGAACACCGTTGCTTTGTCTCCTAACTCATTTTCCTAACAAGACAACCTCAATGATAAGACGCACACTGTTTTCAATGCATTTCTAGCTAAAAGAGCTAAGATCGTGATTGTCTCTGTTGCTGAATGAGCTAGTACGCTATTCAACTTCAATCTAAGAAAGACTCACTAACTTCATGTAGGAACACCGTTACTTTGTCTCCTAACTCATTTTCCTAACAAGACAACCTCAATGATAAGACGCACACTGTTTTCAAAGCATTTCTTGCTAAAAGAGCTAAGATCGTGATTGTCTCTGTTGCTGAATGAGCTAGGACGCTATTCAACTCTAATCTAAGAGAGACTCACTAACTTCATGTAGGAACACCGTTACTTTGTCTCCTAACTCATTTTCCTAACAAGACAACCTCAATGATAAGACGCACACTGCTTTCAATGCATTTCTGGCTAAAAGAGCTAAGATCGTGATTGTCTCTGTTGCTGAATGAGCTAGGACGCTATTCAACTCTAATCTAAGAGAGACTCACTAACTTCATGTAGGAACACCGTTACTTTGTCTCCTAACTCATTTTCCTAACAAGACAACCTCAATGATAAGACGCACACTGCTTTCAATGCATTTCTGGCTAAAAGAGCTAAGATCGTGATTGTCTCTGTTGCTGAATGAGCTAGGACGCTATTCAACTCTAATCTAAGAGAGACTCACTAACTTCATGTAGGAACACCGTTGCTTTGTCTCCTAAATCATTTTCCTAACAAGACAACCTCAATGATAAGACGCACACTGCTTTCAATGCATTTCTGGCTAAAAGAGCTAAGATCGTGATTGTCTCTGTTGCTGAATGAGCTAGGACGCTATTCAACTCTAATCTAAGAGAGACTCACTAACTTCATGTAGGAACACCGTTACTTTGTCTCCTAACTCATTTTCCTAACAAGACAACCTCAATGATAAGACGCACACTGCTTTCAATGCATTTCTGGCTAAAAGAGCTAAGATCGTGATTGTCTCTGTTGCTGAATGAGCTAGGACGCTATTCAACTCTAATCTAAGAGAGACTCACTAACTTCATGTAGGAACACCGTTACTTTGTCTCCTAACACTTTTTCCTAACAAGACAACCTCAATGATAAGACGCACACTGTTTTCAATGCATTTCTGGCTAAAAGAGCTAAGATCGAGATTGTCTCTGTTGCTGAATGAGCTAGGACGCTATTCAACTCCAATCTAAGAGAGACTCACTAACTTCATGTAGGAACACCGTTGCTTTGTCTCCTAACTCATTTTCCTAACAAGACAACCTCAATGATAAGACGCACACTGTTTTCAAAGCATTTCTGGCTAAAAGAGCTAAGATCGTGATTGTCTCTGTTGCTGAATGAGCTAGGACGCTATTCAACTCTAATCTAAGAGAGACTCACTAACTTCATGTAGGAACACCGTTACTTTGTCTCCTAACTCATTTTCCTAACAAGACAACCTCAATGATAAGACGCACACTGCTTTCAATGCATTTCTGGCTAAAAGAGCTAAGATCGTGATTGTCTCTGTTGCTGAATGAGCTAGGACGCTATTCCACTCTAATCTAAAAGAGACTCACTAACTTCATGTAGGAACACCGTTACTTTGCCTCCTAACTCATTTTCCTAACAAGACAACCTCAATGATAAGACGCACACTGCTTTCAATGCATTTCAGGCTAAAAGAGCTAAGATCGTGATTGTCTCTGTTGCTGAATGAGCTAGGACGCTATTCAACTCTAATCTAAGAGAGACTCACTAACTTCATGTAGGAACACCGTTGCTTTGTCTCCTAACTCATTTTCCTAACAAGACAACCTCAATGATAAGACGCACACTGTTTTCAATGCATTTCTAGCTAAAAGAGCTAAGATCGTGATTGTCTCTGTTGCTGAATGAGCTAGGACGCTATTCAACTCTAATCTAAGAGAGACTCACTAACTTCATGTAGGAACACCGTTACTTTGTCTCCTAACACTTTTTCCTAACAAGACAACCTCAATGATAAGACGCACACTGTTTTCAATGCATTTCTAGCTAAAAGAGCTAAGATCGTGATTGTCTCTGTTGCTGAATGAGCTAGGACGCTATTCAACTCCAATCTAAGAGAGACTCACTAATTTCATGTAGGAACACCGTTGCTTTGTCTCCTAACTCATTTTCCTAACAAGACAACCTCAATGATAAGACGCACACTGTTTTCAAAGCATTTCTTGCTAAAAGAGCTAAGATCGTGATTGTCTCTGTTGCTGAATGAGCTAGGACGCTATTCAACTCTAATCTAAGAGAGACTCACTAACTTCATGTAGGAACACCATTACTTTGTCTCCTAACTCATTTTCCTAACAAGACAACCTCAATGATAAGACGCACACTGCTTTCAATGCATTTCTGGCTAAAAGAGCTAAGATCGTGATTGTCTCTGTTGCTGAATGAGCTAGGACGCTATTCAACTCTAATCTAAGAGAGACTCACTAACTTCATGTAGGAACACCGTTACTTTGTCTCCTAACTCATTTTCCTAACAAGACAACCTCAATGATAAGACGCACACTGTTTTCAATGCATTTCAGGCTAAAAGAGCTAAGATCGTGATTGTCTCTGTTGCTGAATGAGCTAGGACGCTATTCAACTCTAATCTAAGAGAGACTCACTAACTTCATGTAGGAACACCGTTGCTTTGTCTCCTAACTCATTTTCCTAACAAGACAACCTCAATGATAAGACGCACACTGTTTTCAATGCATTTCTGGCTAAAAGAGCTAAGATCGTGATTGTCTCTGTTGCTGAATGAGCTAGGACGCTATTCAACTCCAATCTAAGAGAGACTCACTAACTTCATGTAGGAACACCGTTGCTTTGTCTCCTAACTCATTTTCCTAACAAGACAACCTCAATGATAAGACGCACACTGTGTTCAATGCATTTCTGGCTAAAAGAACTAAGATCGTGATTGTCTCTGTTGCTGAATGAGCTAGGACGCTATTCAACTCTAATCTAAGAGACACTCAGTAACTTCATGTAGGAACACCGTTACTTTGTCTCCTAACTCATTTTCCTAACAAGACAACCTCAATGATAAGACGCACACTGTTTTCAATGCATTTCTAGCTAAAAGAGCTAAGATCGTGATTGTCTCTGTTGCTGAATGAGCTAGGACGCTATTCAACTCCAATCTAAGAGAGACTCACTAACTTCATGTAGGAACACCGTTACTTTGTCTCCTAACTCATTTTCTTAACAATACAACCTCAATGATAAGACGCACACTGTTTTCAATACATTTCTTGCTAAAAGAGCTAAGATCGTGATTGTCTCTGTTGCTGAATGAGCTAGGACGCTATTCAACTCTAATCTAAGAGAGACTCACTAACTTCATGTAGGAACACCATTACTTTGTCTCCTAACTCATTTTCCTAACAAGACAACCTCAATGATAAGACGCACACTGCTTTCAATGCATTTCTGGCTAAAAGAGCTAAGATCGTGATTGTCTCTGTTGCTGAATGAGCTAGGACGCTATTCAACTCTAATCTAAGAGAGACTCACTAACTTCATGTAGGAACACCGTTACTTTGTCTCCTAACTCATTTTCCTAACAAGACAACCTCAATGATAAGACGCACACTGTTTTCAATGCATTTCAGGCTAAAAGAGCTAAGATCGTGATTGTCTCTGTTGCTGAATGAGCTAGGACGCTATTCAACTCTAATCTAAGAGAGACTCACTAACTTCATGTAGGAACACCGTTGCTTTGTCTCCTAACTCATTTTCCTAACAAGACAACCTCAATGATAAGACGCACACTGTTTTCAATGCATTTCTGGCTAAAAGAGCTAAGATCGTGATTGTCTCTGTTGCTGAATGAGCTAGGACGCTATTCAACTCCAATCTAAGAGAGACTCACTAACTTCATGTAGGAACACCGTTGCTTTGTCTCCTAACTCATTTTCCTAACAAGACAACCTCAATGATAAGACGCACACTGTGTTCAATGCATTTCTGGCTAAAAGAACTAAGATCGTGATTGTCTCTGTTGCTGAATGAGCTAGGACGCTATTCAACTCTAATCTAAGAGACACTCAGTAACTTCATGTAGGAACACCGTTGCTTTGTCTCCTAACTCATTTTCCTAACAAGACAACCTCAATGATAAGACGCACACTGTTTTCAATGCATTTCTTGCTAAAAGAGCTAAGATCGTGATTGTCTCTGTTGCTGAATGAGCTAGGACGCTATTCAACTCCAATCTAAGAGAGACTCACTAACTTCATGTAGGAACACCGTTACTTTGTCTCCTAACTCATTTTCCTAACAAGACAACCTCAATGATAAGACGCACACTGTTTTCAATGCATTTCTGGCTAAAAGAGCTAAGATCGTGATTGTCTCTGTTGCTGAATGAGCTAGGACGCTAATCAACTCTAATCTAAGAGAGACTCACTAACTTCATGTAGGAACACCGTTACTTTGTCTCCTAACTCATTTTCCTAACAAGACAACCTCAATGATAAGACGCACACTGTTTTCAATGCATTTCTAGCTAAAAGAGCTAAGATCGTGATTGTCTCTGTTGCTGAATGAGCTAGGACGCTATTCAACTCCAATCTAAGAGAGACTCACTAACTTCATGTAGGAACACCGTTACTTTGTCTCCTAACTCATTTTCTTAACAATACAACCTCAATGATAAGACGCACACTGTTTTCAATACATTTCTTGCTAAAAGAGCTAAGATCGTGATTGTCTCTGTTGCTGAATGAGCTAGGACGCTATTCAACTCTAATCTAAGAGAGACTCACTAACTTCATGTAGGAACACCGTTACTTTGTCTCCTAACTCATTTTCCTAACAAGACAACCTCAATGATCAGACGCACACTGTTTTCAATGCATTTCTGGCTAAAAGAGCTAAGATCGTGATTGTCTCTGTTGCTGAATGAGCTAGGACGCTAATCAACTCTAATCTAAGAGAGACTCACTAACTTCATGTAGGAACACCGTTGCTTTGTCTCCTAACTCATTTTCCTAACAAGACAACCTCAATGATAAGACGCACACTGTTTTCAATGCATTTCTAGCTAAAAGAGCTAAGATCGTGATTGTCTCTGTTGCTGAATGAGCTAGGACGCTATTCAACTCCAATCTAAGAGAGACTCACTAACTTCATGTAGGAACACCGTTACTTTGTCTCCTAACTCATTTTCTTAACAATACAACCTCAATGATAAGACGCACACTGTTTTCAATACATTTCTTGCTAAAAGAGCTAAGATCGTGATTGTCTCTGTTGCTGAATGAGCTAGGACGCTATTCAACTCTAATCTAAGAGAGACTCACTAACTTCATGTAGGAACACCGTTACTTTGTCTCCTAACTCATTTTCCTAACAAGACAACCTCAATGATAAGACGCACACTGTTTTCAATGCATTTCTGGCTAAAAGAGCTAAGATCGTGATTGTCTCTGTTGCTGAATGAGCTAGGACGCTATTCAACTCTAATCTAAGAGAGACTCACTAACTTCATGTAGGAACACCGTTACTTTGTCTCCTAACTCATTTTCCTAACAAGACAACCTCAATGATAAGACGCACACTGCTTTCAATGCATTTCTGGCTAAAAGAGCTAAGATCGTGATTGTCTCTGTTGCTGAATGAGCTAGGACGCTAATCAACTCTAATCTAAGAGAGACTCACTAACTTCATGTAGGAACACCGTTACTTTGTCTCCTAACTCATTTTCCTAACAAGACAACCTCAATGATAAGACGCACACTGCTTTCAATGCATTTCTGGCTAAAAGAGCTAAGATCGTGATTGTCTCTGTTGCTTAATGAGCTAGGACGCTATTCAACTCTAATCTAAGAGAGACTCAGTAACTTCATGTAGGAACACCGTTGCTTTGTCTCCTAACTCATTTTCCTAACAAGACAACCTCAATGATAAGACGCACACTGTTTTCAATGCATTTCTAGCTAAAAGAGCTAAGATCGTGATTGTCTCTGTTGCTGAATGAGCTAGGACGCTATTCAACTTCAATCTAAGAAAGACTCACTAACTTCATGTAGGAACACCGTTACTTTGTCTCCTAACTCATTTTCCTAACAAGACAACCTCAATGATAAGACGCACACTGTTTTCAAAGCATTTCTTGCTAAAAGAGCTAAGATCGTGATTGTCTCTGTTGCTGAATGAGCTAGGACGCTATTCAACTCTAATCTAAGAGAGACTCACTAACTTCATGTAGGAACACCGTTACTTTGTCTCCTAACTCATTTTCCTAACAAGACAACCTCAATGATAAGACGCACACTGTTTTCAATGCATTTCTAGCTAAAAGAGCTAAGATCGTGATTGTCTCTGTTGCTGAATGAGCTAGGACGCTATTCAACTCCAATCTAAGAGAGACTCACTAACTTCATGTAGGAACACCGTTACTTTGTCTCCTAACTCATTTTCTTAACAATACAACCTCAATGATAAGACGCACACTGTTCTCAATACATTTCTTGCTAAAAGAGCTAAGATCGTGATTGTCTCTGTTGCTGAATGAGCTAGGACGCTATTCAACTCTAATCTAAGAGAGACTCACTAACTTCATGTAGGAACACCGTTACTTTGTCTCCTAACTCATTTTCCTAACAAGACAACCTCAATGATAAGACGCACACTGTTTTCAATGCATTTCTGGCTAAAAGAGCTAAGATCGTGATTGTCTCTGTTGCTGAATGAGCTAGGACGCTATTCAACTCTAATCTAAGAGAGACTCACTAACTTCATGTAGGAACACCGTTACTTTGTCTCCTAACTCATTTTCCTAACAAGACAACCTCAATGATAAGACGCACACTGTTTTCAATGCATTTCTGGCTAAAAGAGCTAAGATCGTGATTGTCTCTGTTGCTGAATGAGCTAGGACGCTAATCAACTCTAATCTAAGAGAGACTCACTAACTTCATGTTGGAACACCGTTACTTTGTCTCCTAACTCATTTTCCTAACAAGACAACCTCAATGATAAAACGCACACTGTTTTCAAAGCATTTCTTGCTAAAAGAGCTAAGATCGTGATTGTCTCTGTTGCTGAATGAGCTAGGACGCTATTCAACTCTAATCTAAGAGAGACTCACTAACTTCATGTAGGAACACCGTTACTTTGTCTCCTAACTCATTTTCCTAACAAGACAACCTCAATGATAAGACGCACACTGCTTTCAATGCATTTCTGGCTAAAAGAGCTAAGATCGTGATTGTCTCTGTTGCTGAATGAGCTAGGACGCTATTCAACTCTAATCTAAGAGAGACTCAGTAACTTCATGTAGGAACACCGTTGCTTTGTCTCCTAACTCATTTTCCTAACAAGACAACCTCAATGATAAGACGCACACTGTTTTCAATGCATTTCTAGCTAAAAGAGCTAAGATCGTGATTGTCTCTGTTGCTGAATGAGCTAGGACGCTATTCAACTTCAATCTAAGAAAGACTCACTAACTTCATGTAGGAACACCGTTACTTTGTCTCCTAACTCATTTTCCTAACAAGACAACCTCAATGATAAGACGCACACTGTTTTCAAAGCATTTCTTGCTAAAAGAGCTAAGATCGTGATTGTCTCTGTTGCTGAATGAGCTAGGACGCTATTCAACTCTAATCTAAGAGAGACTCACTAACTTCATGTAGGAACACCGTTACTTTGTCTCCTAACTCATTTTCCTAACAAGACAACCTCAATGATAAGACGCACACTGCTTTCAATGCATTTCTGGCTAAAAGAGCTAAGATCGTGATTGTCTCTGTTGCTGAATGAGCTAGGACGCTATTCAACTCTAATCTAAGAGAGACTCACTAACTTCATGTAGGAACACCGTTACTTTGTCTCCTAACTCATTTTCCTAACAAGACAACCTCAATGATAAGACGCACACTGCTTTCAATGCATTTCTGGCTAAAAGAGCTAAGATCGTGATTGTCTCTGTTGCTGAATGAGCTAGGACGCTATTCAACTCTAATCTAAGAGAGACTCACTAACTTCATGTAGGAACACCGTTGCTTTGTCTCCTAAATCATTTTCCTAACAAGACAACCTCAATGATAAGACGCACACTGCTTTCAATGCATTTCTGGCTAAAAGAGCTAAGATCGTGATTGTCTCTGTTGCTGAATGAGCTAGGACGCTATTCAACTCTAATCTAAGAGAGACTCACTAACTTCATGTAGGAACACCGTTACTTTGTCTCCTAACTCATTTTCCTAACAAGACAACCTCAATGATAAGACGCACACTGCTTTCAATGCATTTCTGGCTAAAAGAGCTAAGATCGTGATTGTCTCTGTTGCTGAATGAGCTAGGACGCTATTCAACTCTAATCTAAGAGAGACTCACTAACTTCATGTAGGAACACCGTTACTTTGTCTCCTAACACTTTTTCCTAACAAGACAACCTCAATGATAAGACGCACACTGTTTTCAATGCATTTCTGGCTAAAAGAGCTAAGATCGAGATTGTCTCTGTTGCTGAATGAGCTAGGACGCTATTCAACTCCAATCTAAGAGAGACTCACTAACTTCATGTAGGAACACCGTTGCTTTGTCTCCTAACTCATTTTCCTAACAAGACAACCTCAATGATAAGACGCACACTGTTTTCAAAGCATTTCTGGCTAAAAGAGCTAAGATCGTGATTGTCTCTGTTGCTGAATGAGCTAGGACGCTATTCAACTCTAATCTAAGAGAGACTCACTAACTTCATGTAGGAACACCGTTACTTTGTCTCCTAACTCATTTTCCTAACAAGACAACCTCAATGATAAGACGCACACTGCTTTCAATGCATTTCTGGCTAAAAGAGCTAAGATCGTGATTGTCTCTGTTGCTGAATGAGCTAGGACGCTATTCCACTCTAATCTAAAAGAGACTCACTAACTTCATGTAGGAACACCGTTACTTTGCCTCCTAACTCATTTTCCTAACAAGACAACCTCAATGATAAGACGCACACTGCTTTCAATGCATTTCAGGCTAAAAGAGCTAAGATCGTGATTGTCTCTGTTGCTGAATGAGCTAGGACGCTATTCAACTCTAATCTAAGAGAGACTCACTAACTTCATGTAGGAACACCGTTGCTTTGTCTCCTAACTCATTTTCCTAACAAGACAACCTCAATGATAAGACGCACACTGTTTTCAATGCATTTCTAGCTAAAAGAGCTAAGATCGTGATTGTCTCTGTTGCTGAATGAGCTAGGACGCTATTCAACTCTAATCTAAGAGAGACTCACTAACTTCATGTAGGAACACCGTTACTTTGTCTCCTAACACTTTTTCCTAACAAGACAACCTCAATGATAAGACGCACACTGTTTTCAATGCATTTCTAGCTAAAAGAGCTAAGATCGTGATTGTCTCTGTTGCTGAATGAGCTAGGACGCTATTCAACTCCAATCTAAGAGAGACTCACTAATTTCATGTAGGAACACCGTTGCTTTGTCTCCTAACTCATTTTCCTAACAAGACAACCTCAATGATAAGACGCACACTGTTTTCAAAGCATTTCTTGCTAAAAGAGCTAAGATCGTGATTGTCTCTGTTGCTGAATGAGCTAGGACGCTATTCAACTCTAATCTAAGAGAGACTCACTAACTTCATGTAGGAACACCATTACTTTGTCTCCTAACTCATTTTCCTAACAAGACAACCTCAATGATAAGACGCACACTGCTTTCAATGCATTTCTGGCTAAAAGAGCTAAGATCGTGATTGTCTCTGTTGCTGAATGAGCTAGGACGCTATTCAACTCTAATCTAAGAGAGACTCACTAACTTCATGTAGGAACACCGTTACTTTGTCTCCTAACTCATTTTCCTAACAAGACAACCTCAATGATAAGACGCACACTGTTTTCAATGCATTTCAGGCTAAAAGAGCTAAGATCGTGATTGTCTCTGTTGCTGAATGAGCTAGGACGCTATTCAACTCTAATCTAAGAGAGACTCACTAACTTCATGTAGGAACACCGTTGCTTTGTCTCCTAACTCATTTTCCTAACAAGACAACCTCAATGATAAGACGCACACTGTTTTCAATGCATTTCTGGCTAAAAGAGCTAAGATCGTGATTGTCTCTGTTGCTGAATGAGCTAGGACGCTATTCAACTCCAATCTAAGAGAGACTCACTAACTTCATGTAGGAACACCGTTGCTTTGTCTCCTAACTCATTTTCCTAACAAGACAACCTCAATGATAAGACGCACACTGTGTTCAATGCATTTCTGGCTAAAAGAACTAAGATCGTGATTGTCTCTGTTGCTGAATGAGCTAGGACGCTATTCAACTCTAATCTAAGAGACACTCAGTAACTTCATGTAGGAACACCGTTACTTTGTCTCCTAACTCATTTTCCTAACAAGACAACCTCAATGATAAGACGCACACTGTTTTCAATGCATTTCTAGCTAAAAGAGCTAAGATCGTGATTGTCTCTGTTGCTGAATGAGCTAGGACGCTATTCAACTCCAATCTAAGAGAGACTCACTAACTTCATGTAGGAACACCGTTACTTTGTCTCCTAACTCATTTTCTTAACAATACAACCTCAATGATAAGACGCACACTGTTTTCAATACATTTCTTGCTAAAAGAGCTAAGATCGTGATTGTCTCTGTTGCTGAATGAGCTAGGACGCTATTCAACTCTAATCTAAGAGAGACTCACTAACTTCATGTAGGAACACCATTACTTTGTCTCCTAACTCATTTTCCTAACAAGACAACCTCAATGATAAGACGCACACTGCTTTCAATGCATTTCTGGCTAAAAGAGCTAAGATCGTGATTGTCTCTGTTGCTGAATGAGCTAGGACGCTATTCAACTCTAATCTAAGAGAGACTCACTAACTTCATGTAGGAACACCGTTACTTTGTCTCCTAACTCATTTTCCTAACAAGACAACCTCAATGATAAGACGCACACTGTTTTCAATGCATTTCAGGCTAAAAGAGCTAAGATCGTGATTGTCTCTGTTGCTGAATGAGCTAGGACGCTATTCAACTCTAATCTAAGAGAGACTCACTAACTTCATGTAGGAACACCGTTGCTTTGTCTCCTAACTCATTTTCCTAACAAGACAACCTCAATGATAAGACGCACACTGTTTTCAATGCATTTCTGGCTAAAAGAGCTAAGATCGTGATTGTCTCTGTTGCTGAATGAGCTAGGACGCTATTCAACTCCAATCTAAGAGAGACTCACTAACTTCATGTAGGAACACCGTTGCTTTGTCTCCTAACTCATTTTCCTAACAAGACAACCTCAATGATAAGACGCACACTGTGTTCAATGCATTTCTGGCTAAAAGAACTAAGATCGTGATTGTCTCTGTTGCTGAATGAGCTAGGACGCTATTCAACTCTAATCTAAGAGACACTCAGTAACTTCATGTAGGAACACCGTTGCTTTGTCTCCTAACTCATTTTCCTAACAAGACAACCTCAATGATAAGACGCACACTGTTTTCAATGCATTTCTTGCTAAAAGAGCTAAGATCGTGATTGTCTCTGTTGCTGAATGAGCTAGGACGCTATTCAACTCCAATCTAAGAGAGACTCACTAACTTCATGTAGGAACACCGTTACTTTGTCTCCTAACTCATTTTCCTAACAAGACAACCTCAATGATAAGACGCACACTGTTTTCAATGCATTTCTGGCTAAAAGAGCTAAGATCGTGATTGTCTCTGTTGCTGAATGAGCTAGGACGCTAATCAACTCTAATCTAAGAGAGACTCACTAACTTCATGTAGGAACACCGTTACTTTGTCTCCTAACTCATTTTCCTAACAAGACAACCTCAATGATAAGACGCACACTGTTTTCAATGCATTTCTAGCTAAAAGAGCTAAGATCGTGATTGTCTCTGTTGCTGAATGAGCTAGGACGCTATTCAACTCCAATCTAAGAGAGACTCACTAACTTCATGTAGGAACACCGTTACTTTGTCTCCTAACTCATTTTCTTAACAATACAACCTCAATGATAAGACGCACACTGTTTTCAATACATTTCTTGCTAAAAGAGCTAAGATCGTGATTGTCTCTGTTGCTGAATGAGCTAGGACGCTATTCAACTCTAATCTAAGAGAGACTCACTAACTTCATGTAGGAACACCGTTACTTTGTCTCCTAACTCATTTTCCTAACAAGACAACCTCAATGATCAGACGCACACTGTTTTCAATGCATTTCTGGCTAAAAGAGCTAAGATCGTGATTGTCTCTGTTGCTGAATGAGCTAGGACGCTAATCAACTCTAATCTAAGAGAGACTCACTAACTTCATGTAGGAACACCGTTGCTTTGTCTCCTAACTCATTTTCCTAACAAGACAACCTCAATGATAAGACGCACACTGTTTTCAATGCATTTCTAGCTAAAAGAGCTAAGATCGTGATTGTCTCTGTTGCTGAATGAGCTAGGACGCTATTCAACTCCAATCTAAGAGAGACTCACTAACTTCATGTAGGAACACCGTTACTTTGTCTCCTAACTCATTTTCTTAACAATACAACCTCAATGATAAGACGCACACTGTTTTCAATACATTTCTTGCTAAAAGAGCTAAGATCGTGATTGTCTCTGTTGCTGAATGAGCTAGGACGCTATTCAACTCTAATCTAAGAGAGACTCACTAACTTCATGTAGGAACACCATTACTTTGTCTCCTAACTCATTTTCCTAACAAGACAACCTCAATGATAAGACGCACACTGCTTTCAATGCATTTCTGGCTAAAAGAGCTAAGATCGTGATTGTCTCTGTTGCTGAATGAGCTAGGACGCTATTCAACTCTAATCTAAGAGAGACTCACTAACTTCATGTAGGAACACCGTTACTTTGTCTCCTAACTCATTTTCCTAACAAGACAACCTCAATGATAAGACGCACACTGTTTTCAATGCATTTCAGGCTAAAAGAGCTAAGATCGTGATTGTCTCTGTTGCTGAATGAGCTAGGACGCTATTCAACTCTAATCTAAGAGAGACTCACTAACTTCATGTAGGAACACCGTTGCTTTGTCTCCTAACTCATTTTCCTAACAAGACAACCTCAATGATAAGACGCACACTGTTTTCAATGCATTTCTGGCTAAAAGAGCTAAGATCGTGATTGTCTCTGTTGCTGAATGAGCTAGGACGCTATTCAACTCCAATCTAAGAGAGACTCACTAACTTCATGTAGGAACACCGTTGCTTTGTCTCCTAACTCATTTTCCTAACAAGACAACCTCAATGATAAGACGCACACTGTGTTCAATGCATTTCTGGCTAAAAGAACTAAGATCGTGATTGTCTCTGTTGCTGAATGAGCTAGGACGCTATTCAACTCTAATCTAAGAGACACTCAGTAACTTCATGTAGGAACACCGTTGCTTTGTCTCCTAACTCATTTTCCTAACAAGACAACCTCAATGATAAGACGCACACTGTTTTCAATGCATTTCTTGCTAAAAGAGCTAAGATCGTGATTGTCTCTGTTGCTGAATGAGCTAGGACGCTATTCAACTCCAATCTAAGAGAGACTCACTAACTTCATGTAGGAACACCGTTACTTTGTCTCCTAACTCATTTTCCTAACAAGACAACCTCAATGATAAGACGCACACTGTTTTCAATGCATTTCTGGCTAAAAGAGCTAAGATCGTGATTGTCTCTGTTGCTGAATGAGCTAGGACGCTAATCAACTCTAATCTAAGAGAGACTCACTAACTTCATGTAGGAACACCGTTACTTTGTCTCCTAACTCATTTTCCTAACAAGACAACCTCAATGATAAGACGCACACTGTTTTCAATGCATTTCTAGCTAAAAGAGCTAAGATCGTGATTGTCTCTGTTGCTGAATGAGCTAGGACGCTATTCAACTCCAATCTAAGAGAGACTCACTAACTTCATGTAGGAACACCGTTACTTTGTCTCCTAACTCATTTTCTTAACAATACAACCTCAATGATAAGACGCACACTGTTTTCAATACATTTCTTGCTAAAAGAGCTAAGATCGTGATTGTCTCTGTTGCTGAATGAGCTAGGACGCTATTCAACTCTAATCTAAGAGAGACTCACTAACTTCATGTAGGAACACCGTTACTTTGTCTCCTAACTCATTTTCCTAACAAGACAACCTCAATGATCAGACGCACACTGTTTTCAATGCATTTCTGGCTAAAAGAGCTAAGATCGTGATTGTCTCTGTTGCTGAATGAGCTAGGACGCTAATCAACTCTAATCTAAGAGAGACTCACTAACTTCATGTAGGAACACCGTTGCTTTGTCTCCTAACTCATTTTCCTAACAAGACAACCTCAATGATAAGACGCACACTGTTTTCAATGCATTTCTAGCTAAAAGAGCTAAGATCGTGATTGTCTCTGTTGCTGAATGAGCTAGGACGCTATTCAACTCCAATCTAAGAGAGACTCACTAACTTCATGTAGGAACACCGTTACTTTGTCTCCTAACTCATTTTCTTAACAATACAACCTCAATGATAAGACGCACACTGTTTTCAATACATTTCTTGCTAAAAGAGCTAAGATCGTGATTGTCTCTGTTGCTGAATGAGCTAGGACGCTATTCAACTCTAATCTAAGAGAGACTCACTAACTTCATGTAGGAACACCGTTACTTTGTCTCCTAACTCATTTTCCTAACAAGACAACCTCAATGATAAGACGCACACTGTTTTCAATGCATTTCTGGCTAAAAGAGCTAAGATCGTGATTGTCTCTGTTGCTGAATGAGCTAGGACGCTATTCAACTCTAATCTAAGAGAGACTCACTAACTTCATGTAGGAACACCGTTACTTTGTCTCCTAACTCATTTTCCTAACAAGACAACCTCAATGATAAGACGCACACTGCTTTCAATGCATTTCTGGCTAAAAGAGCTAAGATCGTGATTGTCTCTGTTGCTGAATGAGCTAGGACGCTAATCAACTCTAATCTAAGAGAGACTCACTAACTTCATGTAGGAACACCGTTACTTTGTCTCCTAACTCATTTTCCTAACAAGACAACCTCAATGATAAGACGCACACTGCTTTCAATGCATTTCTGGCTAAAAGAGCTAAGATCGTGATTGTCTCTGTTGCTTAATGAGCTAGGACGCTATTCAACTCTAATCTAAGAGAGACTCAGTAACTTCATGTAGGAACACCGTTGCTTTGTCTCCTAACTCATTTTCCTAACAAGACAACCTCAATGATAAGACGCACACTGTTTTCAATGCATTTCTAGCTAAAAGAGCTAAGATCGTGATTGTCTCTGTTGCTGAATGAGCTAGGACGCTATTCAACTTCAATCTAAGAAAGACTCACTAACTTCATGTAGGAACACCGTTACTTTGTCTCCTAACTCATTTTCCTAACAAGACAACCTCAATGATAAGACGCACACTGTTTTCAAAGCATTTCTTGCTAAAAGAGCTAAGATCGTGATTGTCTCTGTTGCTGAATGAGCTAGGACGCTATTCAACTCTAATCTAAGAGAGACTCACTAACTTCATGTAGGAACACCGTTACTTTGTCTCCTAACTCATTTTCCTAACAAGACAACCTCAATGATAAGACGCACACTGCTTTCAATGCATTTCTGGCTAAAAGAGCTAAGATCGTGATTGTCTCTGTTGCTGAATGAGCTAGGACGCTATTCAACTCTAATCTAAGAGAGACTCACTAACTTCATGTAGGAACACCGTTACTTTGTCTCCTAACTCATTTTCCTAACAAGACAACCTCAATGATAAGACGCACACTGCTTTCAATGCATTTCTGGCTAAAAGAGCTAAGATCGTGATTGTCTCTGTTGCTGAATGAGCTAGGACGCTATTCAACTCTAATCTAAGAGAGACTCACTAACTTCATGTAGGAACACCGTTGCTTTGTCTCCTAAATCATTTTCCTAACAAGACAACCTCAATGATAAGACGCACACTGCTTTCAATGCATTTCTGGCTAAAAGAGCTAAGATCGTGATTGTCTCTGTTGCTGAATGAGCTAGGACGCTATTCAACTCTAATCTAAGAGAGACTCACTAACTTCATGTAGGAACACCGTTACTTTGTCTCCTAACTCATTTTCCTAACAAGACAACCTCAATGATAAGACGCACACTGTTTTCAATGCATTTCTGGCTAAAAGAGCTAAGATCGTGATTGTCTCTGTTGCTGAATGAGCTAGGACGCTAATCAACTCTAATCTAAGAGAGACTCACTAACTTCATGTAGGAACACCGTTACTTTGTCTCCTAACTCATTTTCCTAACAAGACAACCTCAATGATAAGACGCACACTGTTTTCAATGCATTTCTTGCTAAAAGAGCTAAGATCGTGATTGTCTCTGTTGCTGAATGAGCTAGGACGCTATTCAACTCCAATCTAAGAGAGACTCACTAACTTCATGTAGGAACACCGTTACTTTGTCTCCTAACTCATTTTCCTAACAATACAACCTCAATGATAAGACGCACACTGTTTTCAATACATTTCTTGCTAAAAGAGCTAAGATCGTGATTGTCTCTGTTGCTGAATGAGCTAGGACGCTATTCAACTCTAATCTAAGAGAGACTCACTAACTTCATGTAGGAACACCGTTACTTTGTCTCCTAACTCATTTTCCTAACAAGACAACCTCAATGATCAGACGCACACTGTTTTCAATGCATTTCTGGCTAAAAGAGCTAAGATCGTGATTGTCTCTGTTGCTGAATGAGCTAGGACGCTAATCAACTCTAATCTAAGAGAGACTCACTAACTTCATGTAGGAACACCGTTACTTTGTTTCCTAACTCATTTTCCTAACAAGACAACCTCAATGATAAGACGCACACTGTTTTCAATGCATTTCTGGCTAAAAGAGCTAAGATCGTGATTGTCTCTGTTGCTGAATGAGCTAGGACGCTAATCAACTCTAATCTAAGAGAGACTCACTAACTTCATGTAGGAACACCGTTACTTTGTCTCCTAACTCATTTTCCTAACAAGACAACCTCAATGATAAGACGCACACTGTTTTCAATGCATTTCTGGCTAAAAGAGCTAAGATCGTGATTGTCTCTGTTGCTGAATGAGCTAGGACGCTAATCAACTCTAATCTAAGAGAGACTCACTAACTTCATGTAGGAACACCGTTACTTTGTCTCCTAACTTATTTTCCTAACAAGACAACCTCAATGATAAGACGCACACTGTTTTCAATGCATTTCTAGCTAAAAGAGCTAAGATCGTGATTGTCTCTGTTGCTGAATGAGCTAGGACGCTATTCAACTCCAATCTAAGAGAGACTCACTAACTTCATGTAGGAACACCGTTACTTTGTCTCCTAACTCATTTTCTTAACAATACAACCTCAATGATAAGACGCACACTGTTTTCAATACATTTCTTGCTAAAAGAGCTAAGATCGTGATTGTCTCTGTTGCTGAATGAGCTAGGACGCTATTCAACTCTAATCTAAGAGAGACTCACTAACTTCATGTAGGAACACCGTTACTTTGTCTCCTAACTCATTTTCCTAACAAGACAACCTCAATGATAAGATGCACACTGTTTTCAATGCATTTCTGGCTAAAAGAGCTAAGATCGTGATTGTCTCTGTTGCTGAATGAGCTAGGACGCTATTCAACTCTAATCTAAGAGAGACTCACTAACTTCATGTAGGAACACCGTTACTTTGTCTCCTAACTCATTTTCCTAACAAGACAACCTCAATGATAAGACGCACACTGTTTTCAATGCATTTCTGGCTAAAAGAGCTAAGATCGTGATTGTCTCTGTTGCTGAATGAGCTAGGACGCTAATCAACTCTAATCTAAGAGAGACTCACTAACTTCATGTTGGAACACCGTTACTTTGTCTCCTAACTCATTTTCCTAACAAGACAACCTCAATGATAAGACGCACACTGTTTTCAAAGCATTTCTTGCTAAAAGAGCTAAGATCGTGATTGTCTCTGTTGCTGAATGAGCTAGGACGCTATTCAACTCTAATCTAAGAGAGACTCACTAACTTCATGTAGGAACACCGTTACTTTGTCTCCTAACTCATTTTCCTAACAAGACAACCTCAATGATAAGACGCACACTGCTTTCAATGCATTTCTGGCTAAAATAGCTAAGATCGTGATTGTCTCTGTTGCTGAATGAGCTAGGACGCTATTCAACTCTAATCTAAGAGAGACTCAGTAACTTCATGTAGGAACACCGTTGCTTTGTCTCCTAACTCATTTTCCTAACAAGACAACCTCAATGATAAGACGCACACTGTTTTCAATGCATTTCTAGCTAAAAGAGCTAAGATCGTGATTGTCTCTGTTGCTGAATGAGCTAGGACGCTATTCAACTTCAATCTAAGAAAGACTCACTAACTTCATGTAGGAACACCGTTACTTTGTCTCCTAACTCATTTTCCTAACAAGACAACCTCAATGATAAGACGCACACTGTTTTCAAAGCATTTCTTGCTAAAAGAGCTAAGATCGTGATTGTCTCTGTTGCTGAATGAGCTAGGACGCTATTCAACTCTAATCTAAGAGAGACTCACTAACTTCATGTAGGAACACCGTTACTTTGTCTCCTAACTCATTTTCCTAACAAGACAACCTCAATGATAAGACGCACACTGCTTTCAATGCATTTCTGGCTAAAAGAGCTAAGATCGTGATTGTCTCTGTTGCTGAATGAGCTAGGACGCTAATCAACTCTAATCTAAGAGAGACTCACTAACTTCATGTAGGAACACCGTTACTTTGTCTCCTAACTCATTTTCCTAACAAGACAACCTCAATGATAAGACGCACACTGTTTTCAATGCATTTCTAGCTAAAAGAGCTAAGATCGTGATTGTCTCTGTTGCTGAATGAGCTAGGACGCTATTCAACTCCAATCTAAGAGAGACTCACTAACTTCATGTAGGAACACCGTTACTTTGTCTCCTAACTCATTTTCTTAACAAGACAACCTCAATGATAAGACGCACACTGTTTTCAATACATTTCTTGCTAAAAGAGCTAAGATCGTGATTGTCTCTGTTGCTGAATGAGCTAGGACGCTATTCAACTCTAATCTAAGAGAGACTCACTAACTTCATGTAGGAACACCGTTACTTTGTCTCCTAACTCATTTTCCTAACAAGACAACCTCAATGATAAGACGCACACTGTTTTTAATGCATTTCTGGCTAAAAGAGCTAAGATCGTGATTGTCTCTGTTGCTGAATGAGCTAGGACGCTAATCAACTCTAATCTAAGAGAGACTCACTAACTTCATGTAGGAACACCGTTACTTTGTCTCCTAACTCATTTTCCTAACAAGACAACCTCAATGATAAGACGCACACTGCTTTCAATGCATTTCTGGCTAAAAGAGCTAAGATCGTGATTGTCTCTGTTGCTGAATGAGCTAGGACGCTATTCAACTCTAATCTAAGAGAGACTCACTAACTTCATGTAGGAACACCGTTGCTTTGTCTCCTAACTCATTTTCCTAACAAGACAACCTCAATGATAAGACGCACACTGTTTTCAATGCATTTCTAGCTAAAAGAGCTAAGATCGTGATTGTCTCTGTTGCTGAATGAGCTAGGACGCTATTCAACTTCAATCTAAGAAAGACTCACTAACTTCATGTAGGAACACCGTTACTTTGTCTCCTAACTCATTTTCCTAACAAGACAACCTCAATGATAAGACGCACACTGCTTTCAATGCATTTCTGGCTAAAAGAGCTAAGATCGTGATTGTCTCTGTTGCTGAATGAGCTAGGACGCTATTCAACTCTAATCTAAGAGAGACTCACTAACTTCATGTAGGAACACCGTTGCTTTGTCTCCTAAATCATTTTCCTAACAAGACAACCTCAATGATAAGACGCACACTGTTTTCAATGCATTTCTGGCTAAAAGAGCTAAGATCGTGATTGTCTCTGTTGCTGAATGAGCTAGGACGCTATTCAACTCCAATCTAAGAGAGACTCACTAACTTCATGTAGGAACACCGTTACTTTGTCTCCTAACTCATTTTCCTAACAAGACACCTCAATGATAAGACGCACACTGTTTTCAATGCATTTCTGGCTAAAAGGGCTAAGATCGTGATTGTCTCTGTTGCTGAATGAGCTAGGACGCTATTCAACTCTAATCTAAGAGAGACTCACTAACTTCATGTAGGAACACCGTTACTTTGTCTCCTAACTCATTTTCCTAACAAGACAACCTCAATGATAAGACGCACACTGTTTTCAATGCATTTCTAGCTAAAAGAGCTAAGATCGTGATTCTCTCTGTTGCTGAATGAGCTAGGACGCTATTCAACTTCAATCTAAGAAAGACTCACTAACTTCATGTAGGAACACCGTTACTTTGTCTCCTAACTCATTTTCCTAACAAGACAACCTCAATGATAAGACGCACACTGTTTTCAAAGCATTTCTTGCTAAAAGAGCTAAGATCGTGATTGTCTCTGTTGCTGAATGAGCTAGGACGCTATTCAACTCTAATCTAAGAGAGACTCACTAACTTCATGTAGAAACACCGTTGCTTTGTCTCCTAACTCATTTTCCTAACAAGACAACCTCAATGATAAGACGCACACTGTTTTCAATGCATTTCTGGCTAAAAGAGATAAGATCGTGATTGTCTCTGTTGCTGAATGAGCTAGGACGCTATTCAACTCCAATCTAAGAGAGACTCACTAACTTCATGTAGGAACACCGTTACTTTGTCTCCTAACTCATTTTCCTAACAAGACACCTCAATGATAAGACGCACACTGTTTTCAATGCATTTCTGGCTAAAAGGGCTAAGATCGTGATTGTCTCTGTTGCTGAATGAGCTAGGACGCTATTCAACTCTAATCTAAGAGAGACTCACTAACTTCATGTAGGAACACCGTTACTTTGTCTCCTAACTCATTTTCCTAACAAGACAACCTCAATGATAAGACGCACACTGTTTTCAATGCATTTCTAGCTAAAAGAGCTAAGATCGTGATTCTCTCTGTTGCTGAATGAGCTAGGACGCTATTCAACTTCAATCTAAGAAAGACTCACTAACTTCATGTAGGAACACCGTTACTTTGTCTCCTAACTCATTTTCCTAACAAGACAACCTCAATGATAAGACGCACACTGTTTTCAAAGCATTTCTTGCTAAAAGAGCTAAGATCGTGATTGTCTCTGTTGCTGAATGAGCTAGGACGCTATTCAACTCTAATCTAAGAGAGACTCACTAACTTCATGTAGAAACACCGTTGCTTTGTCTCCTAACTCATTTTCCTAACAAGACAACCTCAATGATAAGACGCACACTGTTTTCAATGCATTTCTGGCTAAAAGAGCTAAGATCGTGATTGTCTCTGTTGCTGAATGAGCTAGGACGCTATTCAACTCTAATCTAAGAGAGACTCACTAACTTCATGTAGGAACACCGTTACTTTGTCTCCTAACTCATTTTCCTAACAAGACAACCTCAATGATAAGACGCACACTGCTTTCAATGCATTTCTGGCTAAAAGAGCTAAGATCGTGATTGTCTCTGTTGCTGAATGAGCTAGGACGCTAATCAACTCTTATCTAAGAGAGACTCACTAACTTCATGTAGGAACACCGTTACTTTGTCTCCCAACTCATTTTCCTAACAAGACAACCTCAATGATAAGACGCACACTGTTTTCAATGCATTTCTAGCTAAAAGAGCTAAGATCGTGATTGTCTCTGTTGCTGAATGAGCTAGGACGCTATTCAACTCTAATCTAAGAGAGACTCACTAACTTCATGTAGGAACACCGTTACTTTGTCTCCTAACTCATTTTCCTAACAAGACAACCTCAATGATAAGACGCACACTGCTTTCAATGCATTTCTGGCTAAAAGAGCTAAGATCGTGATTGTCTCTGTTGCTGAATGAGCTAGGACGCTATTCAACTCCAATCTAAGAGAGACTCACTAATTTCATGTAGGAACACCGTTGCTTTGTCTCCTAAATCATTTTCCTAACAAGACAACCTCAATGATAAGACGCACACTGTTTTCAATGCATTTCTGGCTAAAAGAGCTAAGATCGTGATTGTCTCTGTTGCTGAATGAGCTAGGACGCTATTCAACTCTAATCTAAGAGAGACTCAGTAACTTCATGTAGGAACACCGTTGCTTTGTCTCCTAACTCATTTTCCTAACAAGACAACCTCAATGATAAGACGCACATTGTTTTCAATGCATTTCTGGCTAAAAGAGCTAAGATCGTGATTGTCTCTGTTGCTGAATGAGCTAGGACGCTAATCAACTCTAATCTAAGAGAGACTCACTAACTTCATGTAGGAACACCGTTACTTTGTCTCCTAACTCATTTTCCTAACAAGACCACCTCAATGATAAGACGCACACTGTTTTCAATGCACTTCTAGCTAAAAGAGCTAAGATCGTGATTGTCTCTGTTGCTGAATGAGCTAGGACGCTATTCAACTCCAATCTAAGAGAGACTCACTAACTTCATGTAGGAACACCGTTACTTTGTCTCCTAACTCATTTTCCTAACAAGACAACCTCAATGATAAGACGCACACTGTTTTCAAAGCATTTCTTGCTAAAAGAGCTAAGATCGTGATTGTCTCTGTTGCTGAATGAGCTAGGACGCTATTCAACTCTAATCTAAGAGAGACTCACTAACTTCATGTAGGAACACCATTACTTTGTCTCCTAACTCATTTTCCTAACAAGACAACCTCAATGATAAGACGCACACTGCTTTCAATGCATTTCTGGCTAAAAGAGCTAAGATCGTGATTGTCTCTGTTGCTGAATGAGCTAGGACGCTATTCAACTCTAATCTAAGAGAGACTCACTAACTTCATGTAGGAACACCGTTACTTTGTCTCCTAACTCATTTTCCTAACAAGACAACCTCAATGATAAGACGCACACTGTTTTCAATGCATTTCTAGCTAAAAGAGCTAAGATCGTGATTCTCTCTGTTGCTGAATGAGCTAGGACGCTATTCAACTCTAATCTAAGAGAGACTCACTAACTTCATGTAGGAACACCGTTACTTTGTCTCCTAACTCATTTTCCTAACAAGACAACCTCAATGATAAGACGCACACTGTTTTCAATGCATTTCTAGCTAAAAGAGCTAAGATCGTGGTTCTCTCTGTTGCTGAATGAGCTAGGACGCTATTCAACTTCAATCTAAGAAAGACTCACTAACTTCATGTAGGAACACCGTTACTTTGTCTCCTAACTCATTTTCCTAACAAGACAACCTCAATGATAAGACGCACACTGTTTTCAAAGCATTTCTTGCTAAAAGAGCTAAGATCGTGATTGTCTCTGTTGCTGAATGAGCTAGGACGCTATTCAACTCTAATCTAAGAGAGACTCACTAACTTCATGTAGAAACACCGTTGCTTTGTCTCCTAACTCATTTTCCTAACAAGACAACCTCAATGATAAGACGCACACTGTTTTCAATGCATTTCTTGCTAAAAGAGCTAAGATCGTGATTGTCTCTGTTGCTGAATGAGCTAGGACGCTATTCAACTTCAATCTAAGAAAGACTCACTAACTTCATGTAGGAACACCGTTACTTTGTCTCCTAACTCATTTTCCTAACAAGACAACCTCAATGATAAGACGCACACTGCTTTCAATGCATTTCTGGCTAAAAGAGCTAAGATCGTGATTGTCCGTGTTGCTGAATGAGCTAGGACGCTATTCAACTCTAATCTAAGAGAGACTCACTAACTTCATGTAGGAACACCGTTACTTTGTCTCCTAACACTTTTTCCTAACAAGACAACCTCAATGATAAGACGCACACTGTTTTCAATGCATTTCTGGCTAAAAGAGCTAAGATCGTGATTGTCTCTGTTGCTGAATGAGCTAGGACGCTATTCAACTCCAATCTAAGAGAGACTCACTAATTTCATGTAGGAACACCGTTGCTTTGTCTCCTAAATCATTTTCCTAACAAGACAACCTCAATGATAAGACGCACACTGTTTTCAATGCATTTCTTGCTAAAAGAGCTAAGATCGTGATTGTCTCTGTTGCTGAATGAGCTAGGACGCTATTCAACTCTAATCTAAGAGAGACTCACTAACTTCATGTAGGAACACCGTTGCTTTGTCTCCTAAATCATTTTCCTAACAAGACAACCTCAATGATAAGACGCACACTGTTTTCAATGCATTTCTGGCTAAAAGAGCTAAGATCGTGATTGTCTCTGTTGCTGAATGAGCTAGGACGCTATTCAACTCCAATCTAAGAGAGACTCACTAACTTCATGTAGGAACACCGTTACTTTGTCTCCTAACTCATTTTCCTAACAAGACACCTCAATGATAAGACGCACACTGTTTTCAATGCATTTCTGGCTAAAAGGGCTAAAATCGTGATTGTCTCTGTTGCTGAATGAGCTAGGACGCTATTCAACTCTAATCTAAGAGAGACTCACTAACTTCATGTAGGAACACCGTTACTTTGTCTCCTAACTCATTTTCCTAACAAGACAACCTCAATGATAAGACGCACACTGTTTTCAATGCATTTCTAGCTAAGAGAGCTAAGATCGTGATTCTCTCTGTTGCTGAATGAGCTAGGACGCTATTCAACTTCAATCTAAGAAAGACTCACTAACTTCATGTAGGAACACCGTTACTTTGTCTCCTAACTCATTTTCCTAACAAGACAACCTCAATGATAAGACGCACACTGTTTTCAAAGCATTTCTTGCTAAAAGAGATAAGATCGTGATTGTCTCTGTTGCTGAATGAGCTAGGACGCTATTCAACTCTAATCTAAGAGAGACTCACTAACTTCATGTAGAAACACCGTTGCTTTGTCTCCTAACTCATTTTCCTAACAAGACAACCTCAATGATAAGACGCACACTGTTTTCAATGCATTTCTGGCTAAAAGAGCTAAGATCGTGATTGTCTCTGTTGCTGAATGAGCTAGGACGCTATTCAACTCCAATCTAAGAGAGACTCACTAACTTCATGTAGGAACACCGTTACTTTGTCTCCTAACTCATTTTCCTAACAAGACACCTCAATGATAAGACGCACACTGTTTTCAATGCATTTCTGGCTAAAAGGGCTAAGATCGTGATTGTCTCTGTTGCTGAATGAGCTAGGACGCTATTCAACTCTAATCTAAGAGAGACTCACTAACTTCATGTAGGAACACCGTTACTTTGTCTCCTAACTCATTTTCCTAACAAGACAACCTCAATGATAAGACGCACACTGTTTTCAATGCATTTCTAGCTAAAAGAGCTAAGATCGTGATTCTCTCTGTTGCTGAATGAGCTAGGACGCTATTCAACTTCAATCTAAGAAAGACTCACTAACTTCATGTAGGAACACCGTTACTTTGTCTCCTAACTCATTTTCCTAACAAGACAACCTCAATGATAAGACGCACACTGTTTTCAAAGCATTTCTTGCTAAAAGAGCTAAGATCGTGATTGTCTCTGTTGCTGAATGAGCTAGGACGCTATTCAACTCTAATCTAAGAGAGACTCACTAACTTCATGTAGAAACACCGTTGCTTTGTCTCCTAACTCATTTTCCTAACAAGACAACCTCAATGATAAGACGCACACTGTTTTCAATGCATTTCTGGCTAAAAGAGCTAAGATCGTGATTGTCTCTGTTGCTGAATGAGCTAGGACGCTATTCAACTCTAATCTAAGAGAGACTCACTAACTTCATGTAGGAACACCGTTACTTTGTCTCCTAACTAATTTTCCTAACAAGACAACCTCAATGATAAGACGCACACTGCTTTCAATGCATTTCTGGCTAAAAGAGCTAAGATCGTGATTGTCTCTGTTGCTGAATGAGCTAGGACGCTAATCAACTCTTATCTAAGAGAGACTCACTAACTTCATGTAGGAACACCGTTACTTTGTCTCCCAACTCATTTTCCTAACAAGACAACCTCAATGATAAGACGCACACTGTTTTCAATGCATTTCTAGCTAAAAGAGCTAAGATCGTGATTGTCTCTGTTGCTGAATGAGCTAGGACGCTATTCAACTCTAATCTAAGAGAGACTCACTAACTTCATGTAGGAACACCGTTACTTTGTCTCCTAACTCATTTTCCTAACAAGACAACCTCAATGATAAGACGCACACTGCTTTCAATGCATTTCTGGCTAAAAGAGCTAAGATCGTGATTGTCCCTGTTGCTGAATGAGCTAGGACGCTATTCAACTCTAATCTAAGAGAGACTCACTAACTTCATGTAGGAACACCGTTACTTTGTCTCCTAACACTTTTTCCTAACAAGACAACCTCAATGATAAGACGCACACTGTTTTCAATGCATTTCTGGCTAAAAGAGCTAAGATCGTGATTGTCTCTGTTGCTGAATGAGCTAGGACGCTATTCAACTCCGATCTAAGAGAGACTGACTAATTTCATGTAGGAACACCGTTGCTTTGTCTCCTAAATCATTTTCCTAACAAGACAACCTCAATGATAAGACGCACACTGTTTTCAATGCATTTCTGGCTAAAAGAGCTAAGATCGTGATTGTCTCTGTTGCTTAATGAGCTAGGACGCTATTCAACTCTAATCTAAGAGAGACTCACTAACTTCATGTAGGAACACCGTTACTTTGTCTCCTAACTCATTTTCCTAACAAGACAACCTCAATGATAAGACGCACACTGCTTTCAATGCATTTCTGGCTAAAAGAGCTAAGATCGTGATTGTCCGTGTTGCTGAATGAGCTAGGACGCTATTCAACTCTAATCTAAGAGAGACTCACTAACTTCATGTAGGAACACCGTTGCTTTGTCTCCTAACTCATTTTCCTAACAAGACAACCTCAATGATAAGACGCACACTGTTTTCAATGCATTTCTGGCTAAAAGAGCTAAGATCGTGATTGTCTCTGTTGCTGAATGAGCTAGGACGCTATTCAACTCCAATCTAAGAGAGACTCACTAATTTCATGTAGGAACACCGTTGCTTTGTCTCCTAAATCATTTTCCTAACAAGACAACCTCAATGATAAGACGCACACTGTTTTCAATGCATTTCTGGCTAAAAGAGCTAAGATCGTGATTGTCTCTGTTGCTGAATGAGCTAGGACGCTATTCAACTCTAATCTAAGAGAGACTCAGTAACTTCATGTAGGAACACCGTTGCTTTGTCTCCTAACTCATTTTCCTAACAAGACAACCTCAATGATAAGACGCACATTGTTTTCAATGCATTTCTGGCTAAAAGAGCTAAGATCGTGATTGTCTCTGTTGCTGAATGAGCTAGGACGCTAATCAACTCTAATCTAAGAGAGACTCACTAACTTCATGTAGGAACACCGTTACTTTGTCTCCTAACTCATTTTCCTAACAAGACAACCTCAATGATAAGATGCACACTGTTTTCAATGCATTTCTAGCTAAAAGAGCTAAGATCGTGATTCTCTCTGTTGCTGAATGAGCTAGGACGCTATTCAACTTCAATCTAAGAAAGACTCACTAACTTCATGTAGGAACACCGTTACTTTGTCTCCTAACTCATTTTCCTAACAAGACAACCTCAATGATAAGACGCACACTGTTTTCAAAGCATTTCTTGCTAAAAGAGCTAAGATCGTGATTGTCTCTGTTGCTGAATGAGCTAGGACGCTATTCAACTCTAATCTAAGAGAGACTCACTAACTTCATGTAGAAACACCGTTGCTTTGTCTCCTAACTCATTTTCCTAACAAGACAACCTCAATGATAAGACGCACACTGTTTTCAATGCATTTCTGGCTAAAAGAGCTAAGATCGTGATTGTCTCTGTTGCTGAATGAGCTAGGACGCTATTCAACTCTAATCTAAGAGAGACTCACTAACTTCATGTAGGAACACCGTTGCTTTGTCTCCTAACTCATTTTCCTAACAAGACAACCTCAATGATAAGACGCACACTGTTTTCAATGCATTTCTGGCTAAAAGAGCTAAGATCGTGATTGTCTCTGTTGCTGAATGAGCTAGGACGCTATTCAACTCCAATCTAAGAGAGACTCACTAACTTAATGTAGGAACACCGTTGCTTTGTCTCCTAACTCATTTTCCTAACAAGACAACCTCAATGATAAGACGCACACTGTTTTCAATGCATTTCTGGCTAAAAGAGCTAAGATCGTGATTGTCTCTGTTGCTAAATGAGCTAGGACGCTATTCAACTCTAATCTAAGAGAGACTCACTAACTTCACGTAGGAACACCGTTACTTTGTGTCCTAACTCATTTTCCTAACAAGACAACCTCAATGATAAGACGCACACTGCTTTCAATGCATTTCTGGCTAAAAGAGCTAAGATCGTGATTGTCTCTGTTGCTGAATGAGCTAGGACGCTATTCAACACTAATCTAAGAGAGACTCACTAACTTCATGTAGGAACACCGTTACTTTGCCTCCTAACTCATTTTCCTAACAAGACAACCTCAATGATAAGACGCCCACTGCTTTCAATGCATTTCAGGCTAAAAGAGCTAAGATCGTGATTGTCTCTGTTGCTGAATGAGCTAGGACGCTATTCAACTCTAATCTAAGAGAGACTCACTAACTTCATGTAGGAACACCGTTGCTTTGTCTCCTAACTCATTTTCCTAACAAGACAACCTCAATGATAAGACGCACACTGTTTTCAATGCATTTCTGGCTAAAAGAGCTAAGATCGTGATTGTCTCTGTTGCTGAATGAGCTAGGACGCTATTCAACTCCAATCTAAGAGAGACTCACTAACTTCATGTAGGAACACCGTTGCTTTGTCTCCTAACTCATTTTCCTAACAAGACAACCTCAATGATAAGACGCACACTGTTTTCAATGCATTTCTGGCTAAAAGAGCTAAGATCGGGATTGTCTCTGTTGCTGAATGAGCTAGGACGCTATTCAACTCTAATCTAAGAGAGACTCACTAACTTCATGTAGGAACACCGTTGCTTTGTCTCCTAACTCATTTTCCTAACAAGACAACCTCAATGATAAGACGCACACTGTTTTCAATGCATTTCTGGCTAAAAGAGCTAAGATCGTGATTGTCTCTGTTGCTGAATGAGCTAGGACGCTATTCAACTCCAAACTAAAAAAGACTCACTAACTTCATGTAGGAACACCGTTACTTTGTCTCCTAACTCATTTCCCTAACAAGACAACCTCAATGATAAGACGCACACTGTTTTCAATGCATTTCTGGCTAAAAGAGCTAAGATCGTGATTGTCTCTGTTGCTGAATGAGCTAGGACGCTATTCAACTCCAATCTAAGAGAGACTCACTAACTTCATGTAGGAACACCGTTACTTTGTCTCCTAACTCATTTTCCTAACAAGACAACCTCAATGATAAGACGCACACTGTTTTCAATGCATTTCTTGCTAAAAGAGCTAAGATCGTGATTGTTTCTGTTGCTGAATGAGCTAGGACGCTATTCAACTATAATCTAAGAGAGACTCACTAACTTCATGTAGGAACACCGTTACTTTGTCTCCTAACTCATTTTCCTAACAAGACAACCTCAATGATAAGACGCACACTGTTTTCAAAGCATTTCTTGCTAAAAGAGCTAAGATCGTGATTGTCTCTGTTGCTGAATGAGCTAGGACGCTATTCAACTATAATCTAAGAGAGACTCACTAACTTCATGTAGGAACACCGTTACTTTGTCTCCTAACTCATTTTCCTAACAAGACAACCTCAATGATAAGACGCACACTGTTTTCAAAGCATTTCTTGCTAAAAGAGCTAAGATCGTGATTGTCTCTGTTGCTGAATGAGCTAGGACGCTATTCAACTATAATCTAAGAGAGACTCACTAACTTCATGTAGGAACACCGTTACTTTGTCTCCTAACTCATTTTCCTAACAAGACAACCTCAATGATAAGACGCACACTGCTTTCAATGCATTTCTGGCTAAAAGAGCTAAGATCGTGATTGTCTCTGTTGCTGAATGAGCTAGGACGCTATTCAACTCTAATCTAAGAGAGACTCACTAACTTCATGTAGGAACACCGTTACTTTGTCTCCCAACTCATTTTCCTAACAAGACAACCTCAATGATAAGACGCACACTGTTTTCAATGCATTTCTTGCTAAAAGAGCTAAGATCGTGATTGTTTCTGTTGCTGAATGAGCTAGGACGCTATTCAACTATAATCTAAGAGAGACTCACTAACTTCATGTAGGAACACCGTTACTTTGTCTCCTAACTCATTTTCCTAACAAGACAACCTCAATGATAAGACGCACACTGTTTTCAAAGCATTTCTTGCTAAAAGAGCTAAGATCGTGATTGTCTCTGTTGCTGAATGAGCTAGGACGCTATTCAACTCTAATCTAAGAGAGACTCACTAACTTCATGTAGGAACACCGTTACTTTGTCTCCTAACTAATTTTCCTAACAAGACAACCTCAATGATAAGACGCACACTGCTTTCAATGCATTTCTGGCTAAAAGAGCTAAGATCGTGATTGTCTCTGTTGCTGAATGAGCTAGGACGCTAATCAACTCTTATCTAAGAGAGACTCACTAACTTCATGTAGGAACACCGTTACTTTGTCTCCCAACTCATTTTCCTAACAAGACAACCTCAATGATAAGACGCACACTGTTTTCAATGCATTTCTAGCTAAAAGAGCTAAGATCGTGATTGTCTCTGTTGCTGAATGAGCTAGGACGCTATTCAACTCTAATCTAAGAGAGACTCACTAACTTCATGTAGGAACACCGTTACTTTGTCTCCTAACTCATTTTCCTAACAAGACAACCTCAATGATAAGACGCACACTGCTTTCAATGCATTTCTGGCTAAAAGAGCTAAGATCGTGATTGTCCCTGTTGCTGAATGAGCTAGGACGCTATTCAACTCTAATCTAAGAGAGACTCACTAACTTCATGTAGGAACACCGTTACTTTGTCTCCTAACACTTTTTCCTAACAAGACAACCTCAATGATAAGACGCACACTGTTTTCAATGCATTTCTGGCTAAAAGAGCTAAGATCGTGATTGTCTCTGTTGCTGAATGAGCTAGGACGCTATTCAACTCCGATCTAAGAGAGACTCACTAATTTCATGTAGGAACACCGTTGCTTTGTCTCCTAAATCATTTTCCTAACAAGACAACCTCAATGATAAGACGCACACTGTTTTCAATGCATTTCTGGCTAAAAGAGCTAAGATCGTGATTGTCTCTGTTGCTTAATGAGCTAGGACGCTATTCAACTCTAATCTAAGAGAGACTCACTAACTTCATGTAGGAACACCGTTACTTTGTCTCCTAACTCATTTTCCTAACAAGACAACCTCAATGATAAGACGCACACTGCTTTCAATGCATTTCTGGCTAAAAGAGCTAAGATCGTGATTGTCCGTGTTGCTGAATGAGCTAGGACGCTATTCAACTCTAATCTAAGAGAGACTCACTAACTTCATGTAGGAACACCGTTGCTTTGTCTCCTAACTCATTTTCCTAACAAGACAACCTCAATGATAAGACGCACACTGTTTTCAATGCATTTCTGGCTAAAAGAGCTAAGATCGTGATTGTCTCTGTTGCTGAATGAGCTAGGACGCTATTCAACTCCAATCTAAGAGAGACTCACTAATTTCATGTAGGAACACCGTTGCTTTGTCTCCTAAATCATTTTCCTAACAAGACAACCTCAATGATAAGACGCACACTGTTTTCAATGCATTTCTGGCTAAAAGAGCTAAGATCGTGATTGTCTCTGTTGCTGAATGAGCTAGGACGCTATTCAACTCTAATCTAAGAGAGACTCAGTAACTTCATGTAGGAACACCGTTGCTTTGTCTCCTAACTCATTTTCCTAACAAGACAACCTCAATGATAAGACGCACATTGTTTTCAATGCATTTCTGGCTAAAAGAGCTAAGATCGTGATTGTCTCTGTTGCTGAATGAGCTAGGACGCTAATCAACTCTAATCTAAGAGAGACTCACTAACTTCATGTAGGAACACCGTTACTTTGTCTCCTAACTCATTTTCCTAACAAGACAACCTCAATGATAAGACGCACACTGTTTTCAATGCATTTCTAGCTAAAAGAGCTAAGATCGTGATTCTCTCTGTTGCTGAATGAGCTAGGACGCTATTCAACTTCAATCTAAGAAAGACTCACTAACTTCATGTAGGAACACCGTTACTTTGTCTCCTAACTCATTTTCCTAACAAGACAACCTCAATGATAAGACGCACACTGTTTTCAAAGCATTTCTTGCTAAAAGAGCTAAGATCGTGATTGTCTCTGTTGCTGAATGAGCTAGGACGCTATTCAACTCTAATCTAAGAGAGACTCACTAACTTCATGTAGAAACACCGTTGCTTTGTCTCCTAACTCATTTTCCTAACAAGACAACCTCAATGATAAGACGCACACTGTTTTCAATGCATTTCTGGCTAAAAGAGCTAAGATCGTGATTGTCTCTGTTGCTGAATGAGCTAGGACGCTATTCAACTCTAATCTAAGAGAGACTCACTAACTTCATGTAGGAACACCGTTGCTTTGTCTCCTAACTCATTTTCCTAACAAGACAACCTCAATGATAAGACGCACACTGTTTTCAATGCATTTCTGGCTAAAAGAGCTAAGATCGTGATTGTCTCTGTTGCTGAATGAGCTAGGACGCTATTCAACTCCAATCTAAGAGAGACTCACTAACTTAATGTAGGAACACCGTTGCTTTGTCTCCTAACTCATTTTCCTAACAAGACAACCTCAATGATAAGACGCACACTGTTTTCAATGCATTTCTGGCTAAAAGAGCTAAGATCGTGATTGTCTCTGTTGCTAAATGAGCTAGGACGCTATTCAACTCTAATCTAAGAGAGACTCACTAACTTCACGTAGGAACACCGTTACTTTGTGTCCTAACTCATTTTCCTAACAAGACAACCTCAATGATAAGACGCACACTGCTTTCAATGCATTTCTGGCTAAAAGAGCTAAGATCGTGATTGTCTCTGTTGCTGAATGAGCTAGGACGCTATTCAACACTAATCTAAGAGAGACTCACTAACTTCATGTAGGAACACCGTTACTTTGCCTCCTAACTCATTTTCCTAACAAGACAACCTCAATGATAAGACGCCCACTGCTTTCAATGCATTTCAGGCTAAAAGAGCTAAGATCGTGATTGTCTCTGTTGCTGAATGAGCTAGGACGCTATTCAACTCTAATCTAAGAGAGACTCACTAACTTCATGTAGGAACACCGTTGCTTTGTCTCCTAACTCATTTTCCTAACAAGACAACCTCAATGATAAGACGCACACTGTTTTCAATGCATTTCTGGCTAAAAGAGCTAAGATCGTGATTGTCTCTGTTGCTGAATGAGCTAGGACGCTATTCAACTCCAATCTAAGAGAGACTCACTAACTTCATGTAGGAACACCGTTGCTTTGTCTCCTAACTCATTTTCCTAACAAGACAACCTCAATGATAAGACGCACACTGTTTTCAATGCATTTCTGGCTAAAAGAGCTAAGATCGTGATTGTCTCTGTTGCGGAATGAGCTAGGACGCTATTCAACTCTAATCTAAGAGAGACTCACTAACTTCATGTAGGAACACCGTTGCTTTGTCTCCTAACTCATTTTCCTAACAAGACAACCTCAATGATAAGACGCACACTGTTTTCAATGCATTTCTGGCTAAAAGAGCTAAGATCGTGATTGTCTCTGTTGCTGAATGAGCTAGGACGCTATTCAACTCCAAACTAAAAAAGACTCACTAACTTCATGTAGGAACACCGTTACTTTGTCTCCTAACTCATTTCCCTAACAAGACAACCTCAATGATAAGACGCACACTGTTTTCAATGCATTTCTGGCTAAAAGAGCTAAGATCGTGATTGTCTCTGTTGCTGAATGAGCTAGGACGCTATTCAACTCCAATCTAAGAGAGACTCACTAACTTCATGTAGGAACACCGTTACTTTGTCTCCTAACTCATTTTCCTAACAAGACAACCTCAATGATAAGACGCACACTGTTTTCAATGCATTTCTTGCTAAAAGAGCTAAGATCGTGATTGTTTCTGTTGCTGAATGAGCTAGGACGCTATTCAACTATAATCTAAGAGAGACTCACTAACTTCATGTAGGAACACCGTTACTTTGTCTCCTAACTCATTTTCCTAACAAGACAACCTCAATGATAAGACGCACACTGTTTTCAAAGCATTTCTTGCTAAAAGAGCTAAGATCGTGATTGTCTCTGTTGCTGAATGAGCTAGGACGCTATTCAACTATAATCTAAGAGAGACTCACTAACTTCATGTAGGAACACCGTTACTTTGTCTCCTAACTCATTTTCCTAACAAGACAACCTCAATGATAAGACGCACACTGTTTTCAAAGCATTTCTTGCTAAAAGAGCTAAGATCGTGATTGTCTCTGTTGCTGAATGAGCTAGGACGCTATTCAACTATAATCTAAGAGAGACTCACTAACTTCATGTAGAAACACCGTTACTTTGTCTCCTAACTCATTTTCCTAACAAGACAACCTCAATGATAAGACGCACACTGCTTTCAATGCATTTCTGGCTAAAAGAGCTAAGATCGTGATTGTCTCTGTTGCTGAATGAGCTAGGACGCTATTCAACTCTAATCTAAGAGAGACTCACTAACTTCATGTAGGAACACCGTTACTTTGTCTCCCAACTCATTTTCCTAACAAGACAACCTCAATGATAAGACGCACACTGTTTTCAATGCATTTCTTGCTAAAAGAGCTAAGATCGTGATTGTTTCTGTTGCTGAATGAGCTAGGACGCTATTCAACTATAATCTAAGAGAGACTCACTAACTTCATGTAGGAACACCGTTACTTTGTCTCCTAACTCATTTTCCTAACAAGACAACCTCAATGATAAGACGCACACTGTTTTCAAAGCATTTCTTGCTAAAAGAGCTAAGATCGTGATTGTCTCTGTTGCTGAATGAGCTAGGACGCTATTCAACTATAATCTAAGAGAGACTCACTAACTTCATGTAGGAACACCGTTACTTTGTCTCCTAACTCATTTTCCTAACAAGACAACCTCAATGATAAGACGCACACTGTTTTCAAAGCATTTCTTGCTAAAAGAGCTAAGATCGTGATTGTCTCTGTTGCTGAATGAGCTAGGACGCTATTCAACTATAATCTAAGAGAGACTCACTAACTTCATGTAGGAACACCGTTACTTTGTCTCCTAACTCATTTTCCTAACAAGACAACCTCAATGATAAGACGCACACTGCTTTCAATGCATTTCTGGCTAAAAGAGCTAAGATCGTGATTGTCTCTGTTGCTGAATGAGCTAGGACGCTATTCAACTCTTATCTAAGAGAGACTCACTAACTTCATGTAGGAACACCGTTACTTTGTCTCCCAACTCATTTTCCTAACAAGACAACCTCAATGATAAGACGCACACTGTTTTCAATGCATTTCTAGCTAAAAGAGCTAAGATCGTGATTGTCTCTGTTGCTGAATGAGCTAGGACGCTATTCAACTCTAATCTAAGAGAGACTCACTAACTTCATGTAGGAACACCGTTACTTTGTCTCCTAACACTTTTTCCTAACAAGACAACCTCAATGATAAGACGCACACTGCTTTCAATGCATTTCTGGCTAAAAGAGCTAAGATCGTGATTGTCCCTGTTGCTGAATGAGCTAGGACGCTATTCAACTCTAATCTAAGAGAGACTCACTAACTTCATGTAGGAACACCGTTACTTTGTCTCCTAACACTTTTTCCTAACAAGACAACCTCAATGATAAGACGCACACTGTTTTCAATGCATTTCTGGCTAAAAGAGCTAAGATCGTGATTGTCTCTGTTGCTGAATGAGCTAGGACGCTATTCAACTCTAATCTAAGAGAGACTCAGTAACTTCATGTAGGAACACCGTTGCTTTGTCTCCTAACTCATTTTCCTAACAAGACAACCTCAATGATAAGACGCACATTGTTTTCAATGCATTTCTGGCTAAAAGAGCTAAGATCGTGATTGTCTCTGTTGCTGAATGAGCTAGGACGCTAATCAACTCTAATCTAAGAGAGACTCACTAACTTCATGTAGGAACACCGTTACTTTGTCTCCTAACTCATTTTCCTAACAAGACCACCTCAATGATAAGACGCACACTGTTTTCAATGCATTTCTAGCTAAAAGAGCTAAGATCGTGATTGTCTCTGTTGCTGAATGAGCTAGGACGCTATTCAACTCCAATCTAAGAGAGACTCACTAACTTCATGTAGGAACACCGTTACTTTGTCTCCTAACTCATTTTCCTAACAAGACAACCTCAATGATAAGACGCACACTGCTTTCAATGCATTTCTGGCTAAAAGGGCTAAGATCGTGATTGTCTCTGTTGCTGAATGAGCTAGGACGCTATTCAACTCTAATCTAAGAGAGACTCACTAACTTCATGTAGGAACACCATTACTTTGTCTCCTAACTCATTTTCCTAACAAGACAACCTCAATGATAAGACGCACACTGTTTTCAATGCATTTCTGGCTAAAAGAGCTAAGATCGTGATTGTCTCTGTTGCTGAATGAGCTAGGACGCTATTCAACTCCAATCTAAGAGAGACTCACTAACTTCATGTAGGAACACCGTTACTTTGTCTCCTAACTCATTTTCTTAACAATACACCCTCAATGATAAGACGCACACTGTTTTCAATACATTTCTTGCTAAAAGAGCTAAGATCGTGATTGTCCCTGTTGCTGAATGAGCTAGGACGCTATTCAACTCTAATCTAAGAGAGACTCACTAACTTCATGTAGGAACACCGTTACTTTGTCTCCTAACTCATTTTCCTAACAAGACAACCTCAATGATAAGACGCACACTGTTTTCAATGCATTTCTTGCTAAAAGAGCTAAGATCGTGATTGTCTCTGTTGCTGAATGAGCTAGGACGCTATTCAACTCCAATCTAAGAGAGACTCACTAACTTCATGTAGGAACACCGTTACTTTGTCTCCTAACTCATTTTCCTAACAAGACACCTCAATGATAAGACGCACACTCTTTTCAATGCATTTCTGGCTAAAAGGGCTAAGATCGTGATTGTCTCTGTTGCTGAATGAGCTAGGACGCTATTCAACTCTAATCTAAGAGAGACTCACTAACTTCATGTAGGAACACCGTTACTTTGTCTCCTAACTCATTTTCCTAACAAGACAACCTCAATGATAAGACGCACACTGCTTTCAATGCATTTCTGGCTAAAAGAGCTAAGATCGTGATTGTCTCTGTTGCTGAATGAGCTAGGACGCTATTCAACTCTAATCTAAGAGAGACTCACTAACTTCATGTAGGAACACCGTTACTTTGTCTCCTAACTCATTTTCCTAACAAGACAACCTCAATGATAAGACGCACACTGTTTTCAATGCATTTCTAGCTAAAAGAGCTAAGATCGTGATTGTCTCTGTTGCTGAATGAGCTAGGACGCTATTCAACTCTAATCTAAGAGAGACTCACTAACTTCATGTAGGAACACCGTTACTTTGTCTCCTAACTCATTTTCCTAACAAGACAACCTCAATGATAAGACGCACACTGTTTTCAATGCATTTCTAGCTAAAAGAGCTAAGATCGTGATTGTCTCTGTTGCTGAATGAGCTAGGACGCTATTCAACTCTAATCTAAGAGAGACTCACTAACTTCATGTAGAAACACCGTTGCTTTGTCTCCTAACTCATTTTCTTAACAATACAACCTCAATGATTAGACGCACACTGTTTTCAATACATTTCTTGCTAAAAGAGCTAAGATCGTGATTGTCTCTGTTGCTGAATGAGCTAGGACGCTATTCAACTCTAATCTAAGAGAGACTCACTAACTTCATGTAGGAACACCGTTACTTTGTCTCCTAACTCATTTTCCTAACAAGACAACCTCAATGATAAGACGCACACTGTTTTCAATGCATTTCTGGCTAAAAGAGCTAAGATCGTGATTGTCTCTGTTGCTGAATGAGCTAGGACGCTATTCAACTCCAATCTAAGAGAGACTCACTAACTTCATGTAGGAACACCGTTACTTTGTCTCCTAACTCATTTTCCTAACAAGACACCTCAATGATAAGACGCACACTCTTTTCAATGCATTTCTGGCTAAAAGGGCTAAGATCGTGATTGTCTCTGTTGCTGAATGAGCTAGGACGCTATTCAACTCTAATCTAAGAGAGACTCACTAACTTCATGTAGGAACACCGTTACTTTGTCTCCTAACTCATTTTCCTAACAAGACAACCTCAATGATAAGACGCACACTGTTTTCAATGCATTTCTGGCTAAAAGAGCTAAGATCGTGATTGTCTCTGTTGCTGAATGAGCTAGGACGCTATTCAACTCCAATCTAAGAGAGACTCACTAACTTCATGTAGGAACACCGTTACTTTGTCTCCTAACTCATTTTCTTAACAATACAACCTCAATGATTAGACGCACACTGTTTTCAATACATTTCTTGCTAAAAGAGCTAAGATCGTGATTGTCTCTGTTGCTGAATGAGCTAGGACGCTATTCAACTTCAATCTAAGAAAGACTCACTAACTTCATGTAGGAACACCGTTACTTTGTCTCCTAACTCATTTTCCTAACAAGACAACCTCAATGATAAGACGCACACTGTTTTCAATGCATTTCTAGCTAAAAGAGCTAAGATCGTGATTGTCTCTGTTGCTGAATGAGCTAGGACGCTATTCAACTCTAATCTAAGAGAGACTCACTAACTTCATGTAGGAACACCGTTACTTTGTCTCCTAACACTTTTTCCTAACAAGACAACCTCAATGATAAGACGCACACTGTTTTCAATGCATTTCTGGCTAAAAGAGCTAAGATCGTGATTGTCTCTGTTGCTGAATGAGCTAGGACGCTATTCAACTCCGATCTAAGAGAGACTCACTAATTTCATGTAGGAACACCGTTGCTTTGTCTCCTAAATCATTTTCCTAACAAGACAACCTCAATGATAAGACGCACACTGTTTTCAATGCATTTCTGGCTAAAAGAGCTAAGATCGTGATTGTCTCTGTTGCTTAATGAGCTAGGACGCTATTCAACTCTAATCTAAGAGAGACTCACTAACTTCATGTAGGAACACCGTTACTTTGTCTCCTAACTCATTTTCCTAACAAGACAACCTCAATGATAAGACGCACACTGCTTTCAATGCATTTCTGGCTAAAAGAGCTAAGATCGTGATTGTCCGTGTTGCTGAATGAGCTAGGACGCTATTCAACTCTAATCTAAGAGAGACTCACTAACTTCATGTAGGAACACCGTTGCTTTGTCTCCTAACTCATTTTCCTAACAAGACAACCTCAATGATAAGACGCACACTGTTTTCAATGCATTTCTGGCTAAAAGAGCTAAGATCGTGATTGTCTCTGTTGCTGAATGAGCTAGGACGCTATTCAACTCCAATCTAAGAGAGACTCACTAATTTCATGTAGGAACACCGTTGCTTTGTCTCCTAAATCATTTTCCTAACAAGACAACCTCAATGATAAGACGCACACTGTTTTCAATGCATTTCTGGCTAAAAGAGCTAAGATCGTGATTGTCTCTGTTGCTGAATGAGCTAGGACGCTATTCAACTCTAATCTAAGAGAGACTCAGTAACTTCATGTAGGAACACCGTTGCTTTGTCTCCTAACTCATTTTCCTAACAAGACAACCTCAATGATAAGACGCACATTGTTTTCAATGCATTTCTGGCTAAAAGAGCTAAGATCGTGATTGTCTCTGTTGCTGAATGAGCTAGGACGCTAATCAACTCTAATCTAAGAGAGACTCACTAACTTCATGTAGGAACACCGTTACTTTGTCTCCTAACTCATTTTCCTAACAAGACAACCTCAATGATAAGACGCACACTGTTTTCAATGCATTTCTAGCTAAAAGAGCTAAGATCGTGATTCTCTCTGTTGCTGAATGAGCTAGGACGCTATTCAACTTCAATCTAAGAAAGACTCACTAACTTCATGTAGGAACACCGTTACTTTGTCTCCTAACTCATTTTCCTAACAAGACAACCTCAATGATAAGACGCACACTGTTTTCAAAGCATTTCTTGCTAAAAGAGCTAAGATCGTGATTGTCTCTGTTGCTGAATGAGCTAGGACGCTATTCAACTCTAATCTAAGAGAGACTCACTAACTTCATGTAGAAACACCGTTGCTTTGTCTCCTAACTCATTTTCCTAACAAGACAACCTCAATGATAAGACGCACACTGTTTTCAATGCATTTCTGGCTAAAAGAGCTAAGATCGTGATTGTCTCTGTTGCTGAATGAGCTAGGACGCTATTCAACTCTAATCTAAGAGAGACTCACTAACTTCATGTAGGAACACCGTTGCTTTGTCTCCTAACTCATTTTCCTAACAAGACAACCTCAATGATAAGACGCACACTGTTTTCAATGCATTTCTGGCTAAAAGAGCTAAGATCGTGATTGTCTCTGTTGCTGAATGAGCTAGGACGCTATTCAACTCCAATCTAAGAGAGACTCACTAACTTAATGTAGGAACACCGTTGCTTTGTCTCCTAACTCATTTTCCTAACAAGACAACCTCAATGATAAGACGCACACTGTTTTCAATGCATTTCTGGCTAAAAGAGCTAAGATCGTGATTGTCTCTGTTGCTAAATGAGCTAGGACGCTATTCAACTCTAATCTAAGAGAGACTCACTAACTTCACGTAGGAACACCGTTACTTTGTGTCCTAACTCATTTTCCTAACAAGACAACCTCAATGATAAGACGCACACTGCTTTCAATGCATTTCTGGCTAAAAGAGCTAAGATCGTGATTGTCTCTGTTGCTGAATGAGCTAGGACGCTATTCAACACTAATCTAAGAGAGACTCACTAACTTCATGTAGGAACACCGTTACTTTGCCTCCTAACTCATTTTCCTAACAAGACAACCTCAATGATAAGACGCCCACTGCTTTCAATGCATTTCAGGCTAAAAGAGCTAAGATCGTGATTGTCTCTGTTGCTGAATGAGCTAGGACGCTATTCAACTCTAATCTAAGAGAGACTCACTAACTTCATGTAGGAACACCGTTGCTTTGTCTCCTAACTCATTTTCCTAACAAGACAACCTCAATGATAAGACGCACACTGTTTTCAATGCATTTCTGGCTAAAAGAGCTAAGATCGTGATTGTCTCTGTTGCTGAATGAGCTAGGACGCTATTCAACTCCAATCTAAGAGAGACTCACTAACTTCATGTAGGAACACCGTTGCTTTGTCTCCTAACTCATTTTCCTAACAAGACAACCTCAATGATAAGACGCACACTGTTTTCAATGCATTTCTGGCTAAAAGAGCTAAGATCGTGATTGTCTCTGTTGCTGAATGAGCTAGGACGCTATTCAACTCTAATCTAAGAGAGACTCACTAACTTCATGTAGGAACACCGTTACTTTGTCTCCTAACTCATTTCCCTAACAAGACAACCTCAATGATAAGACGCACACTGTTTTCAATGCATTTCTGGCTAAAAGAGCTAAGATCGTGATTGTCTCTGTTGCTGAATGAGCTAGGACGCTATTCAACTCCAATCTAAGAGAGACTCACTAACTTCATGTAGGAACACCGTTACTTTGTCTCCTAACTCATTTTCCTAACAAGACAACCTCAATGATAAGACGCACACTGTTTTCAATGCATTTCTTGCTAAAAGAGCTAAGATCGTGATTGTTTCTGTTGCTGAATGAGCTAGGACGCTATTCAACTATAATCTAAGAGAGACTCACTAACTTCATGTAGGAACACCGTTACTTTGTCTCCTAACTCATTTTCCTAACAAGACAACCTCAATGATAAGACGCACACTGTTTTCAAAGCATTTCTTGCTAAAAGAGCTAAGATCGTGATTGTCTCTGTTGCTGAATGAGCTAGGACGCTATTCAACTATAATCTAAGAGAGACTCACTAACTTCATGTAGGAACACCGTTACTTTGTCTCCTAACTCATTTTCCTAACAAGACAACCTCAATGATAAGACGCACACTGTTTTCAAAGCATTTCTTGCTAAAAGAGCTAAGATCGTGATTGTCTCTGTTGCTGAATGAGCTAGGACGCTATTCAACTCTAATCTAAGAGAGACTCACTAACTTCATGTAGGAACACCGTTACTTTGTCTCCTAACTCATTTTCCTAACAAGACAACCTCAATGATAAGACGCACACTGCTTTCAATGCATTTCTGGCTAAAAGAGCTAAGATCGTGATTGTCTCTGTTGCTGAATGAGCTAGGACGCTATTCAACTCTAATCTAAGAGAGACTCACTAACTTCATGTAGGAACACCGTTACTTTGTCTCCCAACTCATTTTCCTAACAAGACAACCTCAATGATAAGACGCACACTGTTTTCAATGCATTTCTTGCTAAAAGAGCTAAGATCGTGATTGTTTCTGTTGCTGAATGAGCTAGGACGCTATTCAACTATAATCTAAGAGAGACTCACTAACTTCATGTAGGAACACCGTTACTTTGTCTCCTAACTCATTTTCCTAACAAGACAACCTCAATGATAAGACGCACACTGTTTTCAAAGCATTTCTTGCTAAAAGAGCTAAGATCGTGATTGTCTCTGTTGCTGAATGAGCTAGGACGCTATTCAACTATAATCTAAGAGAGACTCACTAACTTCATGTAGGAACACCGTTACTTTGTCTCCTAACTCATTTTCCTAACAAGACAACCTCAATGATAAGACGCACACTGTTTTCAAAGCATTTCTTGCTAAAAGAGCTAAGATCGTGATTGTCTCTGTTGCTGAATGAGCTAGGACGCTATTCAACTATAATCTAAGAGAGACTCACTAACTTCATGTAGGAACACCGTTACTTTGTCTCCTAACTCATTTTCCTAACAAGACAACCTCAATGATAAGACGCACACTGCTTTCAATGCATTTCTGGCTAAAAGAGCTAAGATCGTGATTGTCTCTGTTGCTGAATGAGCTAGGACGCTATTCAACTCTTATCTAAGAGAGACTCACTAACTTCATGTAGGAACACCGTTACTTTGTCTCCCAACTCATTTTCCTAACAAGACAACCTCAATGATAAGACGCACACTGTTTTCAATGCATTTCTAGCTAAAAGAGCTAAGATCGTGATTGTCTCTGTTGCTGAATGAGCTAGGACGCTATTCAACTCTAATCTAAGAGAGACTCACTAACTTCATGTAGGAACACCGTTACTTTGTCTCCTAACACTTTTTCCTAACAAGACAACCTCAATGATAAGACGCACACTGCTTTCAATGCATTTCTGGCTAAAAGAGCTAAGATCGTGATTGTCCCTGTTGCTGAATGAGCTAGGACGCTATTCAACTCTAATCTAAGAGAGACTCACTAACTTCATGTAGGAACACCGTTACTTTGTCTCCTAACACTTTTTCCTAACAAGACAACCTCAATGATAAGACGCACACTGTTTTCAATGCATTTCTGGCTAAAAGAGCTAAGATCGTGATTGTCTCTGTTGCTGAATGAGCTAGGACGCTATTCAACTCTAATCTAAGAGAGACTCAGTAACTTCATGTAGGAACACCGTTGCTTTGTCTCCTAACTCATTTTCCTAACAAGACAACCTCAATGATAAGACGCACATTGTTTTCAATGCATTTCTGGCTAAAAGAGCTAAGATCGTGATTGTCTCTGTTGCTGAATGAGCTAGGACGCTAATCAACTCTAATCTAAGAGAGACTCACTAACTTCATGTAGGAACACCGTTACTTTGTCTCCTAACTCATTTTCCTAACAAGACCACCTCAATGATAAGACGCACACTGTTTTCAATGCATTTCTAGCTAAAAGAGCTAAGATCGTGATTGTCTCTGTTGCTGAATGAGCTAGGACGCTATTCAACTCCAATCTAAGAGAGACTCACTAACTTCATGTAGGAACACCGTTACTTTGTCTCCTAACTCATTTTCCTAACAAGACAACCTCAATGATAAGACGCACACTGCTTTCAATGCATTTCTGGCTAAAAGGGCTAAGATCGTGATTGTCTCTGTTGCTGAATGAGCTAGGACGCTATTCAACTCTAATCTAAGAGAGACTCACTAACTTCATGTAGGAACACCATTACTTTGTCTCCTAACTCATTTTCCTAACAAGACAACCTCAATGATAAGACGCACACTGTTTTCAATGCATTTCTGGCTAAAAGAGCTAAGATCGTGATTGTCTCTGTTGCTGAATGAGCTAGGACGCTATTCAACTCCAATCTAAGAGAGACTCACTAACTTCATGTAGGAACACCGTTACTTTGTCTCCTAACTCATTTTCTTAACAATACACCCTCAATGATAAGACGCACACTGTTTTCAATACATTTCTTGCTAAAAGAGCTAAGATCGTGATTGTCCCTGTTGCTGAATGAGCTAGGACGCTATTCAACTCTAATCTAAGAGAGACTCACTAACTTCATGTAGGAACACCGTTACTTTGTCTCCTAACTCATTTTCCTAACAAGACAACCTCAATGATAAGACGCACACTGTTTTCAATGCATTTCTTGCTAAAAGAGCTAAGATCGTGATTGTCTCTGTTGCTGAATGAGCTAGGACGCTATTCAACTCCAATCTAAGAGAGACTCACTAACTTCATGTAGGAACACCGTTACTTTGTCTCCTAACTCATTTTCCTAACAAGACACCTCAATGATAAGACGCACACTCTTTTCAATGCATTTCTGGCTAAAAGGGCTAAGATCGTGATTGTCTCTGTTGCTGAATGAGCTAGGACGCTATTCAACTCCAATCTAAGAGAGACTCACTAACTTCATGTAGGAACACCGTTACTTTGTCTCCTAACTCATTTTCCTAACAAGACACCTCAATGATAAGACGCACACTCTTTTCAATGCATTTCTGGCTAAAAGGGCTAAGATCGTGATTGTCTCTGTTGCTGAATGAGCTAGGACGCTATTCAACTCTAATCTAAGAGAGACTCACTAACTTCATGTAGGAACACCGTTACTTTGTCTCCTAACTCATTTTCCTAACAAGACAACCTCAATGATAAGACGCACACTGTTTTCAATGCATTTCTGGCTAAAAGAGCTAAGATCGTGATTGTCTCTGTTGCTGAATGAGCTAGGACGCTATTCAACTCCAATCTAAGAGAGACTCACTAACTTCATGTAGGAACACCGTTACTTTGTCTCCTAACTCATTTTCTTAACAATACAACCTCAATGATTAGACGCACACTGTTTTCAATACATTTCTTGCTAAAAGAGCTAAGATCGTGATTGTCTCTGTTGCTGAATGAGCTAGGACGCTATTCAACTTCAATCTAAGAAAGACTCACTAACTTCATGTAGGAACACCGTTACTTTGTCTCCTAACTCATTTTCCTAACAAGACAACCTCAATGATAAGACGCACACTGTTTTCAAAGCATTTCTTGCTAAAAGAGCTAAGATCGTGATTGTCTCTGTTGCTGAATGAGCTAGGACGCTATTCAACTCTAATCTAAGAGAGACTCACTAACTTCATGTAGGAACACCGTTACTTTGTCTCCTAACTCATTTTCCTAACAAGACAACCTCAATGATAAGACGCACACTGTTTTCAATGCATTTCTGGCTAAAAGAGCTAAGATCGTGATTGTCTCTGTTGCTGAATGAGCTAGGACGCTATTCAACTCTAATCTAAGAGAGACTCACTAACTTCATGTAGGAACACCGTTACTTTGTCTCCTAACTCATTTTCCTAACAAGACAACCTCAATGATAAGACGCACACTGTTTTCAATGCATTTCTGGCTAAAAGAGCTAAGATCGTGATTGTCTCTGTTGCTGAATGAGCTAGGACGCTATTCAACTCCAATCTAAGAGAGACTCACTAACTTCATGTAGGAACACCGTTACTTTGTCTCCTAACTCATTTTCTTAACAATACAACCTCAATGATAAGATGCACACTGTTTTCAATACATTTCTTGCTAAAAGAGCTAAGATCGTGATTGTCTCTGTTGCTGAATGAGCTAGGACGCTATTCAACTCTAATCTAAGAGAGACTCACTAACTTCATGTAGGAACACCGTTACTTTGTCTCCTAACTCATTTTCCTAACAAGACAACCTCAATGATAAGACGCACACTGTTTTCAATGCATTTCTGGCTAAAAGAGCTAAGATCGTGATTGTCTCTGTTGCTGAATGAGCTAGGACGCTATTCAACTCTAATCTAAGAGAGACTCACTAACTTCATGTAGGAACACCGTTGCTTTGTCTCCTAACTCATTTTCCTAACAAGACAACCTCAATGATAAGACGCACACTGTTTTCAATGCATTTCTGGCTAAAAGAGCTAAGATCGTGATTGTCTCTGTTGCTGAATGAGCTAGGACGCTATTCAACTCCAATCTAAGAGAGACTCACTAACTTCATGTAGGAACACCGTTGCTTTGTCTCCTAACTCATTTTCCTAACAAGACAACCTCAATGATAAGACGCACACTGTTTTCAAAGCATTTCTGGCTAAAAGAGCTAAGATCGTGATTGTCTCTGTTGCTGAATGAGCTAGGACGCTATTCAACTCTAATCTAAGAGAGACTCACTAACTTCATGTAGGAACACCGTTACTTTGTCTCCTAACTCATTTTCCTAACAAGACAACCTCAATGATAAGACGCACACTGCTTTCAATGCATTTCTGGCTAAAAGAGCTAAGATCGTGATTGTCTCTGTTGCTGAATGAGCTAGGACGCTATTCAACTCTAATCTAAGAGAGACTCACTAACTTCATGTAGGAACACCGTTACTTTGCCTCCTAACTCATTTTCCTAACAAGACAACCTCAATGATAAGACGCACACTGCTTTCAATGCATTTCAGGCTAAAAGAGCTAAGATCGTGATTGTCTCTGTTGCTGAATGAGCTAGGACGCTATTCAACTCTAATCTAAGAGAGACTCACTAACTTCATGTAGGAACACCGTTGCTTTGTCTCCTAACTCATTTTCCTAACAAGACAACCTCAATGATAAGACGCACACTGTTTTCAATGCATTTCTAGCTAAAAGAGCTAAGATCGTGATTGTCTCTGTTGCTGAATGAGCTAGGACGCTATTCAACTCTAATCTAAGAGAGACTCACTAACTTCATGTAGGAACACCGTTACTTTGTCTCCTAACACTTTTTCCTAACAAGACAACCTCAATGATAAGACGCACACTGTTTTCAATGCATTTCTGGCTAAAAGAGCTAAGATCGTGATTGTCTCTGTTGCTGAATGAGCTAGGACGCTATTCAACTCCAATCTAAGAGAGACTCACTAATTTCATGTAGGAACACCGTTGCTTTGTCTCCTAACTCATTTTCCTAACAAGACAACCTCAATGATAAGACGCACACTGTTTTCAAAGCATTTCTTGCTAAAAGAGCTAAGATCGTGATTGTCTCTGTTGCTGAATGAGCTAGGACGCTATTCAACTCTAATCTAAGAGAGACTCACTAACTTCATGTAGGAACACCATTACTTTGTCTCCTAACTCATTTTCCTAACAAGACAACCTCAATGATAAGACGCACACTGCTTTCAATGCATTTCTGGCTAAAAGAGCTAAGATCGTGATTGTCTCTGTTGCTGAATGAGCTAGGACGCTATTCAACTCTAATCTAAGAGAGACTCACTAACTTCATGTAGGAACACCGTTACTTTGTCTCCTAACTCATTTTCCTAACAAGACAACCTCAATGATAAGACGCACACTGTTTTCAATGCATTTCAGGCTAAAAGAGCTAAGATCGTGATTGTCTCTGTTGCTGAATGAGCTAGGACGCTATTCAACTCTAATCTAAGAGAGACTCACTAACTTCATGTAGGAACACCGTTGCTTTGTCTCCTAACTCATTTTCCTAACAAGACAACCTCAATGATAAGACGCACACTGTTTTCAATGCATTTCTGGCTAAAAGAGCTAAGATCGTGATTGTCTCTGTTGCTGAATGAGCTAGGACGCTATTCAACTCCAATCTAAGAGAGACTCACTAACTTCATGTAGGAACACCGTTGCTTTGTCTCCTAACTCATTTTCCTAACAAGACAACCTCAATGATAAGACGCACACTGTGTTCAATGCATTTCTGGCTAAAAGAGCTAAGATCGTGATTGTCTCTGTTGCTGAATCAGCTAGGACGCTATTCAACTCTAATCTAAGAGACACTCAGTAACTTCATGTAGGAACACCGTTGCTTTGTCTCCTAACTCATTTTCCTAACAAGACAACCTCAATGATAAGACGCACACTGTTTTCAATGCATTTCTTGCTAAAAGAGCTAAGATCGTGATTGTCTCTGTTGCTGCATGAGCTAGGACGCTATTCAACTCCAGTCTAAGAGAGACTCACTAACTTCATGTAGGAACACCGTTACTTTGTCTCCTAACTCTTTTTCCTAACAAGACAACCTCAATGATAAGACGCACACTGTTTTCAATGCATTTCTGGCTAAAAGAGCTAAGATTGTGATTGTCTCTGTTGCTGAATGAGCTAGGACGCTATTCAACTCCAATCTAAGAGAGACTCACTAACTTCATGTAGGAACACCGTTACTTTGTCTCCTAACTCATTTTCTTAACAAGACAACCTCAATGATAAGACGCACACTGTTTTCAATACATTTCTTGCTAAAAGAGCTAAGATCGTGATTGTCTCTGTTGCTGAATGAGCTAGGACGCTATTTAACTCTAATCTAAGAGAGACTCACTAACTTCATGTAGGAACACCGTTACTTTGTCTCCTAACTCATTTTCCTAACAAGACAACCTCAATGATAAGACGCACACTGTTTTCAATGCATTTCTGGCTAAAAGAGCTAAGATCGTGATTGTCTCTGTTGCTGAATGAGCTAGGACGCTAATCAACTCTAATATAAGAGAGACTCACTAACTTCATGTAGGAACACCGTTACTTTGTCTCCTAACTCATTTTCCTAACAAGACAACCTCAATGATAAGACGCACACTGTTTTCAATGCATTTCTAGCTAAAAGAGCTAAGATCGTGATTGTCTCTGTTGCTGAATGAGCTAGGACGCTATTCAACTCCAATCTAAGAGAGACTCACTAACTTCATGTAGGAACACCGTTACTTTGTCTCCTAACTCATTTTCTTAACAATACAACCTCAATGATAAGACGCACACTGTTTTCAATACATTTCTTGCTAAAAGAGCTAAGATCGTGATTGTCTCTGTTGCTGAATGAGCTAGGACGCTATTCAACTCTAATCTAAGAGAGACTCACTAACTTCATGTAGGAACACCGTTACTTTGTCTCCTAACTCATTTTCCTAACAAGACAACCTCAATGATAAGACGCACACTGTTTTCAATGCATTTCTGGCTAAAAGAGCTAAGATCGTGATTGTCTCTGTTGCTGAATGAGCTAGGACGCTAATCAACTCTAATCTAAGAGAGACTCACTAACTTCATGTAGGAACACCGTTACTTTGTCTCCTAACTCATTTTCCTAACAAGACAACCTCAATGATAAGACGCACACTGTTTTCAATGCATTTCTAGCTAAAAGAGCTAAGATCGTGATTGTCTCTGTTGCTGAATGAGCTAGGACGCTATTCAACTCCAATCTAAGAGAGACTCACTAACTTCATGTAGGAACACCGTTACTTTGTCTCCTAACTCATTTTCTTAACAATACAACCTCAATGATAAGACGCACACTGTTCTCAATACATTTCTTGCTAAAAGAGCTAAGATCGTGATTGTCTCTGTTGCTGAATGAGCTAGGACGCTATTCAACTCTAATCTAAGAGAGACTCACTAACTTCATGTAGGAACACCGTTACTTTGTCTCCTAACTCATTTTCCTAACAAGACAACCTCAATGATAAGACGCACACTGTTTTCAATGCATTTCTGGCTAAAAGAGCTAAGATCGTGATTGTCTCTGTTGCTGAATGAGCTAGGACGCTATTCAACTCTAATCTAAGAGAGACTCACTAACTTCATGTAGGAACACCGTTACTTTGTCTCCTAACTCATTTTCCTAACAAGACAACCTCAATGATAAGACGCACACTGTTTTCAATGCATTTCTGGCTAAAAGAGCTAAGATCGTGATTGTCTCTGTTGCTGAATGAGCTAGGACGCTAATCAACTCTAATCTAAGAGAGACTCACTAACTTCATGTTGGAACACCGTTACTTTGTCTCCTAACTCATTTTCCTAACAAGACAACCTCAATGATAAGACGCACACTGTTTTCAAAGCATTTCTTGCTAAAAGAGCTAAGATCGTGATTGTCTCTGTTGCTGAATGAGCTAGGACGCTATTCAACTCTAATCTAAGAGAGACTCACTAACTTCATGTAGGAACACCGTTACTTTGTCTCCTAACTCATTTTCCTAACAAGACAACCTCAATGATAAGACGCACACTGCTTTCAATGCATTTCTGGCTAAAAGAGCTAAGATCGTGATTGTCTCTGTTGCTGAATGAGCTAGGACGCTATTCAACTCTAATCTAAGAGAGACTCAGTAACTTCATGTAGGAACACCGTTGCTTTGTCTCCTAACTCATTTTCCTAACAAGACAACCTCAATGATAAGACGCACACTGTTTTCAATGCATTTCTAGCTAAAAGAGCTAAGATCGTGATTGTCTCTGTTGCTGAATGAGCTAGGACGCTATTCAACTTCAATCTAAGAAAGACTCACTAACTTCATGTAGGAACACCGTTACTTTGTCTCCTAACTCATTTTCCTAACAAGACAACCTCAATGATAAGACGCACACTGTTTTCAAAGCATTTCTTGCTAAAAGAGCTAAGATCGTGATTGTCTCTGTTGCTGAATGAGCTAGGACGCTATTCAACTCTAATCTAAGAGAGACTCACTAACTTCATGTAGGAACACCGTTACTTTGTCTCCTAACTCATTTTCCTAACAAGACAACCTCAATGATAAGACGCACACTGCTTTCAATGCATTTCTGGCTAAAAGAGCTAAGATCGTGATTGTCTCTGTTGCTGAATGAGCTAGGACGCTATTCAACTCTAATCTAAGAGAGACTCACTAACTTCATGTAGGAACACCGTTACTTTGTCTCCTAACTCATTTTCCTAACAAGACAACCTCAATGATAAGACGCACACTGCTTTCAATGCATTTCTGGCTAAAAGAGCTAAGATCGTGATTGTCTCTGTTGCTGAATGAGCTAGGACGCTATTCAACTCTAATCTAAGAGAGACTCACTAACTTCATGTAGGAACACCGTTGCTTTGTCTCCTAAATCATTTTCCTAACAAGACAACCTCAATGATAAGACGCACACTGCTTTCAATGCATTTCTGGCTAAAAGAGCTAAGATCGTGATTGTCTCTGTTGCTGAATGAGCTAGGACGCTATTCAACTCTAATCTAAGAGAGACTCACTAACTTCATGTAGGAACACCGTTACTTTGTCTCCTAACTCATTTTCCTAACAAGACAACCTCAATGATAAGACGCACACTGCTTTCAATGCATTTCTGGCTAAAAGAGCTAAGATCGTGATTGTCTCTGTTGCTGAATGAGCTAGGACGCTATTCAACTCTAATCTAAGAGAGACTCACTAACTTCATGTAGGAACACCGTTACTTTGTCTCCTAACACTTTTTCCTAACAAGACAACCTCAATGATAAGACGCACACTGTTTTCAATGCATTTCTGGCTAAAAGAGCTAAGATCGAGATTGTCTCTGTTGCTGAATGAGCTAGGACGCTATTCAACTCCAATCTAAGAGAGACTCACTAACTTCATGTAGGAACACCGTTGCTTTGTCTCCTAACTCATTTTCCTAACAAGACAACCTCAATGATAAGACGCACACTGTTTTCAAAGCATTTCTGGCTAAAAGAGCTAAGATCGTGATTGTCTCTGTTGCTGAATGAGCTAGGACGCTATTCAACTCTAATCTAAGAGAGACTCACTAACTTCATGTAGGAACACCGTTACTTTGTCTCCTAACTCATTTTCCTAACAAGACAACCTCAATGATAAGACGCACACTGCTTTCAATGCATTTCTGGCTAAAAGAGCTAAGATCGTGATTGTCTCTGTTGCTGAATGAGCTAGGACGCTATTCCACTCTAATCTAAAAGAGACTCACTAACTTCATGTAGGAACACCGTTACTTTGCCTCCTAACTCATTTTCCTAACAAGACAACCTCAATGATAAGACGCACACTGCTTTCAATGCATTTCAGGCTAAAAGAGCTAAGATCGTGATTGTCTCTGTTGCTGAATGAGCTAGGACGCTATTCAACTCTAATCTAAGAGAGACTCACTAACTTCATGTAGGAACACCGTTGCTTTGTCTCCTAACTCATTTTCCTAACAAGACAACCTCAATGATAAGACGCACACTGTTTTCAATGCATTTCTAGCTAAAAGAGCTAAGATCGTGATTGTCTCTGTTGCTGAATGAGCTAGGACGCTATTCAACTCTAATCTAAGAGAGACTCACTAACTTCATGTAGGAACACCGTTACTTTGTCTCCTAACACTTTTTCCTAACAAGACAACCTCAATGATAAGACGCACACTGTTTTCAATGCATTTCTAGCTAAAAGAGCTAAGATCGTGATTGTCTCTGTTGCTGAATGAGCTAGGACGCTATTCAACTCCAATCTAAGAGAGACTCACTAATTTCATGTAGGAACACCGTTGCTTTGTCTCCTAACTCATTTTCCTAACAAGACAACCTCAATGATAAGACGCACACTGTTTTCAAAGCATTTCTTGCTAAAAGAGCTAAGATCGTGATTGTCTCTGTTGCTGAATGAGCTAGGACGCTATTCAACTCTAATCTAAGAGAGACTCACTAACTTCATGTAGGAACACCATTACTTTGTCTCCTAACTCATTTTCCTAACAAGACAACCTCAATGATAAGACGCACACTGCTTTCAATGCATTTCTGGCTAAAAGAGCTAAGATCGTGATTGTCTCTGTTGCTGAATGAGCTAGGACGCTATTCAACTCTAATCTAAGAGAGACTCACTAACTTCATGTAGGAACACCGTTACTTTGTCTCCTAACTCATTTTCCTAACAAGACAACCTCAATGATAAGACGCACACTGTTTTCAATGCATTTCAGGCTAAAAGAGCTAAGATCGTGATTGTCTCTGTTGCTGAATGAGCTAGGACGCTATTCAACTCTAATCTAAGAGAGACTCACTAACTTCATGTAGGAACACCGTTGCTTTGTCTCCTAACTCATTTTCCTAACAAGACAACCTCAATGATAAGACGCACACTGTTTTCAATGCATTTCTGGCTAAAAGAGCTAAGATCGTGATTGTCTCTGTTGCTGAATGAGCTAGGACGCTATTCAACTCCAATCTAAGAGAGACTCACTAACTTCATGTAGGAACACCGTTGCTTTGTCTCCTAACTCATTTTCCTAACAAGACAACCTCAATGATAAGACGCACACTGTGTTCAATGCATTTCTGGCTAAAAGAACTAAGATCGTGATTGTCTCTGTTGCTGAATGAGCTAGGACGCTATTCAACTCTAATCTAAGAGACACTCAGTAACTTCATGTAGGAACACCGTTGCTTTGTCTCCTAACTCATTTTCCTAACAAGACAACCTCAATGATAAGACGCACACTGTTTTCAATGCATTTCTTGCTAAAAGAGCTAAGATCGTGATTGTCTCTGTTGCTGAATGAGCTAGGACGCTATTCAACTCCAATCTAAGAGAGACTCACTAACTTCATGTAGGAACACCGTTACTTTGTCTCCTAACTCATTTTCCTAACAAGACAACCTCAATGATAAGACGCACACTGTTTTCAATGCATTTCTGGCTAAAAGAGCTAAGATCGTGATTGTCTCTGTTGCTGAATGAGCTAGGACGCTAATCAACTCTAATCTAAGAGAGACTCACTAACTTCATGTAGGAACACCGTTACTTTGTCTCCTAACTCATTTTCCTAACAAGACAACCTCAATGATAAGACGCACACTGTTTTCAATGCATTTCTAGCTAAAAGAGCTAAGATCGTGATTGTCTCTGTTGCTGAATGAGCTAGGACGCTATTCAACTCCAATCTAAGAGAGACTCACTAACTTCATGTAGGAACACCGTTACTTTGTCTCCTAACTCATTTTCTTAACAATACAACCTCAATGATAAGACGCACACTGTTTTCAATACATTTCTTGCTAAAAGAGCTAAGATCGTGATTGTCTCTGTTGCTGAATGAGCTAGGACGCTATTCAACTCTAATCTAAGAGAGACTCACTAACTTCATGTAGGAACACCATTACTTTGTCTCCTAACTCATTTTCCTAACAAGACAACCTCAATGATAAAACGCACACTGCTTTCAATGCATTTCTGGCTAAAAGAGCTAAGATCGTGATTGTCTCTGTTGCTGAATGAGCTAGGACGCTATTCAACTCTAATCTAAGAGAGACTCACTAACTTCATGTAGGAACACCGTTACTTTGTCTCCTAACTCATTTTCCTAACAAGACAACCTCAATGATAAGACGCACACTGTTTTCAATGCATTTCAGGCTAAAAGAGCTAAGATCGTGATTGTCTCTGTTGCTGAATGAGCTAGGACGCTATTCAACTCTAATCTAAGAGAGACTCACTAACTTCATGTAGGAACACCGTTGCTTTGTCTCCTAACTCATTTTCCTAACAAGACAACCTCAATGATAAGACGCACACTGTTTTCAATGCATTTCTGGCTAAAAGAGCTAAGATCGTGATTGTCTCTGTTGCTGAATGAGCTAGGACGCTATTCAACTCCAATCTAAGAGAGACTCACTAACTTCATGTAGGAACACCGTTGCTTTGTCTCCTAACTCATTTTCCTAACAAGACAACCTCAATGATAAGACGCACACTGTGTTCAATGCATTTCTGGCTAAAAGAACTAAGATCGTGATTGTCTCTGTTGCTGAATGAGCTAGGACGCTATTCAACTATAATCTAAGAGAGACTCACTAACTTCATGTAGGAACACCGTTACTTTGTCTCCTAACTCATTTTCCTAACAAGACAACCTCAATGATAAGACGCACACTGCTTTCAATGCATTTCTGGCTAAAAGAGCTAAGATCGTGATTGTCTCTGTTGCTGAATGAGCTAGGACGCTATTCAACTCTTATCTAAGAGAGACTCACTAACTTCATGTAGGAACACCGTTACTTTGTCTCCCAACTCATTTTCCTAACAAGACAACCTCAATGATAAGACGCACACTGTTTTCAATGCATTTCTAGCTAAAAGAGCTAAGATCGTGATTGTCTCTGTTGCTGAATGAGCTAGGACGCTATTCAACTCTAATCTAAGAGAGACTCACTAACTTCATGTAGGAACACCGTTACTTTGTCTCCTAACACTTTTTCCTAACAAGACAACCTCAATGATAAGACGCACACTGCTTTCAATGCATTTCTGGCTAAAAGAGCTAAGATCGTGATTGTCCCTGTTGCTGAATGAGCTAGGACGCTATTCAACTCTAATCTAAGAGAGACTCACTAACTTCATGTAGGAACACCGTTACTTTGTCTCCTAACACTTTTTCCTAACAAGACAACCTCAATGATAAGACGCACACTGTTTTCAATGCATTTCTGGCTAAAAGAGCTAAGATCGTGATTGTCTCTGTTGCTGAATGAGCTAGGACGCTATTCAACTCTAATCTAAGAGAGACTCAGTAACTTCATGTAGGAACACCGTTGCTTTGTCTCCTAACTCATTTTCCTAACAAGACAACCTCAATGATAAGACGCACATTGTTTTCAATGCATTTCTGGCTAAAAGAGCTAAGATCGTGATTGTCTCTGTTGCTGAATGAGCTAGGACGCTAATCAACTCTAATCTAAGAGAGACTCACTAACTTCATGTAGGAACACCGTTACTTTGTCTCCTAACTCATTTTCCTAACAAGACCACCTCAATGATAAGACGCACACTGTTTTCAATGCATTTCTAGCTAAAAGAGCTAAGATCGTGATTGTCTCTGTTGCTGAATGAGCTAGGACGCTATTCAACTCCAATCTAAGAGAGACTCACTAACTTCATGTAGGAACACCGTTACTTTGTCTCCTAACTCATTTTCCTAACAAGACAACCTCAATGATAAGACGCACACTGCTTTCAATGCATTTCTGGCTAAAAGGGCTAAGATCGTGATTGTCTCTGTTGCTGAATGAGCTAGGACGCTATTCAACTCTAATCTAAGAGAGACTCACTAACTTCATGTAGGAACACCATTACTTTGTCTCCTAACTCATTTTCCTAACAAGACAACCTCAATGATAAGACGCACACTGTTTTCAATGCATTTCTGGCTAAAAGAGCTAAGATCGTGATTGTCTCTGTTGCTGAATGAGCTAGGACGCTATTCAACTCCAATCTAAGAGAGACTCACTAACTTCATGTAGGAACACCGTTACTTTGTCTCCTAACTCATTTTCTTAACAATACACCCTCAATGATAAGACGCACACTGTTTTCAATACATTTCTTGCTAAAAGAGCTAAGATCGTGATTGTCCCTGTTGCTGAATGAGCTAGGACGCTATTCAACTCTAATCTAAGAGAGACTCACTAACTTCATGTAGGAACACCGTTACTTTGTCTCCTAACTCATTTTCCTAACAAGACAACCTCAATGATAAGACGCACACTGTTTTCAATGCATTTCTTGCTAAAAGAGCTAAGATCGTGATTGTCTCTGTTGCTGAATGAGCTAGGACGCTATTCAACTCCAATCTAAGAGAGACTCACTAACTTCATGTAGGAACACCGTTACTTTGTCTCCTAACTCATTTTCCTAACAAGACACCTCAATGATAAGACGCACACTCTTTTCAATGCATTTCTGGCTAAAAGGGCTAAGATCGTGATTGTCTCTGTTGCTGAATGAGCTAGGACGCTATTCAACTCTAATCTAAGAGAGACTCACTAACTTCATGTAGGAACACCGTTACTTTGTCTCCTAACTCATTTTCCTAACAAGACAACCTCAATGATAAGACGCACACTGCTTTCAATGCATTTCTGGCTAAAAGAGCTAAGATCGTGATTGTCTCTGTTGCTGAATGAGCTAGGACGCTATTCAACTCTAATCTAAGAGAGACTCACTAACTTCATGTAGGAACACCGTTACTTTGTCTCCTAACTCATTTTCCTAACAAGACAACCTCAATGATAAGACGCACACTGTTTTCAATGCATTTCTAGCTAAAAGAGCTAAGATCGTGATTGTCTCTGTTGCTGAATGAGCTAGGACGCTATTCAACTCTAATCTAAGAGAGACTCACTAACTTCATGTAGAAACACCGTTGCTTTGTCTCCTAACTCATTTTCCTAACAAGACAACCTCAATGATAAGACGCACACTGTTTTCAATGCATTTCTGGCTAAAAGAGCTAAGATCGTGATTGTCTCTGTTGCTGAATGAGCTAGGACGCTATTCAACTCTAATCTAAGAGAGACTCACTAACTTCATGTAGGAACACCGTTACTTTGTCTCCTAACTCATTTTCCTAACAAGACAACCTCAATGATAAGACGCACACTGTTTTCAATGCATTTCTGGCTAAAAGAGCTAAGATCGTGATTGTCTCTGTTGCTGAATGAGCTAGGACGCTATTCAACTCCAATCTAAGAGAGACTCACTAACTTCATGTAGGAACACCGTTACTTTGTCTCCTAACTCATTTTCCTAACAAGACACCTCAATGATAAGACGCACACTCTTTTCAATGCATTTCTGGCTAAAAGGGCTAAGATCGTGATTGTCTCTGTTGCTGAATGAGCTAGGACGCTATTCAACTCTAATCTAAGAGAGACTCACTAACTTCATGTAGGAACACCGTTACTTTGTCTCCTAACTCATTTTCCTAACAAGACAACCTCAATGATAAGACGCACACTGCTTTCAATGCATTTCTGGCTAAAAGAGCTAAGATCGTGATTGTCTCTGTTGCTGAATGAGCTAGGACGCTATTCAACTCTAATCTAAGAGAGACTCACTAACTTCATGTAGGAACACCGTTACTTTGTCTCCTAACTCATTTTCCTAACAAGACAACCTCAATGATAAGACGCACACTGTTTTCAATGCATTTCTAGCTAAAAGAGCTAAGATCGTGATTGTCTCTGTTGCTGAATGAGCTAGGACGCTATTCAACTCTAATCTAAGAGAGACTCACTAACTTCATGTAGAAACACCGTTGCTTTGTCTCCTAACTCATTTTCCTAACAAGACAACCTCAATGATAAGACGCACACTGTTTTCAATGCATTTCTGGCTAAAAGAGCTAAGATCGTGATTGTCTCTGTTGCTGAATGAGCTAGGACGCTATTCAACTCTAATCTAAGAGAGACTCACTAACTTCATGTAGGAACACCGTTACTTTGTCTCCTAACTCATTTTCCTAACAAGACAACCTCAATGATAAGACGCACACTGTTTTCAATGCATTTCTGGCTAAAAGAGCTAAGATCGTGATTGTCTCTGTTGCTGAATGAGCTAGGACGCTATTCAACTCCAATCTAAGAGAGACTCACTAACTTCATGTAGGAACACCGTTACTTTGTCTCCTAACTCATTTTCCTAACAAGACACCTCAATGATAAGACGCACACTCTTTTCAATGCATTTCTGGCTAAAAGGGCTAAGATCGTGATTGTCTCTGTTGCTGAATGAGCTAGGACGCTATTCAACTCTAATCTAAGAGAGACTCACTAACTTCATGTAGGAACACCGTTACTTTGTCTCCTAACTCATTTTCCTAACAAGACAACCTCAATGATAAGACGCACACTGTTTTCAATGCATTTCTGGCTAAAAGAGCTAAGATCGTGATTGTCTCTGTTGCTGAATGAGCTAGGACGCTATTCAACTCCAATCTAAGAGAGACTCACTAACTTCATGTAGGAACACCGTTACTTTGTCTCCTAACTCATTTTCTTAACAATACAACCTCAATGATTAGACGCACACTGTTTTCAATACATTTCTTGCTAAAAGAGCTAAGATCGTGATTGTCTCTGTTGCTGAATGAGCTAGGACGCTATTCAACTTCAATCTAAGAAAGACTCACTAACTTCATGTAGGAACACCGTTACTTTGTCTCCTAACTCATTTTCCTAACAAGACAACCTCAATGATAAGACGCACACTGTTTTCAAAGCATTTCTTGCTAAAAGAGCTAAGATCGTGATTGTCTCTGTTGCTGAATGAGCTAGGACGCTATTCAACTCTAATCTAAGAGAGACTCACTAACTTCATGTAGGAACACCGTTACTTTGTCTCCTAACTCATTTTCCTAACAAGACAACCTCAATGATAAGACGCACACTGTTTTCAATGCATTTCTGGCTAAAAGAGCTAAGATCGTGATTGTCTCTGTTGCTGAATGAGCTAGGACGCTATTCAACTCTAATCTAAGAGAGACTCACTAACTTCATGTAGGAACACCGTTACTTTGTCTCCTAACTCATTTTCCTAACAAGACAACCTCAATGATAAGACGCACACTGTTTTCAATGCATTTCTGGCTAAAAGAGCTAAGATCGTGATTGTCTCTGTTGCTGAATGAGCTAGGACGCTATTCAACTCCAATCTAAGAGAGACTCACTAACTTCATGTAGGAACACCGTTACTTTGTCTCCTAACTCATTTTCTTAACAATACAACCTCAATGATAAGATGCACACTGTTTTCAATACATTTCTTGCTAAAAGAGCTAAGATCGTGATTGTCTCTGTTGCTGAATGAGCTAGGACGCTATTCAACTCTAATCTAAGAGAGACTCACTAACTTCATGTAGGAACACCGTTACTTTGTCTCCTAACTCATTTTCCTAACAAGACAACCTCAATGATAAGACGCACACTGTTTTCAATGCATTTCTGGCTAAAAGAGCTAAGATCGTGATTGTCTCTGTTGCTGCATGAGCTAGGACGCTATTCAACTCCAGTCTAAGAGAGACTCACTAACTTCATGTAGGAACACCGTTACTTTGTCTCCTAACTCTTTTTCCTAACAAGACAACCTCAATGATAAGACGCACACTGTTTTCAATGCATTTCTGGCTAAAAGAGCTAAGATTGTGATTGTCTCTGTTGCTGAATGAGCTAGGACGCTATTCAACTCTAATCTAAGAGAGACTCAGTAACTTCATGTAGGAACACCGTTGCTTTGTCTCCTAACTCATTTTCCTAACAAGACAACCTCAATGATAAGACGCACACTGTTTTCAATGCATTTCTAGCTAAAAGAGCTAAGATCGTGATTGTCTCTGTTGCTGAATGAGCTAGGACGCTATTCAACTTCAATCTAAGAAAGACTCACTAACTTCATGTAGGAACACCGTTACTTTGTCTCCTAACTCATTTTCCTAACAAGACAACCTCAATGATAAGACGCACACTGTTTTCAAAGCATTTCTTGCTAAAAGAGCTAAGATCGTGATTGTCTCTGTTGCTGAATGAGCTAGGACGCTATTCAACTCTAATCTAAGAGAGACTCACTAACTTCATGTAGGAACACCGTTACTTTGTCTCCTAACTCATTTTCCTAACAAGACAACCTCAATGATAAGACGCACACTGCTTTCAATGCATTTCTGGCTAAAAGAGCTAAGATCGTGATTGTCTCTGTTGCTGAATGAGCTAGGACGCTATTCAACTCTAATCTAAGAGAGACTCACTAACTTCATGTAGGAACACCGTTACTTTGTCTCCTAACTCATTTTCCTAACAAGACAACCTCAATGATAAGACGCACACTGCTTTCAATGCATTTCTGGCTAAAAGAGCTAAGATCGTGATTGTCTCTGTTGCTGAATGAGCTAGGACGCTATTCAACTCTAATCTAAGAGAGACTCACTAACTTCATGTAGGAACACCGTTGCTTTGTCTCCTAAATCATTTTCCTAACAAGACAACCTCAATGATAAGACGCACACTGCTTTCAATGCATTTCTGGCTAAAAGAGCTAAGATCGTGATTGTCTCTGTTGCTGAATGAGCTAGGACGCTATTCAACTCTAATCTAAGAGAGACTCACTAACTTCATGTAGGAACACCGTTACTTTGTCTCCTAACTCATTTTCCTAACAAGACAACCTCAATGATAAGACGCACACTGCTTTCAATGCATTTCTGGCTAAAAGAGCTAAGATCGTGATTGTCTCTGTTGCTGAATGAGCTAGGACGCTATTCAACTCTAATCTAAGAGAGACTCACTAACTTCATGTAGGAACACCGTTACTTTGTCTCCTAACACTTTTTCCTAACAAGACAACCTCAATGATAAGACGCACACTGTTTTCAATGCATTTCTGGCTAAAAGAGCTAAGATCGAGATTGTCTCTGTTGCTGAATGAGCTAGGACGCTATTCAACTCCAATCTAAGAGAGACTCACTAACTTCATGTAGGAACACCGTTGCTTTGTCTCCTAACTCATTTTCCTAACAAGACAACCTCAATGATAAGACGCACACTGTTTTCAAAGCATTTCTGGCTAAAAGAGCTAAGATCGTGATTGTCTCTGTTGCTGAATGAGCTAGGACGCTATTCAACTCTAATCTAAGAGAGACTCACTAACTTCATGTAGGAACACCGTTACTTTGTCTCCTAACTCATTTTCCTAACAAGACAACCTCAATGATAAGACGCACACTGCTTTCAATGCATTTCTGGCTAAAAGAGCTAAGATCGTGATTGTCTCTGTTGCTGAATGAGCTAGGACGCTATTCCACTCTAATCTAAAAGAGACTCACTAACTTCATGTAGGAACACCGTTACTTTGCCTCCTAACTCATTTTCCTAACAAGACAACCTCAATGATAAGACGCACACTGCTTTCAATGCATTTCAGGCTAAAAGAGCTAAGATCGTGATTGTCTCTGTTGCTGAATGAGCTAGGACGCTATTCAACTCTAATCTAAGAGAGACTCACTAACTTCATGTAGGAACACCGTTGCTTTGTCTCCTAACTCATTTTCCTAACAAGACAACCTCAATGATAAGACGCACACTGTTTTCAATGCATTTCTAGCTAAAAGAGCTAAGATCGTGATTGTCTCTGTTGCTGAATGAGCTAGGACGCTATTCAACTCTAATCTAAGAGAGACTCACTAACTTCATGTAGGAACACCGTTACTTTGTCTCCTAACACTTTTTCCTAACAAGACAACCTCAATGATAAGACGCACACTGTTTTCAATGCATTTCTAGCTAAAAGAGCTAAGATCGTGATTGTCTCTGTTGCTGAATGAGCTAGGACGCTATTCAACTCCAATCTAAGAGAGACTCACTAATTTCATGTAGGAACACCGTTGCTTTGTCTCCTAACTCATTTTCCTAACAAGACAACCTCAATGATAAGACGCACACTGTTTTCAAAGCATTTCTTGCTAAAAGAGCTAAGATCGTGATTGTCTCTGTTGCTGAATGAGCTAGGACGCTATTCAACTCTAATCTAAGAGAGACTCACTAACTTCATGTAGGAACACCATTACTTTGTCTCCTAACTCATTTTCCTAACAAGACAACCTCAATGATAAGACGCACACTGCTTTCAATGCATTTCTGGCTAAAAGAGCTAAGATCGTGATTGTCTCTGTTGCTGAATGAGCTAGGACGCTATTCAACTCTAATCTAAGAGAGACTCACTAACTTCATGTAGGAACACCGTTACTTTGTCTCCTAACTCATTTTCCTAACAAGACAACCTCAATGATAAGACGCACACTGTTTTCAATGCATTTCAGGCTAAAAGAGCTAAGATCGTGATTGTCTCTGTTGCTGAATGAGCTAGGACGCTATTCAACTCTAATCTAAGAGAGACTCACTAACTTCATGTAGGAACACCGTTGCTTTGTCTCCTAACTCATTTTCCTAACAAGACAACCTCAATGATAAGACGCACACTGTTTTCAATGCATTTCTGGCTAAAAGAGCTAAGATCGTGATTGTCTCTGTTGCTGAATGAGCTAGGACGCTATTCAACTCCAATCTAAGAGAGACTCACTAACTTCATGTAGGAACACCGTTGCTTTGTCTCCTAACTCATTTTCCTAACAAGACAACCTCAATGATAAGACGCACACTGTGTTCAATGCATTTCTGGCTAAAAGAACTAAGATCGTGATTGTCTCTGTTGCTGAATGAGCTAGGACGCTATTCAACTCTAATCTAAGAGACACTCAGTAACTTCATGTAGGAACACCGTTGCTTTGTCTCCTAACTCATTTTCCTAACAAGACAACCTCAATGATAAGACGCACACTGTTTTCAATGCATTTCTTGCTAAAAGAGCTAAGATCGTGATTGTCTCTGTTGCTGAATGAGCTAGGACGCTATTCAACTCCAATCTAAGAGAGACTCACTAACTTCATGTAGGAACACCGTTACTTTGTCTCCTAACTCATTTTCCTAACAAGACAACCTCAATGATAAGACGCACACTGTTTTCAATGCATTTCTGGCTAAAAGAGCTAAGATCGTGATTGTCTCTGTTGCTGAATGAGCTAGGACGCTAATCAACTCTAATCTAAGAGAGACTCACTAACTTCATGTAGGAACACCGTTACTTTGTCTCCTAACTCATTTTCCTAACAAGACAACCTCAATGATAAGACGCACACTGTTTTCAATGCATTTCTAGCTAAAAGAGCTAAGATCGTGATTGTCTCTGTTGCTGAATGAGCTAGGACGCTATTCAACTCCAATCTAAGAGAGACTCACTAACTTCATGTAGGAACACCGTTACTTTGTCTCCTAACTCATTTTCTTAACAATACAACCTCAATGATAAGACGCACACTGTTTTCAATACATTTCTTGCTAAAAGAGCTAAGATCGTGATTGTCTCTGTTGCTGAATGAGCTAGGACGCTATTCAACTCTAATCTAAGAGAGACTCACTAACTTCATGTAGGAACACCATTACTTTGTCTCCTAACTCATTTTCCTAACAAGACAACCTCAATGATAAGACGCACACTGCTTTCAATGCATTTCTGGCTAAAAGAGCTAAGATCGTGATTGTCTCTGTTGCTGAATGAGCTAGGACGCTATTCAACTCTAATCTAAGAGAGACTCACTAACTTCATGTAGGAACACCGTTACTTTGTCTCCTAACTCATTTTCCTAACAAGACAACCTCAATGATAAGACGCACACTGTTTTCAATGCATTTCAGGCTAAAAGAGCTAAGATCGTGATTGTCTCTGTTGCTGAATGAGCTAGGACGCTATTCAACTCTAATCTAAGAGAGACTCACTAACTTCATGTAGGAACACCGTTGCTTTGTCTCCTAACTCATTTTCCTAACAAGACAACCTCAATGATAAGACGCACACTGTTTTCAATGCATTTCTGGCTAAAAGAGCTAAGATCGTGATTGTCTCTGTTGCTGAATGAGCTAGGACGCTATTCAACTCCAATCTAAGAGAGACTCACTAACTTCATGTAGGAACACCGTTGCTTTGTCTCCTAACTCATTTTCCTAACAAGACAACCTCAATGATAAGACGCACACTGTGTTCAATGCATTTCTGGCTAAAAGAACTAAGATCGTGATTGTCTCTGTTGCTGAATGAGCTAGGACGCTATTCAACTCTAATCTAAGAGACACTCAGTAACTTCATGTAGGAACACCGTTGCTTTGTCTCCTAACTCATTTTCCTAACAAGACAACCTCAATGATAAGACGCACACTGTTTTCAATGCATTTCTTGCTAAAAGAGCTAAGATCGTGATTGTCTCTGTTGCTGAATGAGCTAGGACGCTATTCAACTCCAATCTAAGAGAGACTCACTAACTTCATGTAGGAACACCGTTACTTTGTCTCCTAACTCATTTTCCTAACAAGACAACCTCAATGATAAGACGCACACTGTTTTCAATGCATTTCTGGCTAAAAGAGCTAAGATCGTGATTGTCTCTGTTGCTGAATGAGCTAGGACGCTAATCAACTCTAATCTAAGAGAGACTCACTAACTTCATGTAGGAACACCGTTACTTTGTCTCCTAACTCATTTTCCTAACAAGACAACCTCAATGATAAGACGCACACTGTTTTCAATGCATTTCTAGCTAAAAGAGCTAAGATCGTGATTGTCTCTGTTGCTGAATGAGCTAGGACGCTATTCAACTCCAATCTAAGAGAGACTCACTAACTTCATGTAGGAACACCGTTACTTTGTCTCCTAACTCATTTTCTTAACAATACAACCTCAATGATAAGACGCACACTGTTTTCAATACATTTCTTGCTAAAAGAGCTAAGATCGTGATTGTCTCTGTTGCTGAATGAGCTAGGACGCTATTCAACTCTAATCTAAGAGAGACTCACTAACTTCATGTAGGAACACCGTTACTTTGTCTCCTAACTCATTTTCCTAACAAGACAACCTCAATGATCAGACGCACACTGTTTTCAATGCATTTCTGGCTAAAAGAGCTAAGATCGTGATTGTCTCTGTTGCTGAATGAGCTAGGACGCTAATCAACTCTAATCTAAGAGAGACTCACTAACTTCATGTAGGAACACCGTTACTTTGTCTCCTAACTCATTTTCCTAACAAGACAACCTCAATGATAAGACGCACACTGTTTTCAATGCATTTCTAGCTAAAAGAGCTAAGATCGTGATTGTCTCTGTTGCTGAATGAGCTAGGACGCTATTCAACTCCAATCTAAGAGAGACTCACTAACTTCATGTAGGAACACCGTTACTTTGTCTCCTAACTCATTTTCTTAACAATACAACCTCAATGATAAGACGCACACTGTTTTCAATACATTTCTTGCTAAAAGAGCTAAGATCGTGATTGTCTCTGTTGCTGAATGAGCTAGGACGCTATTCAACTCTAATCTAAGAGAGACTCACTAACTTCATGTAGGAACACCGTTACTTTGTCTCCTAACTCATTTTCCTAACAAGACAACCTCAATGATAAGACGCACACTGTTTTCAATGCATTTCTGGCTAAAAGAGCTAAGATCGTGATTGTCTCTGTTGCTGAATGAGCTAGGACGCTATTCAACTCTAATCTAAGAGAGACTCACTAACTTCATGTAGGAACACCGTTACTTTGTCTCCTAACTCATTTTCCTAACAAGACAACCTCAATGATAAGACGCACACTGCTTTCAATGCATTTCTGGCTAAAAGAGCTAAGATCGTGATTGTCTCTGTTGCTGAATGAGCTAGGACGCTAATCAACTCTAATCTAAGAGAGACTCACTAACTTCATGTAGGAACACCGTTACTTTGTCTCCTAACTCATTTTCCTAACAAGACAACCTCAATGATAAGACGCACACTGCTTTCAATGCATTTCTGGCTAAAAGAGCTAAGATCGTGATTGTCTCTGTTGCTGAATGAGCTAGGACGCTATTCAACTCTAATCTAAGAGAGACTCAGTAACTTCATGTAGGAACACCGTTGCTTTGTCTCCTAACTCATTTTCCTAACAAGACAACCTCAATGATAAGACGCACACTGTTTTCAATGCATTTCTAGCTAAAAGAGCTAAGATCGTGATTGTCTCTGTTGCTGAATGAGCTAGGACGCTATTCAACTTCAATCTAAGAAAGACTCACTAACTTCATGTAGGAACACCGTTACTTTGTCTCCTAACTCATTTTCCTAACAAGACAACCTCAATGATAAGACGCACACTGTTTTCAAAGCATTTCTTGCTAAAAGAGCTAAGATCGTGATTGTCTCTGTTGCTGAATGAGCTAGGACGCTATTCAACTCTAATCTAAGAGAGACTCACTAACTTCATGTAGGAACACCGTTACTTTGTCTCCTAACTCATTTTCCTAACAAGACAACCTCAATGATAAGACGCACACTGCTTTCAATGCATTTCTGGCTAAAAGAGCTAAGATCGTGATTGTCTCTGTTGCTGAATGAGTTAGGACGCTATTCAACTCTAATCTAAGAGAGACTCACTAACTTCATGTAGGAACACCGTTACTTTGTCTCCTAACTCATTTTCCTAACAAGACAACCTCAATGATAAGACGCACACTGCTTTCAATGCATTTCTGGCTAAAAGAGCTAAGATCGTGATTGTCTCTGTTGCTGAATGAGCTAGGACGCTATTCAACTCTAATCTAAGAGAGACTCACTAACTTCATGTAGGAACACCGTTGCTTTGTCTCCTAAATCATTTTCCTAACAAGACAACCTCAATGATAAGACGCACACTGCTTTCAATGCATTTCTGGCTAAAAGAGCTAAGATCGTGATTGTCTCTGTTGCTGAATGAGCTAGGACGCTATTCAACTCTAATCTAAGAGAGACTCACTAACTTCATGTAGGAACACCGTTACTTTGTCTCCTAACTCATTTTCCTAACAAGACAACCTCAATGATAAGACGCACACTGTTTTCAATGCATTTCTGGCTAAAAGAGCTAAGATCGTGATTGTCTCTGTTGCTGAATGAGCTAGGACGCTAATCAACTCTAATCTAAGAGAGACTCACTAACTTCATGTAGGAACACCGTTACTTTGTCTCCTAACTCATTTTCCTAACAAGACAACCTCAATGATAAGACGCACACTGTTTTCAATGCATTTCTTGCTAAAAGAGCTAAGATCGTGATTGTCTCTGTTGCTGAATGAGCTAGGACGCTATTCAACTCCAATCTAAGAGAGACTCACTAACTTCATGTAGGAACACCGTTACTTTGTCTCCTAACTCATTTTCCTAACAATACAACCTCAATGATAAGACGCACACTGTTTTCAATACATTTCTTGCTAAAAGAGCTAAGATCGTGATTGTCTCTGTTGCTGAATGAGCTAGGACGCTATTCAACTCTAATCTAAGAGAGACTCACTAACTTCATGTAGGAACACCGTTACTTTGTCTCCTAACTCATTTTCCTAACAAGACAACCTCAATGATCAGACGCACACTGTTTTCAATGCATTTCTGGCTAAAAGAGCTAAGATCGTGATTGTCTCTGTTGCTGAATGAGCTAGGACGCTAATCAACTCTAATCTAAGAGAGACTCACTAACTTCATGTAGGAACACCGTTACTTTGTCTCCTAACTCATTTTCCTAACAAGACAACCTCAATGATAAGACGCACACTGTTTTCAATGCATTTCTGGCTAAAAGAGCTAAGATCGTGATTGTCTCTGTTGCTGAATGAGCTAGGACGCTAATCAACTCTAATCTAAGAGAGACTCACTAACTTCATGTAGGAACACCGTTACTTTGTCTCCTAACTCATTTTCCTAACAAGACAACCTCAATGATAAGACGCACACTGTTTTCAATGCATTTCTGGCTAAAAGAGCTAAGATCGTGATTGTCTCTGTTGCTGAATGAGCTAGGACGCTAATCAACTCTAATCTAAGAGAGACTCACTAACTTCATGTAGGAACACCGTTACTTTGTCTCCTAACTCATTTTCCTAACAAGACAACCTCAATGATAAGACACACACTGTTTTCAATGCATTTCTAGCTAAAAGAGCTAAGATCGTGATTGTCTCTGTTGCTGAATGAGCTAGGACGCTATTCAACTCCAATCTAAGAGAGACTCACTAACTTCATGTAGGAACACCGTTACTTTGTCTCCTAACTCATTTTCTTAACAATACAACCTCAATGATAAGACGCACACTGTTTTCAATACATTTCTTGCTAAAAGAGCTAAGATCGTGATTGTCTCTGTTGCTGAATGAGCTAGGACGCTATTCAACTCTAATCTAAGAGAGACTCACTAACTTCATGTTGGAACACCGTTGCTTTGTCTCCTAACTCATTTTCCTAACAAGACAACCTCAATGATAAGACGCACACTGTTTTCAATGCATTTCTAGCTAAAAGAGCTAAGATCGTGATTGTCTCTGTTGCTGAATGAGCTAGGACGCTATTCAACTTCAATCTAAGAAAGACTCACTAACTTCATGTAGGAACACCGTTACTTTGTCTCCTAACTCATTTTCCTAACAAGACAACCTCAATGATAAGACGCACACTGTTTTCAAAGCATTTCTTGCTAAAAGAGCTAAGATCGTGATTGTCTCTGTTGCTGAATGAGCTAGGACGCTATTCAACTCTAATCTAAGAGAGACTCACTAACTTCATGTAGGAACACCGTTACTTTGTCTCCTAACTCATTTTCCTAACAAGACAACCTCAATGATAAGACGCACACTGCTTTCAATGCATTTCTGGCTAAAAGAGCTAAGATCGTGATTGTCTCTGTTGCTGAATGAGCTAGGACGCTAATCAACTCTAATCTAAGAGAGACTCACTAACTTCATGTAGGAACACCGTTACTTTGTCTCCTAACTCATTTTCCTAACAAGACAACCTCAATGATAAGACGCACACTGTTTTCAATGCATTTCTAGCTAAAAGAGCTAAGATCGTGATTGTCTCTGTTGCTGAATGAGCTAGGACGCTATTCAACTCCAATCTAAGAGAGACTCACTAACTTCATGTAGGAACACCGTTACTTTGTCTCCTAACTCATTTTCTTAACAAGACAACCTCAATGATAAGACGCACACTGTTTTCAATACATTTCTTGCTAAAAGAGCTAAGATCGTGATTGTCTCTGTTGCTGAATGAGCTAGGACGCTATTCAACTCTAATCTAAGAGAGACTCACTAACTTCATGTAGGAACACCGTTACTTTGTCTCCTAACTCATTTTCCTAACAAGACAACCTCAATGATAAGACGCACACTGTTTTTAATGCATTTCTGGCTAAAAGAGCTAAGATCGTGATTGTCTCTGTTGCTGAATGAGCTAGGACGCTAATCAACTCTAATCTAAGAGAGACTCACTAACTTCATGTAGGAACACCGTTACTTTGTCTCCTAACTCATTTTCCTAACAAGACAACCTCAATGATAAGACGCACACTGCTTTCAATGCATTTCTGGCTAAAAGAGCTAAGATCGTGATTGTCTCTGTTGCTGAATGAGCTAGGACGCTATTCAACTCTAATCTAAGAGAGACTCACTAACTTCATGTAGGAACACCGTTGCTTTGTCTCCTAACTCATTTTCCTAACAAGACAACCTCAATGATAAGACGCACACTGTTTTCAATGCATTTCTAGCTAAAAGAGCTAAGATCGTGATTGTCTCTGTTGCTGAATGAGCTAGGACGCTATTCAACTTCAATCTAAGAAAGACTCACTAACTTCATGTAGGAACACCGTTACTTTGTCTCCTAACTCATTTTCCTAACAAGACAACCTCAATGATAAGACGCACACTGCTTTCAATGCATTTCTGGCTAAAAGAGCTAAGATCGTGATTGTCTCTGTTGCTGAATGAGCTAGGACGCTATTCAACTCTAATCTAAGAGAGACTCACTAACTTCATGTAGGAACACCGTTGCTTTGTCTCCTAAATCATTTTCCTAACAAGACAACCTCAATGATAAGACGCACACTGTTTTCAATGCATTTCTGGCTAAAAGAGCTAAGATCGTGATTGTCTCTGTTGCTGAATGAGCTAGGACGCTATTCAACTCCAATCTAAGAGAGACTCACTAACTTCATGTAGGAACACCGTTACTTTGTCTCCTAACTCATTTTCCTAACAAGACACCTCAATGATAAGACGCACACTGTTTTCAATGCATTTCTGGCTAAAAGGGCTAAGATCGTGATTGTCTCTGTTGCTGAATGAGCTAGGACGCTATTCAACTCTAATCTAAGAGAGACTCACTAACTTCATGTAGGAACACCGTTACTTTGTCTCCTAACTCATTTTCCTAACAAGACAACCTCAATGATAAGACGCACACTGTTTTCAATGCATTTCTAGCTAAAAGAGCTAAGATCGTGATTCTCTCTGTTGCTGAATGAGCTAGGACGCTATTCAACTTCAATCTAAGAAAGACTCACTAACTTCATGTAGGAACACCGTTACTTTGTCTCCTAACTCATTTTCCTAACAAGACAACCTCAATGATAAGACGCACACTGTTTTCAAAGCATTTCTTGCTAAAAGAGCTAAGATCGTGATTGTCTCTGTTGCTGAATGAGCTAGGACGCTATTCAACTCTAATCTAAGAGAGACTCACTAACTTCATGTAGGAACACCGTTACTTTGTCTCCTAACTCATTTTCCTAACAATACAACCTCAATGATAAGACGCACACTGTTTTCAATACATTTCTTGCTAAAAGAGCTAAGATCGTGATTGTCTCTGTTGCTGAATGAGCTAGGACGCTATTCAACTCTAATCTAAGAGAGACTCACTAACTTCATGTAGGAACACCGTTACTTTGTCTCCTAACTCATTTTCCTAACAAGACAACCTCAATGATCAGACGCACACTGTTTTCAATGCATTTCTGGCTAAAAGAGCTAAGATCGTGATTGTCTCTGTTGCTGAATGAGCTAGGACGCTAATCAACTCTAATCTAAGAGAGACTCACTAACTTCATGTAGGAACACCGTTACTTTGTCTCCTAACTCATTTTCCTAACAAGACAACCTCAATGATAAGACGCACACTGTTTTCAATGCATTTCTGGCTAAAAGAGCTAAGATCGTGATTGTCTCTGTTGCTGAATGAGCTAGGACGCTAATCAACTCTAATCTAAGAGAGACTCACTAACTTCATGTAGGAACACCGTTACTTTGTCTCCTAACTCATTTTCCTAACAAGACAACCTCAATGATAAGACGCACACTGTTTTCAATGCATTTCTGGCTAAAAGAGCTAAGATCGTGATTGTCTCTGTTGCTGAATGAGCTAGGACGCTAATCAACTCTAATCTAAGAGAGACTCACTAACTTCATGTAGGAACACCGTTACTTTGTCTCCTAACTCATTTTCCTAACAAGACAACCTCAATGATAAGACGCACACTGTTTTCAATGCATTTCTAGCTAAAAGAGCTAAGATCGTGATTGTCTCTGTTGCTGAATGAGCTAGGACGCTATTCAACTCCAATCTAAGAGAGACTCACTAACTTCATGTAGGAACACCGTTACTTTGTCTCCTAACTCATTTTCTTAACAATACAACCTCAATGATAAGACGCACACTGTTTTCAATACATTTCTTGCTAAAAGAGCTAAGATCGTGATTGTCTCTGTTGCTGAATGAGCTAGGACGCTATTCAACTCTAATCTAAGAGAGACTCACTAACTTCATGTTGGAACACCGTTGCTTTGTCTCCTAACTCATTTTCCTAACAAGACAACCTCAATGATAAGACGCACACTGTTTTCAATGCATTTCTAGCTAAAAGAGCTAAGATCGTGATTGTCTCTGTTGCTGAATGAGCTAGGACGCTATTCAACTTCAATCTAAGAAAGACTCACTAACTTCATGTAGGAACACCGTTACTTTGTCTCCTAACTCATTTTCCTAACAAGACAACCTCAATGATAAGACGCACACTGTTTTCAAAGCATTTCTTGCTAAAAGAGCTAAGATCGTGATTGTCTCTGTTGCTGAATGAGCTAGGACGCTATTCAACTCTAATCTAAGAGAGACTCACTAACTTCATGTAGGAACACCGTTACTTTGTCTCCTAACTCATTTTCCTAACAAGACAACCTCAATGATAAGACGCACACTGCTTTCAATGCATTTCTGGCTAAAAGAGCTAAGATCGTGATTGTCTCTGTTGCTGAATGAGCTAGGACGCTATTCAACTCTAATCTAAGAGAGACTCACTAACTTCATGTAGGAACACCGTTACTTTGTCTCCTAACTCATTTTCCTAACAATACAACCTCAATGATAAGACGCACACTGTTTTCAATACATTTCTTGCTAAAAGAGCTAAGATCGTGATTGTCTCTGTTGCTGAATGAGCTAGGACGCTATTCAACTCTAATCTAAGAGAGACTCACTAACTTCATGTAGGAACACCGTTACTTTGTCTCCTAACTCATTTTCCTAACAAGACAACCTCAATGATCAGACGCACACTGTTTTCAATGCATTTCTGGCTAAAAGAGCTAAGATCGTGATTGTCTCTGTTGCTGAATGAGCTAGGACGCTAATCAACTCTAATCTAAGAGAGACTCACTAACTTCATGTAGGAACACCGTTACTTTGTCTCCTAACTCATTTTCCTAACAAGACAACCTCAATGATAAGACGCACACTGTTTTCAATGCATTTCTGGCTAAAAGAGCTAAGATCGTGATTGTCTCTGTTGCTGAATGAGCTAGGACGCTAATCAACTCTAATCTAAGAGAGACTCACTAACTTCATGTAGGAACACCGTTACTTTGTCTCCTAACTCATTTTCCTAACAAGACAACCTCAATGATAAGACGCACACTGTTTTCAATGCATTTCTGGCTAAAAGAGCTAAGATCGTGATTGTCTCTGTTGCTGAATGAGCTAGGACGCTAATCAACTCTAATCTAAGAGAGACTCACTAACTTCATGTAGGAACACCGTTACTTTGTCTCCTAACTCATTTTCCTAACAAGACAACCTCAATGATAAGACGCACACTGTTTTCAATGCATTTCTAGCTAAAAGAGCTAAGATCGTGATTGTCTCTGTTGCTGAATGAGCTAGGACGCTATTCAACTCCAATCTAAGAGAGACTCACTAACTTCATGTAGGAACACCGTTACTTTGTCTCCTAACTCATTTTCTTAACAATACAACCTCAATGATAAGACGCACACTGTTTTCAATACATTTCTTGCTAAAAGAGCTAAGATCGTGATTGTCTCTGTTGCTGAATGAGCTAGGACGCTATTCAACTCTAATCTAAGAGAGACTCACTAACTTCATGTTGGAACACCGTTGCTTTGTCTCCTAACTCATTTTCCTAACAAGACAACCTCAATGATAAGACGCACACTGTTTTCAATGCATTTCTAGCTAAAAGAGCTAAGATCGTGATTGTCTCTGTTGCTGAATGAGCTAGGACGCTATTCAACTTCAATCTAAGAAAGACTCACTAACTTCATGTAGGAACACCGTTACTTTGTCTCCTAACTCATTTTCCTAACAAGACAACCTCAATGATAAGACGCACACTGTTTTCAAAGCATTTCTTGCTAAAAGAGCTAAGATCGTGATTGTCTCTGTTGCTGAATGAGCTAGGACGCTATTCAACTCTAATCTAAGAGAGACTCACTAACTTCATGTAGGAACACCGTTACTTTGTCTCCTAACTCATTTTCCTAACAAGACAACCTCAATGATAAGACGCACACTGCTTTCAATGCATTTCTGGCTAAAAGAGCTAAGATCGTGATTGTCTCTGTTGCTGAATGAGCTAGGACGCTAATCAACTCTAATCTAAGAGAGACTCACTAACTTCATGTAGGAACACCGTTACTTTGTCTCCTAACTCATTTTCCTAACAAGACAACCTCAATGATAAGACGCACACTGTTTTCAATGCATTTCTAGCTAAAAGAGCTAAGATCGTGATTGTCTCTGTTGCTGAATGAGCTAGGACGCTATTCAACTCCAATCTAAGAGAGACTCACTAACTTCATGTAGGAACACCGTTACTTTGTCTCCTAACTCATTTTCTTAACAAGACAACCTCAATGATAAGACGCACACTGTTTTCAATACATTTCTTGCTAAAAGAGCTAAGATCGTGATTGTCTCTGTTGCTGAATGAGCTAGGACGCTATTCAACTCTAATCTAAGAGAGACTCACTAACTTCATGTAGGAACACCGTTACTTTGTCTCCTAACTCATTTTCCTAACAAGACAACCTCAATGATAAGACGCACACTGTTTTTAATGCATTTCTGGCTAAAAGAGCTAAGATCGTGATTGTCTCTGTTGCTGAATGAGCTAGGACGCTAATCAACTCTAATCTAAGAGAGACTCACTAACTTCATGTAGGAACACCGTTACTTTGTCTCCTAACTCATTTTCCTAACAAGACAACCTCAATGATAAGACGCACACTGCTTTCAATGCATTTCTGGCTAAAAGAGCTAAGATCGTGATTGTCTCTGTTGCTGAATGAGCTAGGACGCTATTCAACTCTAATCTAAGAGAGACTCACTAACTTCATGTAGGAACACCGTTGCTTTGTCTCCTAACTCATTTTCCTAACAAGACAACCTCAATGATAAGACGCACACTGTTTTCAATGCATTTCTAGCTAAAAGAGCTAAGATCGTGATTGTCTCTGTTGCTGAATGAGCTAGGACGCTATTCAACTTCAATCTAAGAAAGACTCACTAACTTCATGTAGGAACACCGTTACTTTGTCTCCTAACTCATTTTCCTAACAAGACAACCTCAATGATAAGACGCACACTGCTTTCAATGCATTTCTGGCTAAAAGAGCTAAGATCGTGATTGTCTCTGTTGCTGAATGAGCTAGGACGCTATTCAACTCTAATCTAAGAGAGACTCACTAACTTCATGTAGGAACACCGTTGCTTTGTCTCCTAAATCATTTTCCTAACAAGACAACCTCAATGATAAGACGCACACTGTTTTCAATGCATTTCTGGCTAAAAGAGCTAAGATCGTGATTGTCTTTGTTGCTGAATGAGCTAGGACGCTATTCAACTCCAATCTAAGAGAGACTCACTAACTTCATGTAGGAACACCGTTACTTTGTCTCCTAACTCATTTTCCTAACAAGACACCTCAATGATAAGACGCACACTGTTTTCAATGCATTTCTGGCTAAAAGGGCTAAGATCGTGATTGTCTCTGTTGCTGAATGAGCTAGGACGCTATTCAACTCTAATCTAAGAGAGACTCACTAACTTCATGTAGGAACACCGTTACTTTGTCTCCTAACTCATTTTCCTAACAAGACAACCTCAATGATAAGACGCACACTGTTTTCAATGCATTTCTAGCTAAAAGAGCTAAGATCGTGATTCTCTCTGTTGCTGAATGAGCTAGGACGCTATTCAACTTCAATCTAAGAAAGACTCACTAACTTCATGTAGGAACACCGTTACTTTGTCTCCTAACTCATTTTCCTAACAAGACAACCTCAATGATAAGACGCACACTGTTTTCAAAGCATTTCTTGCTAAAAGAGCTAAGATCGTGATTGTCTCTGTTGCTGAATGAGCTAGGACGCTATTCAACTCTAATCTAAGAGAGACTCACTAACTTCATGTAGAAACACCGTTGCTTTGTCTCCTAACTCATTTTCCTAACAAGACAACCTCAATGATAAGACGCACACTGTTTTCAATGCATTTCTGGCTAAAAGAGATAAGATCGTGATTGTCTCTGTTGCTGAATGAGCTAGGACGCTATTCAACTCCAATCTAAGAGAGACTCACTAACTTCATGTAGGAACACCGTTACTTTGTCTCCTAACTCATTTTCCTAACAAGACACCTCAATGATAAGACGCACACTGTTTTCAATGCATTTCTGGCTAAAAGGGCTAAGATCGTGATTGTCTCTGTTGCTGAATGAGCTAGGACGCTATTCAACTCTAATCTAAGAGAGACTCACTAACTTCATGTAGGAACACCGTTACTTTGTCTCCTAACTCATTTTCCTAACAAGACAACCTCAATGATAAGACGCACACTGTTTTCAATGCATTTCTAGCTAAAAGAGCTAAGATCGTGATTCTCTCTGTTGCTGAATGAGCTAGGACGCTATTCAACTTCAATCTAAGAAAGACTCACTAACTTCATGTAGGAACACCGTTACTTTGTCTCCTAACTCATTTTCCTAACAAGACAACCTCAATGATAAGACGCACACTGTTTTCAAAGCATTTCTTGCTAAAAGAGCTAAGATCGTGATTGTCTCTGTTGCTGAATGAGCTAGGACGCTATTCAACTCTAATCTAAGAGAGACTCACTAACTTCATGTAGAAACACCGTTGCTTTGTCTCCTAACTCATTTTCCTAACAAGACAACCTCAATGATAAGACGCACACTGTTTTCAATGCATTTCTGGCTAAAAGAGCTAAGATCGTGATTGTCTCTGTTGCTGAATGAGCTAGGACGCTATTCAACTCTAATCTAAGAGAGACTCACTAACTTCATGTAGGAACACCGTTACTTTGTCTCCTAACTCATTTTCCTAACAAGACAACCTCAATGATAAGACGCACACTGCTTTCAATGCATTTCTGGCTAAAAGAGCTAAGATCGTGATTGTCTCTGTTGCTGAATGAGCTAGGACGCTAATCAACTCTTATCTAAGAGAGACTCACTAACTTCATGTAGGAACACCGTTACTTTGTCTCCCAACTCATTTTCCTAACAAGACAACCTCAATGATAAGACGCACACTGTTTTCAATGCATTTCTAGCTAAAAGAGCTAAGATCGTGATTGTCTCTGTTGCTGAATGAGCTAGGACGCTATTCAACTCTAATCTAAGAGAGACTCACTAACTTCATGTAGGAACACCGTTACTTTGTCTCCTAACTCATTTTCCTAACAAGACAACCTCAATGATAAGACGCACACTGCTTTCAATGCATTTCTGGCTAAAAGAGCTAAGATCGTGATTGTCTCTGTTGCTGAATGAGCTAGGACGCTATTCAACTCCAATCTAAGAGAGACTCACTAATTTCATGTAGGAACACCGTTGCTTTGTCTCCTAAATCATTTTCCTAACAAGACAACCTCAATGATAAGACGCACACTGTTTTCAATGCATTTCTGGCTAAAAGAGCTAAGATCGTGATTGTCTCTGTTGCTGAATGAGCTAGGACGCTATTCAACTCTAATCTAAGAGAGACTCAGTAACTTCATGTAGGAACACCGTTGCTTTGTCTCCTAACTCATTTTCCTAACAAGACAACCTCAATGATAAGACGCACATTGTTTTCAATGCATTTCTGGCTAAAAGAGCTAAGATCGTGATTGTCTCTGTTGCTGAATGAGCTAGGACGCTAATCAACTCTAATCTAAGAGAGACTCACTAACTTCATGTAGGAACACCGTTACTTTGTCTCCTAACTCATTTTCCTAACAAGACCACCTCAATGATAAGACGCACACTGTTTTCAATGCACTTCTAGCTAAAAGAGCTAAGATCGTGATTGTCTCTGTTGCTGAATGAGCTAGGACGCTATTCAACTCCAATCTAAGAGAGACTCACTAACTTCATGTAGGAACACCGTTACTTTGTCTCCTAACTCATTTTCCTAACAAGACAACCTCAATGATAAGACGCACACTGTTTTCAAAGCATTTCTTGCTAAAAGAGCTAAGATCGTGATTGTCTCTGTTGCTGAATGAGCTAGGACGCTATTCAACTCTAATCTAAGAGAGACTCACTAACTTCATGTAGGAACACCATTACTTTGTCTCCTAACTCATTTTCCTAACAAGACAACCTCAATGATAAGACGCACACTGCTTTCAATGCATTTCTGGCTAAAAGAGCTAAGATCGTGATTGTCTCTGTTGCTGAATGAGCTAGGACGCTATTCAACTCTAATCTAAGAGAGACTCACTAACTTCATGTAGGAACACCGTTACTTTGTCTCCTAACTCATTTTCCTAACAAGACAACCTCAATGATAAGACGCACACTGTTTTCAATGCATTTCTAGCTAAAAGAGCTAAGATCGTGATTCTCTCTGTTGCTGAATGAGCTAGGACGCTATTCAACTCTAATCTAAGAGAGACTCACTAACTTCATGTAGGAACACCGTTACTTTGTCTCCTAACTCATTTTCCTAACAAGACAACCTCAATGATAAGACGCACACTGTTTTCAATGCATTTCTAGCTAAAAGAGCTAAGATCGTGGTTCTCTCTGTTGCTGAATGAGCTAGGACGCTATTCAACTTCAATCTAAGAAAGACTCACTAACTTCATGTAGGAACACCGTTACTTTGTCTCCTAACTCATTTTCCTAACAAGACAACCTCAATGATAAGACGCACACTGTTTTCAAAGCATTTCTTGCTAAAAGAGCTAAGATCGTGATTGTCTCTGTTGCTGAATGAGCTAGGACGCTATTCAACTCTAATCTAAGAGAGACTCACTAACTTCATGTAGAAACACCGTTGCTTTGTCTCCTAACTCATTTTCCTAACAAGACAACCTCAATGATAAGACGCACACTGTTTTCAATGCATTTCTTGCTAAAAGAGCTAAGATCGTGATTGTCTCTGTTGCTGAATGAGCTAGGACGCTATTCAACTCTAATCTAAGAGAGACTCACTAACTTCATGTAGGAACAACGTTGCTTTGTCTCCTAACTCATTTTCCTAACAAGACAACCTCAATGATAAGACGCACACTGTTTTCAATGCATTTCTAGCTAAAAGAGCTAAGATCGTGATTGTCTCTGTTGCTGAATGAGCTAGGACGCTATTCAACTTCAATCTAAGAAAGACTCACTAACTTCATGTAGGAACACCGTTACTTTGTCTCCTAACTCATTTTCCTAACAAGACAACCTCAATGATAAGACGCACACTGTTTTCAAAGCATTTCTTGCTAAAAGAGCTAAGATCGTGATTGTCTCTGTTGCTGAATGAGCTAGGACGCTATTCAACTCTAATCTAAGAGAGACTCACTAACTTCATGTAGGAACACCGTTGCTTTGTCTCCTAACTCATTTTCCTAACAAGACAACCTCAATGATAAGACGCACACTGTTTTCAATGCATTTCTGGCTAAAAGAGCTAAGATCGTGATTGTCTCTGTTGCTGAATGAGCTAGGACGCTATTCAACTCCAATCTAAGAGAGACTCACTAACTTAATGTAGGAACACCGTTGCTTTGTCTCCTAACTCATTTTCCTAACAAGACAACCTCAATGATAAGACGCACACTGTTTTCAATGCATTTCTGGCTAAAAGAGCTAAGATCGTGATTGTCTCTGTTGCTAAATGAGCTAGGACGCTATTCAACTCTAATCTAAGAGAGACTCACTAACTTCATGTAGGAACACCGTTACTTTGTCTCCTAACTCATTTTCCTAACAAGACAACCTCAATGATAAGACGCACACTGCTTTCAATGCATTTCTGGCTAAAAGAGCTAAGATCGTGATTGTCTCTGTTGCTGAATGAGCTAGGACGCTATTCAACTCTAATCTAAGAGAGACTCACTAACTTCATGTAGGAACACCGTTACTTTGCCTCCTAACTCATTTTCCTAACAAGACAACCTCAATGATAAGACGCACACTGCTTTCAATGCATTTCAGGCTAAAAGAGCTAAGATCGTGATTGTCTCTGTTGCTGAATGAGCTAGGACGCTATTCAACTCTAATCTAAGAGAGACTCACTAACTTCATGTAGGAACACCGTTGCTTTGTCTCCTAACTCATTTTCCTAACAAGACAACCTCAACGATAAGACGCACACTGTTTTCAATGCATTTCTGGCTAAAAGAGCTAATATCGTGATTGTCTCTGTTGCTGAATGAGCTAGGACGCTATTCAACTCCAATCTAAGAGAGACTCACTAACTTCATGTAGGAACACCGTTGCTTTGTCTCCTAACTCATTTTCCTAACAAGACAACCTCAATGAGAAGACGCACACTGTTTTCAATGCATTTCTGGCTAAAAGAGCTAAGATCGTGATTGTCTCTGTTGCTGAATGAGCTAGGACGCTATTCAACTCTAATCTAAGAGAGACTCAGTAACTTCATGTAGGAACACCGTTGCTTTGTCTCCTAACTCATTTTCCTAACAAGACAACCTCAATGATAAGACGCACACTGTTTTCAATGCATTTCTGGCTAAAAGAGCTAAGATCGTGATTGTCTCTGTTGCTGAATGAGCTAGGACGCTATTCAACTCTAATCTAAGAAAGACTCAGTAACTTCATGTAGGAACACCGTTACTTTGTCTCCTAACTCATTTTCCTAACAAGACAACCTCAATGATAAGACGCACACTGTTTTCAATGCATTTCTGGCTAAAAGAGCTAAGATCGTGATTGTCTCTGTTGCTGAATGAGCTAGGACGCTATTCAACTTCAATCTAAGAAAGACTCACTAACTTCATGTAGGAACACCGTTACTTTGTCTCCTAACTCATTTTCCTAACAAGACAACCTCAATGATAAGACGCACACGGTTTTCAAAGCATTTCTTGCTAAAAGAGCTAAGATCGTGATTGTCTCTGTTGCTGAATGAGCTAGGACGCTATTCAACTCTAATCTAAGAGAGACTCACTAACTTCATGTAGGAACACCGTTACTTTGTCTCCTAACTCATTTTCCTAACAAGACAACCTCAATGATAAGACGCACACTGTTTTCAATGCATTTCTGGCTAAAAGAGCTAAGATCGTGATTGTCTCTGTTGCTGAATGAGCTAGGACGCTATTCAACTCCAAACTAAAAAAGACTCACTAACTTCATGTAGGAACACCGTTACTTTGTCTCCTAACTCATTTCCCTAACAAGACAACCTCAATGATAAGACGCACACTGTTTTCAATGCATTTCTGGCTAAAAGAGCTAAGATCGTGATTGTCTCTGTTGCTGAATGAGCTAGGACGCTATTCAACTCCAATCTAAGAGAGACTCACTAACTTCATGTAGGAACACCGTTACTTTGTCTCCTAACTCATTTTCCTAACAAGACAACCTCAATGATAAGACGCACACTGTTTTTAAAGCATTTCTTGCTAAAAGAGCTAAGATCGTGATTGTCTCTGTTGCTGAATGAGCTAGGACGCTATTCAACTATAATCTAAGAGAGACTCACTAACTTCATGTAGGAACACCGTTACTTTGTCTCCTAACTCATTTTCCTAACAAGACAACCTCAATGATAAGACGCACACTGCTTTCAATGCATTTCTGGCTAAAAGAGCTAAGATCGTGATTGTCTCTGTTGCTGAATGAGCTAGGACGCTATTCAACTCTAATCTAAGAGAGACTCACTAACTTCATGTAGGAACACCGTTACTTTGTCTCCTAACTCATTTTCCTAACAAGACAACCTCAATGATAAGACGCACACTGTTTTCAATGCATTTCTGGCTAAAAGAGCTAAGATCGTGATTGTCTCTGTTGCTGAATGAGCTAGGACGCTAATCAACTCTGATCTAAGAGAGACTCACTAACTTCATGTAGGAACACCGTTGCTTTGTCTCCTAACTCATTTTCCTAACAAGACAACCTCAATGATAAGACGCACACTGTTTTCAATGCATTTCTGGCTAAAAGAGCTAAGATCGTGATTCTCTCTGTTGCTGAATGAGCTAGGACGCTATTCAACTCTAATCTAAGAGAGACTCACTAACTTCATGTAGGAACACCGTTACTTTGTCTCCTAACTCATTTTCCTAACAAGACAACCTCAATGATAAGACGCACACTGCTTTCAATGCATTTCTGGCTAAAAGAGCTAAGATCGTGATTGTCTCTGTTGCTGAATGAGCTAGGACGCTATTCAACTCTAATCTAAGAGAGACTCACTAACTTCATGTAGGAACACCGTTACTTTGTCTCCTAACACTTTTTCCTAACAAGACAACCTCAATGATAAGACGCACACTGTTTTCAATGCATTTCTGGCTAAAAGAGCTAAGATCGTGATTGTCTCTGTTGCTGAATGAGCTAGGACGCTATTCAACTCCAATCTAAGAGAGACTCACTAATTTCATGTAGGAACACCGTTGCTTTGTCTCCTAAATCATTTTCCTAACAAGACAACCTCAATGATAAGACGCACACTGTTTTCAATGCATTTCTAGCTAAAAGAGCTAAGATCGTGATTGTCTCTGTTGCTGAATGAGCTAGGACGCTATTCAACTTCAATCTAAGAAAGACTCACTAACTTCATGTAGGAACACCGTTACTTTGTCTCCTAACTCATTTTCCTAACAAGACAACCTCAATGATAAGACGCACACTGTTTTCAAAGCATTTCTTGCTAAAAGAGCTAAGATCGTGATTGTCTCTGTTGCTGAATGAGCTAGGACGCTATTCAACTCTAATCTAAGAGAGACTCACTAACTTCATGTAGGAACACCGTTACTTTGTCTCCTAACTCATTTTCCTAACAAGACAACCTCAATGATAAGACGCACACTGCTTTCAATGCATTTCTGGCTAAAAGAGCTAAGATCGTGATTGTCTCTGTTGCTGAATGAGCTAGGACGCTATTCAACTCTAATCTAAGAGAGACTCACTAACTTCATGTAGGAACACCGTTACTTTGTCTCCTAACTCATTTTCCTAACAAGACAACCTCAATGATAAGACGCACACTGCTTTCAATGCATTTCTGGCTAAAAGAGCTAAGATCGTGATTGTCTCTGTTGCTGAATGAGCTAGGACGCTATTCAACTCTAATCTAAGAGAGACTCACTAACTTCATGTAGGAACACCGTTGCTTTGTCTCCTAAATCATTTTCCTAACAAGACAACCTCAATGATAAGACGCACACTGCTTTCAATGCATTTCTGGCTAAAAGAGCTAAGATCGTGATTGTCTCTGTTGCTGAATGAGCTAGGACGCTATTCAACTCTAATCTAAGAGAGACTCACTAACTTCATGTAGGAACACCGTTACTTTGTCTCCTAACTCATTTTCCTAACAAGACAACCTCAATGATAAGACGCACACTGTTTTCAATGCATTTCTGGCTAAAAGAGCTAAGATCGTGATTGTCTCTGTTGCTGAATGAGCTAGGACGCTAATCAACTCTAATCTAAGAGAGACTCACTAACTTCATGTAGGAACACCGTTACTTTGTCTCCTAACTCATTTTCCTAACAAGACAACCTCAATGATAAGACGCACACTGTTTTCAATGCATTTCTTGCTAAAAGAGCTAAGATCGTGATTGTCTCTGTTGCTGAATGAGCTAGGACGCTATTCAACTCCAATCTAAGAGAGACTCACTAACTTCATGTAGGAACACCGTTACTTTGTCTCCTAACTCATTTTCCTAACAATACAACCTCAATGATAAGACGCACACTGTTTTCAATACATTTCTTGCTAAAAGAGCTAAGATCGTGATTGTCTCTGTTGCTGAATGAGCTAGGACGCTATTCAACTCTAATCTAAGAGAGACTCACTAACTTCATGTAGGAACACCGTTACTTTGTCTCCTAACTCATTTTCCTAACAAGACAACCTCAATGATCAGACGCACACTGTTTTCAATGCATTTCTGGCTAAAAGAGCTAAGATCGTGATTGTCTCTGTTGCTGAATGAGCTAGGACGCTAATCAACTCTAATCTAAGAGAGACTCACTAACTTCATGTAGGAACACCGTTACTTTGTCTCCTAACTCATTTTCCTAACAAGACAACCTCAATGATAAGACGCACACTGTTTTCAATGCATTTCTGGCTAAAAGAGCTAAGATCGTGATTGTCTCTGTTGCTGAATGAGCTAGGACGCTAATCAACTCTAATCTAAGAGAGACTCACTAACTTCATGTAGGAACACCGTTACTTTGTCTCCTAACTCATTTTCCTAACAAGACAACCTCAATGATAAGACGCACACTGTTTTCAATGCATTTCTGGCTAAAAGAGCTAAGATCGTGATTGTCTCTGTTGCTGAATGAGCTAGGACGCTAATCAACTCTAATCTAAGAGAGACTCACTAACTTCATGTAGGAACACCGTTACTTTGTCTCCTAACTCATTTTCCTAACAAGACAACCTCAATGATAAGACGCACACTGTTTTCAATGCATTTCTAGCTAAAAGAGCTAAGATCGTGATTGTCTCTGTTGCTGAATGAGCTAGGACGCTATTCAACTCCAATCTAAGAGAGACTCACTAACTTCATGTAGGAACACCGTTACTTTGTCTCCTAACTCATTTTCTTAACAATACAACCTCAATGATAAGACGCACACTGTTTTCAATACATTTCTTGCTAAAAGAGCTAAGATCGTGATTGTCTCTGTTGCTGAATGAGCTAGGACGCTATTCAACTCTAATCTAAGAGAGACTCACTAACTTCATGTTGGAACACCGTTGCTTTGTCTCCTAACTCATTTTCCTAACAAGACAACCTCAATGATAAGACGCACACTGTTTTCAATGCATTTCTAGCTAAAAGAGCTAAGATCGTGATTGTCTCTGTTGCTGAATGAGCTAGGACGCTATTCAACTTCAATCTAAGAAAGACTCACTAACTTCATGTAGGAACACCGTTACTTTGTCTCCTAACTCATTTTCCTAACAAGACAACCTCAATGATAAGACGCACACTGTTTTCAAAGCATTTCTTGCTAAAAGAGCTAAGATCGTGATTGTCTCTGTTGCTGAATGAGCTAGGACGCTATTCAACTCTAATCTAAGAGAGACTCACTAACTTCATGTAGGAACACCGTTACTTTGTCTCCTAACTCATTTTCCTAACAAGACAACCTCAATGATAAGACGCACACTGCTTTCAATGCATTTCTGGCTAAAAGAGCTAAGATCGTGATTGTCTCTGTTGCTGAATGAGCTAGGACGCTAATCAACTCTAATCTAAGAGAGACTCACTAACTTCATGTAGGAACACCGTTACTTTGTCTCCTAACTCATTTTCCTAACAAGACAACCTCAATGATAAGACGCACACTGTTTTCAATGCATTTCTAGCTAAAAGAGCTAAGATCGTGATTGTCTCTGTTGCTGAATGAGCTAGGACGCTATTCAACTCCAATCTAAGAGAGACTCACTAACTTCATGTAGGAACACCGTTACTTTGTCTCCTAACTCATTTTCTTAACAAGACAACCTCAATGATAAGACGCACACTGTTTTCAATACATTTCTTGCTAAAAGAGCTAAGATCGTGATTGTCTCTGTTGCTGAATGAGCTAGGACGCTATTCAACTCTAATCTAAGAGAGACTCACTAACTTCATGTAGGAACACCGTTACTTTGTCTCCTAACTCATTTTCCTAACAAGACAACCTCAATGATAAGACGCACACTGTTTTTAATGCATTTCTGGCTAAAAGAGCTAAGATCGTGATTGTCTCTGTTGCTGAATGAGCTAGGACGCTAATCAACTCTAATCTAAGAGAGACTCACTAACTTCATGTAGGAACACCGTTACTTTGTCTCCTAACTCATTTTCCTAACAAGACAACCTCAATGATAAGACGCACACTGCTTTCAATGCATTTCTGGCTAAAAGAGCTAAGATCGTGATTGTCTCTGTTGCTGAATGAGCTAGGACGCTATTCAACTCTAATCTAAGAGAGACTCACTAACTTCATGTAGGAACACCGTTGCTTTGTCTCCTAACTCATTTTCCTAACAAGACAACCTCAATGATAAGACGCACACTGTTTTCAATGCATTTCTAGCTAAAAGAGCTAAGATCGTGATTGTCTCTGTTGCTGAATGAGCTAGGACGCTATTCAACTTCAATCTAAGAAAGACTCACTAACTTCATGTAGGAACACCGTTACTTTGTCTCCTAACTCATTTTCCTAACAAGACAACCTCAATGATAAGACGCACACTGCTTTCAATGCATTTCTGGCTAAAAGAGCTAAGATCGTGATTGTCTCTGTTGCTGAATGAGCTAGGACGCTATTCAACTCTAATCTAAGAGAGACTCACTAACTTCATGTAGGAACACCGTTGCTTTGTCTCCTAAATCATTTTCCTAACAAGACAACCTCAATGATAAGACGCACACTGTTTTCAATGCATTTCTGGCTAAAAGAGCTAAGATCGTGATTGTCTCTGTTGCTGAATGAGCTAGGACGCTATTCAACTCCAATCTAAGAGAGACTCACTAACTTCATGTAGGAACACCGTTACTTTGTCTCCTAACTCATTTTCCTAACAAGACACCTCAATGATAAGACGCACACTGTTTTCAATGCATTTCTGGCTAAAAGGGCTAAGATCGTGATTGTCTCTGTTGCTGAATGAGCTAGGACGCTATTCAACTCTAATCTAAGAGAGACTCACTAACTTCATGTAGGAACACCGTTACTTTGTCTCCTAACTCATTTTCCTAACAAGACAACCTCAATGATAAGACGCACACTGTTTTCAATGCATTTCTAGCTAAAAGAGCTAAGATCGTGATTCTCTCTGTTGCTGAATGAGCTAGGACGCTATTCAACTTCAATCTAAGAAAGACTCACTAACTTCATGTAGGAACACCGTTACTTTGTCTCCTAACTCATTTTCCTAACAAGACAACCTCAATGATAAGACGCACACTGTTTTCAAAGCATTTCTTGCTAAAAGAGCTAAGATCGTGATTGTCTCTGTTGCTGAATGAGCTAGGACGCTATTCAACTCTAATCTAAGAGAGACTCACTAACTTCATGTAGAAACACCGTTGCTTTGTCTCCTAACTCATTTTCCTAACAAGACAACCTCAATGATAAGACGCACACTGTTTTCAATGCATTTCTGGCTAAAAGAGATAAGATCGTGATTGTCTCTGTTGCTGAATGAGCTAGGACGCTATTCAACTCCAATCTAAGAGAGACTCACTAACTTCATGTAGGAACACCGTTACTTTGTCTCCTAACTCATTTTCCTAACAAGACACCTCAATGATAAGACGCACACTGTTTTCAATGCATTTCTGGCTAAAAGGGCTAAGATCGTGATTGTCTCTGTTGCTGAATGAGCTAGGACGCTATTCAACTCTAATCTAAGAGAGACTCACTAACTTCATGTAGGAACACCGTTACTTTGTCTCCTAACTCATTTTCCTAACAAGACAACCTCAATGATAAGACGCACACTGTTTTCAATGCATTTCTAGCTAAAAGAGCTAAGATCGTGATTCTCTCTGTTGCTGAATGAGCTAGGACGCTATTCAACTTCAATCTAAGAAAGACTCACTAACTTCATGTAGGAACACCGTTACTTTGTCTCCTAACTCATTTTCCTAACAAGACAACCTCAATGATAAGACGCACACTGTTTTCAAAGCATTTCTTGCTAAAAGAGCTAAGATCGTGATTGTCTCTGTTGCTGAATGAGCTAGGACGCTATTCAACTCTAATCTAAGAGAGACTCACTAACTTCATGTAGAAACACCGTTGCTTTGTCTCCTAACTCATTTTCCTAACAAGACAACCTCAATGATAAGACGCACACTGTTTTCAATGCATTTCTGGCTAAAAGAGCTAAGATCGTGATTGTCTCTGTTGCTGAATGAGCTAGGACGCTATTCAACTCTAATCTAAGAGAGACTCACTAACTTCATGTAGGAACACCGTTACTTTGTCTCCTAACTCATTTTCCTAACAAGACAACCTCAATGATAAGACGCACACTGCTTTCAATGCATTTCTGGCTAAAAGAGCTAAGATCGTGATTGTCTCTGTTGCTGAATGAGCTAGGACGCTAATCAACTCTTATCTAAGAGAGACTCACTAACTTCATGTAGGAACACCGTTACTTTGTCTCCCAACTCATTTTCCTAACAAGACAACCTCAATGATAAGACGCACACTGTTTTCAATGCATTTCTAGCTAAAAGAGCTAAGATCGTGATTGTCTCTGTTGCTGAATGAGCTAGGACGCTATTCAACTCTAATCTAAGAGAGACTCACTAACTTCATGTAGGAACACCGTTACTTTGTCTCCTAACTCATTTTCCTAACAAGACAACCTCAATGATAAGACGCACACTGCTTTCAATGCATTTCTGGCTAAAAGAGCTAAGATCGTGATTGTCTCTGTTGCTGAATGAGCTAGGACGCTATTCAACTCCAATCTAAGAGAGACTCACTAATTTCATGTAGGAACACCGTTGCTTTGTCTCCTAAATCATTTTCCTAACAAGACAACCTCAATGATAAGACGCACACTGTTTTCAATGCATTTCTGGCTAAAAGAGCTAAGATCGTGATTGTCTCTGTTGCTGAATGAGCTAGGACGCTATTCAACTCTAATCTAAGAGAGACTCAGTAACTTCATGTAGGAACACCGTTGCTTTGTCTCCTAACTCATTTTCCTAACAAGACAACCTCAATGATAAGACGCACATTGTTTTCAATGCATTTCTGGCTAAAAGAGCTAAGATCGTGATTGTCTCTGTTGCTGAATGAGCTAGGACGCTAATCAACTCTAATCTAAGAGAGACTCACTAACTTCATGTAGGAACACCGTTACTTTGTCTCCTAACTCATTTTCCTAACAAGACCACCTCAATGATAAGACGCACACTGTTTTCAATGCACTTCTAGCTAAAAGAGCTAAGATCGTGATTGTCTCTGTTGCTGAATGAGCTAGGACGCTATTCAACTCCAATCTAAGAGAGACTCACTAACTTCATGTAGGAACACCGTTACTTTGTCTCCTAACTCATTTTCCTAACAAGACAACCTCAATGATAAGACGCACACTGTTTTCAAAGCATTTCTTGCTAAAAGAGCTAAGATCGTGATTGTCTCTGTTGCTGAATGAGCTAGGACGCTATTCAACTCTAATCTAAGAGAGACTCACTAACTTCATGTAGGAACACCATTACTTTGTCTCCTAACTCATTTTCCTAACAAGACAACCTCAATGATAAGACGCACACTGCTTTCAATGCATTTCTGGCTAAAAGAGCTAAGATCGTGATTGTCTCTGTTGCTGAATGAGCTAGGACGCTATTCAACTCTAATCTAAGAGAGACTCACTAACTTCATGTAGGAACACCGTTACTTTGTCTCCTAACTCATTTTCCTAACAAGACAACCTCAATGATAAGACGCACACTGTTTTCAATGCATTTCTAGCTAAAAGAGCTAAGATCGTGATTCTCTCTGTTGCTGAATGAGCTAGGACGCTATTCAACTCTAATCTAAGAGAGACTCACTAACTTCATGTAGGAACACCGTTACTTTGTCTCCTAACTCATTTTCCTAACAAGACAACCTCAATGATAAGACGCACACTGTTTTCAATGCATTTCTAGCTAAAAGAGCTAAGATCGTGGTTCTCTCTGTTGCTGAATGAGCTAGGACGCTATTCAACTTCAATCTAAGAAAGACTCACTAACTTCATGTAGAAACACCGTTGCTTTGTCTCCTAACTCATTTTCCTAACAAGACAACCTCAATGATAAGACGCACACTGTTTTCAATGCATTTCTTGCTAAAAGAGCTAAGATCGTGATTGTCTCTGTTGCTGAATGAGCTAGGACGCTATTCAACTCTAATCTAAGAGAGACTCACTAACTTCATGTAGGAACAACGTTGCTTTGTCTCCTAACTCATTTTCCTAACAAGACAACCTCAATGATAAGACGCACACTGTTTTCAATGCATTTCTAGCTAAAAGAGCTAAGATCGTGATTGTCTCTGTTGCTGAATGAGCTAGGACGCTATTCAACTTCAATCTAAGAAAGACTCACTAACTTCATGTAGGAACACCGTTACTTTGTCTCCTAACTCATTTTCCTAACAAGACAACCTCAATGATAAGACGCACACTGTTTTCAAAGCATTTCTTGCTAAAAGAGCTAAGATCGTGATTGTCTCTGTTGCTGAATGAGCTAGGACGCTATTCAACTCTAATCTAAGAGAGACTCACTAACTTCATGTAGGAACACCGTTGCTTTGTCTCCTAACTCATTTTCCTAACAAGACAACCTCAATGATAAGACGCACACTGTTTTCAATGCATTTCTGGCTAAAAGAGCTAAGATCGTGATTGTCTCTGTTGCTGAATGAGCTAGGACGCTATTCAACTCCAATCTAAGAGAGACTCACTAACTTAATGTAGGAACACCGTTGCTTTGTCTCCTAACTCATTTTCCTAACAAGACAACCTCAATGATAAGACGCACACTGTTTTCAATGCATTTCTGGCTAAAAGAGCTAAGATCGTGATTGTCTCTGTTGCTAAATGAGCTAGGACGCTATTCAACTCTAATCTAAGAGAGACTCACTAACTTCATGTAGGAACACCGTTACTTTGTCTCCTAACTCATTTTCCTAACAAGACAACCTCAATGATAAGACGCACACTGCTTTCAATGCATTTCTGGCTAAAAGAGCTAAGATCGTGATTGTCTCTGTTGCTGAATGAGCTAGGACGCTATTCAACTCTAATCTAAGAGAGACTCACTAACTTCATGTAGGAACACCGTTGCTTTGTCTCCTAACTCATTTTCCTAACAAGACAACCTCAACGATAAGACGCACACTGTTTTCAATGCATTTCTGGCTAAAAGAGCTAATATCGTGATTGTCTCTGTTGCTGAATGAGCTAGGACGCTATTCAACTCCAATCTAAGAGAGACTCACTAACTTCATGTAGGAACACCGTTGCTTTGTCTCCTAACTCATTTTCCTAACAAGACAACCTCAATGATAAGACGCACACTGTTTTCAATGCATTTCTGGCTAAAAGAGCTAAGATCGTGATTGTCTCTGTTGCTGAATGAGCTAGGACGCTATTCAACTCTAATCTAAGAGAGACTCAGTAACTTCATGTAGGAACACCGTTGCTTTGTCTCCTAACTCATTTTCCTAACAAGACAACCTCAATGATAAGACGCACACTGTTTTCAATGCATTTCTGGCTAAAAGAGCTAAGATCGTGATTGTCTCTGTTGCTGAATGAGCTAGGACGCTATTCAACTCTAATCTAAGAAAGACTCAGTAACTTCATGTAGGAACACCGTTACTTTGTCTCCTAACTCATTTTCCTAACAAGACAACCTCAATGATAAGACGCACACTGTTTTCAATGCATTTCTGGCTAAAAGAGCTAAGATCGTGATTGTCTCTGTTGCTGAATGAGCTAGGACGCTATTCAACTTCAATCTAAGAAAGACTCACTAACTTCATGTAGGAACACCGTTACTTTGTCTCCTAACTCATTTTCCTAACAAGACAACCTCAATGATAAGACGCACACGGTTTTCAAAGCATTTCTTGCTAAAAGAGCTAAGATCGTGATTGTCTCTGTTGCTGAATGAGCTAGGACGCTATTCAACTCTAATCTAAGAGAGACTCACTAACTTCATGTAGGAACACCGTTACTTTGTCTCCTAACTCATTTTCCTAACAAGACAACCTCAATGATAAGACGCACACTGTTTTCAATGCATTTCTGGCTAAAAGAGCTAAGATCGTGATTGTCTCTGTTGCTGAATGAGCTAGGACGCTATTCAACTCCAAACTAAAAAAGACTCACTAACTTCATGTAGGAACACCGTTACTTTGTCTCCTAACTCATTTCCCTAACAAGACAACCTCAATGATAAGACGCACACTGTTTTCAATGCATTTCTGGCTAAAAGAGCTAAGATCGTGATTGTCTCTGTTGCTGAATGAGCTAGGACGCTATTCAACTCCAATCTAAGAGAGACTCACTAACTTCATGTAGGAACACCGTTACTTTGTCTCCTAACTCATTTTCCTAACAAGACAACCTCAATGATAAGACGCACACTGTTTTTAAAGCATTTCTTGCTAAAAGAGCTAAGATCGTGATTGTCTCTGTTGCTGAATGAGCTAGGACGCTATTCAACTATAATCTAAGAGAGACTCACTAACTTCATGTAGGAACACCGTTACTTTGTCTCCTAACTCATTTTCCTAACAAGACAACCTCAATGATAAGACGCACACTGCTTTCAATGCATTTCTGGCTAAAAGAGCTAAGATCGTGATTGTCTCTGTTGCTGAATGAGCTAGGACGCTATTCAACTCTAATCTAAGAGAGACTCACTAACTTCATGTAGGAACACCGTTACTTTGTCTCCTAACTCATTTTCCTAACAAGACAACCTCAATGATAAGACGCACACTGTTTTCAATGCATTTCTGGCTAAAAGAGCTAAGATCGTGATTGTCTCTGTTGCTGAATGAGCTGGGACGCTAATCAACTCTGATCTAAGAGAGACTCACTAACTTCATGTAGGAACACCGTTACTTTGTCTCCCAACTCATTTTCCTAACAAGACAACCTCAATGATAAGACGCACACTGTTTTCAATGCATTTCTAGCTAAAAGAGCTAAGATCGTGATTGTCTCTGTTGCTGAATGAGCTAGGACGCTATTCAACTCTAATCTAAGAGAGACTCACTAACTTCATGTAGGAACACCGTTACTTTGTCTCCTAACTCATTTTCCTAACAAGACAACCTCAATGATAAGACGCACACTGCTTTCAATGCATTTCTGGCTAAAAGAGCTAAGATCGTGATTGTCTCTGTTGCTGAATGAGCTAGGACGCTATTCAACTCTAATCTAAGAGAGACTCACTAACTTCATGTAGGAACACCGTTACTTTGTCTCCTAACACTTTTTCCTAACAAGACAACCTCAATGATAAGACGCACACTGTTTTCAATGCATTTCTGGCTAAAAGAGCTAAGATCGTGATTGTCTCTGTTGCTGAATGAGCTAGGACGCTATTCAACTCCAATCTAAGAGAGACTCACTAATTTCATGTAGGAACACCGTTGCTTTGTCTCCTAAATCATTTTCCTAACAAGACAACCTCAATGATAAGACGCACACTGTTTTCAATGCATTTCTGGCTAAAAGAGCTAAGATCGTGATTGTCTCTGTTGCTGAATGAGCTAGGACGCTATTCAACTCTAATCTAAGAGAGACTCAGTAACTTCATGTAGGAACACCGTTGCTTTGTCTCCTAACTCATTTTCCTAACAAGACAACCTCAATGATAAGACGCACATTGTTTTCAATGCATTTCTGGCTAAAAGAGCTAAGATCGTGATTGTCTCTGTTGCTGAATGAGCTAGGACGCTAATCAACTCTAATCTAAGAGAGACTCACTAACTTCATGTAGGAACACCGTTACTTTGTCTCCTAACTCATTTTCCTAACAAGACCACCTCAATGATAAGACGCACACTGTTTTCAATGCATTTCTAGCTAAAAGAGCTAAGATCGTGATTGTCTCTGTTGCTGAATGAGCTAGGACGCTATTCAACTCCAATCTAAGAGAGACTCACTAACTTCATGTAGGAACACCGTTACTTTGTCTCCTAACTCATTTTCCTAACAAGACAACCTCAATGATAAGACGCACACTGTTTTCAAAGCATTTCTTGCTAAAAGAGCTAAGATCGTGATTGTCTCTGTTGCTGAATGAGCTAGGACGCTATTCAACTCCAATCTAAGAGAGACTCACTAACTTCATGTAGGAACACCGTTACTTTGTCTCCTAACTCATTTTCCTAACAAGACAACCTCAATGATAAGACGCACACTGTTTTCAAAGCATTTCTTGCTAAAAGAGCTAAGATCGTGATTGTCTCTGTTGCTGAATGAGCTAGGACGCTATTCAACTCTAATCTAAGAGAGACTCACTAACTTCATGTAGGAACACCATTACTTTGTCTCCTAACTCATTTTCCTAACAAGACAACCTCAATGATAAGACGCACACTGTTTTCAATGCATTTCTGGCTAAAAGAGCTAAGATCGTGATTGTCTCTGTTGCTGAATGAGCTAGGACGCTATTCAACTCTAATCTAAGAGAGACTCACTAACTTCATGTAGGAACACCGTTACTTTGCCTCCTAACTCATTTTCCTAACAAGACAACCTCAATGATAAGACGCACACTGCTTTCAATGCATTTCAGGCTAAAAGAGCTAAGATCGTGATTGTCTCTGTTGCTGAATGAGCTAGGACGCTATTCAACTCAAATCTAAGAGAGACTCACTAACTTCATGTAGGAACACCGTTGCTTTGTCTCCTAACTCATTTTCCTAACAAGACAACCTCAATGATAAGACGCACACTGTTTTCAATGCATTTCTGGCTAAAAGAGCTAATATCGTGATTGTCTCTGTTGCTGAATGAGCTAGGACGCTATTCAACTCTAATCTAAGAGAGACTCACTAACTTCATGTAGGAACACCGTTGCTTTGTCTCCTAACTCATTTTCCTAACAAGACAACCTCAATGATAAGACGCACACTGTTTTCAATGCATTTCTGGCTAAAAGAGCTAAGATCGTGATTGTCTCTGTTGCTGAATGAGCTAGGACGCTATTCAACTCCAATCTAAGAGAGACTCACTAACTTAATGTAGGAACACCGTTGCTTTGTCTCCTAACTCATTTTCCTAACAAGACAACCTCAATGATAAGACGCACACTGTTTTCAATGCATTTCTGGCTAAAAGAGCTAAGATCGTGATTGTCTCTGTTGCTAAATGAGCTAGGACGCTATTCAACTCTAATCTAAGAGAGACTCACTAACTTCATGTAGGAACACCGTTACTTTGTCTCCTAACTCATTTTCCTAACAAGACAACCTCAATGATAAGACGCACACTGCTTTCAATGCATTTCTGGCTAAAAGAGCTAAGATCGTGATTGTCTCTGTTGCTGAATGAGCTAGGACGCTATTCAACTCTAATCTAAGAGAGACTCACTAACTTCATGTAGGAACACCGTTACTTTGCCTCCTAACTCATTTTCCTAACAAGACAACCTCAATGATAAGACGCACACTGCTTTCAATGCATTTCAGGCTAAAAGAGCTAAGATCGTGATTGTCTCTGTTGCTGAATGAGCTAGGACGCTATTCAACTCTAATCTAAGAGAGACTCACTAACTTCATGTAGGAACACCGTTGCTTTGTCTCCTAACTCATTTTCCTAACAAGACAACCTCAATGATAAGACGCACACTGTTTTCAATGCATTTCTGGCTAAAAGAGCTAAGATCGTGATTGTCTCTGTTGCTGAATGAGCTAGGACGCTATTCAACTCCAAACTAAAAAAGACTCACTAACTTCATGTAGGAACACCGTTACTTTGTCTCCTAACTCATTTCCCTAACAAGACAACCTCAATGATAAGACGCACACTGTTTTCAATGCATTTCTGGCTAAAAGAGCTAAGATCGTGATTGTCTCTGTTGCTGAATGAGCTAGGACGCTATTCAACTCCAATCTAAGAGAGACTCACTAACTTCATGTAGGAACACCGTTACTTTGTCTCCTAACTCATTTTCCTAACAAGACAACCTCAATGATAAGACGCACACTGTTTTTAAAGCATTTCTTGCTAAAAGAGCTAGGATCGTGATTGTCTCTGTTGCTGAATGAGCTAGGACGCTATTCAACTATAATCTAAGAGAGACTCACTAACTTCATGTAGGAACACCGTTACTTTGTCTCCTAACTCATTTTCCTAACAAGACAACCTCAATGATAAGACGCACACTGCTTTCAATGCATTTCTGGCTAAAAGAGCTAAGATCGTGATTGTCTCTGTTGCTGAATGAGCTAGGACGCTATTCAACTCTAATCTAAGAGAGACTCACTAACTTCATGTAGGAACACCGTTACTTTGTCTCCTAACTCATTTTCCTAACAAGACAACCTCAATGATAAGACGCACACTGCTTTCAATGCATTTCTGGCTAAAAGAGCTAAGATCGTGATTGTCTCTGTTGCTGAATGAGCTAGGACGCTATTCAACTCTAATCTAAGAGAGACTCACTAACTTCATGTAGGAACACCGTTACTTTGCCTCCTAACTCATTTTCCTAACAAGACAACCTCAATGATAAGACGCACACTGCTTTCAATGCATTTCAGGCTAAAAGAGCTAAGATCGTGATTGTCTCTGTTGCTGAATGAGCTAGGACGCTATTCAACTCTAATCTAAGAGAGACTCACTAACTTCATGTAGGAACACCGTTGCTTTGTCTCCTAACTCATTTTCCTAACAAGACAACCTCAATGATAAGACGCACACTGTTTTCAATGCATTTCTGGCTAAAAGAGCTAAGATCGTGATTGTCTCTGTTGCTGAATGAGCTAGGACGCTATTCAACTCCAAACTAAAAAAGACTCACTAACTTCATGTAGGAACACCGTTACTTTGTCTCCTAACTCATTTCCCTAACAAGACAACCTCAATGATAAGACGCACACTGTTTTCAATGCATTTCTGGCTAAAAGAGCTAAGATCGTGATTGTCTCTGTTGCTGAATGAGCTAGGACGCTATTCAACTCCAATCTAAGAGAGACTCACTAACTTCATGTAGGAACACCGTTACTTTGTCTCCTAACTCATTTTCCTAACAAGACAACCTCAATGATAAGACGCACACTGTTTTTAAAGCATTTCTTGCTAAAAGAGCTAGGATCGTGATTGTCTCTGTTGCTGAATGAGCTAGGACGCTATTCAACTATAATCTAAGAGAGACTCACTAACTTCATGTAGGAACACCGTTACTTTGTCTCCTAACTCATTTTCCTAACAAGACAACCTCAATGATAAGACGCACACTGCTTTCAATGCATTTCTGGCTAAAAGAGCTAAGATCGTGATTGTCTCTGTTGCTGAATGAGCTAGGACGCTATTCAACTCTAATCTAAGAGAGACTCACTAACTTCATGTAGGAACACCGTTACTTTGTCTCCTAACTCATTTTCCTAACAAGACAACCTCAATGATAAGACGCACACTGTTTTCAATGCATTTCTGGCTAAAAGAGCTAAGATCGTGATTGTCTCTGTTGCTGAATGAGCTAGGACGCTAATCAACTCTGATCTAAGAGAGACTCACTAACTTCATGTAGGAACACCGTTACTTTGTCTCCCAACTCATTTTCCTAACAAGAGAACCTCAATGATAAGACGCACACTGTTTTCAATGCATTTCTGGCTAAAAGAGCTAATATCGTGATTGTCTCTGTTGCTGAATGAGCTAGGACGCTATTCAACTCTAATCTAAGAGAGACTCACTAACTTCATGTAGGAACACCGTTGCTTTGTCTCCTAACTCATTTTCCTAACAAGACAACCTCAATGATAAGACGCACACTGTTTTCAATGCATTTCTGGCTAAAAGAGCTAAGATCGTGATTCTCTCTGTTGCTGAATGAGCTAGGACGCTATTCAACTCCAATCTAAGAGAGACTCACTAACTTAATGTAGGAACACCGTTGCTTTGTCTCCTAACTCATTTTCCTAACAAGACAACCTCAATGATAAGACGCACACTGTTTTCAATGCATTTCTAGCTAAAAGAGCTAAGATCGTGATTGTCTCTGTTGCTGAATGAGCTAGGACGCTATTCAACTCTAATCTAAGAGAGACTCACTAACTTCATGTAGAAACACCGTTGCTTTGTCTCCTAACTCATTTTCCTAACAAGACAACCTCAATGATAAGACGCACACTGTTTTCAATGCATTTCTAGCTAAAAGAGCTAAGATCGTGATTGTCTCTGTTGCTGAATGAGCTAGGACGCTATTCAACTTCAATCTAAGAAAGACTCACTAACTTCATGTAGGAACACCGTTACTTTGTCTCCTAACTCATTTTCCTAACAAGACAACCTCAATGATAAGACGCACACTGTTTTCAAAGCATTTCTTGCTAAAAGAGCTAAGATCGTGATTGTCTCTGTTGCTGAATGAGCTAGGACGCTATTCAACTCTAATCTAAGAGAGACTCACTAACTTCATGTAGGAACACCGTTACTTTGTCTCCTAACTCATTTTCCTAACAAGACAACCTCAATGATAAGACGCACACTGCTTTCAATGCATTTCTGGCTAAAAGAGCTAAGATCGTGATTGTCTCTGTTGCTGAATGAGCTAGGACGCTAATCAACTCTAATCTAAGAGAGACTCACTAACTTCATGTAGGAACACAGTTACTTTGTCTCCTAACTCATTTTCCTAACAAGACAACCTCAATGATAAGACGCACACTGTTTTCAATGCATTTCTAGCTAAAAGAGCTAAGATCGTGATTGTCTCTGTTGCTGAATGAGCTAGGACGCTATTCAACTCCAATCTAAGAGAGACTCACTAACTTCATGTAGGAACACCGTTACTTTGTCTCCTAACTCATTTTCCTAACAAGACACCTCAATGATAAGACGCACACTGTTTTCAATGCATTTCTGGCTAAAAGGGCTAAGATCGTGATTGTCTCTGTTGCTGAATGAGCTAGGACGCTATTCAACTCTAATCTAAGAGAGACTCACTAACTTCATGTAGAAACACCGTTGCTTTGTCTCCTAACTCATTTTCCTAACAAGACAACCTCAATGATAAGACGCACACTGTTTTCAATGCATTTCTGGCTAAAAGAGATAAGATCGTGATTGTCTCTGTTGCTGAATGAGCTAGGACGCTAATCAACTCTAATCTAAGAGAGACTCACTAACTTCATGTAGGAACACCGTTACTTTGTCTCCTAACTCATTTTCCTAACAAGACAACCTCAATGATAAGACGCACACTGCTTTCAATGCATTTCTGGCTAAAAGAGCTAAGATCGTGATTGTCTCTGTTGCTGAATGAGCTAGGACGCTATTCAACTCTAATCTAAGAGAGACTCACTAACTTCATGTAGGAACACCGTTGCTTTGTCTCCTAACTCATTTTCCTAACAAGACAACCTCAATGATAAGACGCACACTGTTTTCAATGCATTTCTAGCTAAAAGAGCTAAGATCGTGATTGTCTCTGTTGCTGAATGAGCTAGGACGCTATTCAACTTCAATCTAAGAAAGACTCACTAACTTCATGTAGGAACACCGTTACTTTGTCTCCTAACTCATTTTCCTAACAAGACAACCTCAATGATAAGACGCACACTGCTTTCAATGCATTTCTGGCTAAAAGAGCTAAGATCGTGATTGTCTCTGTTGCTGAATGAGCTAGGACGCTATTCAACTCTAATCTAAGAGAGACTCACTAACTTCATGTAGGAACACCGTTGCTTTGTCTCCTAAATCATTTTCCTAACAAGACAACCTCAATGATAAGACGCACACTGTTTTCAATGCATTTCTGGCTAAAAGAGCTAAGATCGTGATTGTCTCTGTTGCTGAATGAGCTAGGACGCTATTCAACTCCAATCTAAGAGAGACTCACTAACTTCATGTAGGAACACCGTTACTTTGTCTCCTAACTCATTTTCCTAACAAGACACCTCAATGATAAGACGCACACTGTTTTCAATGCATTTCTGGCTAAAAGGGCTAAGATCGTGATTGTCTCTGTTGCTGAATGAGCTAGGACGCTATTCAACTCTAATCTAAGAGAGACTCACTAACTTCATGTAGAAACACCGTTGCTTTGTCTCCTAACTCATTTTCCTAACAAGACAACCTCAATGATAAGACGCACACTGTTTTCAATGCATTTCTGGCTAAAAGAGATAAGATCGTGATTGTCTCTGTTGCTGAATGAGCTAGGACGCTATTCAACTCCAATCTAAGAGAGACTCACTAACTTCATGTAGGAACACCGTTACTTTGTCTCCTAACTCATTTTCCTAACAAGACACCTCAATGATAAGACGCACACTGTTTTCAATGCATTTCTAGCTAAAAGAGCTAAGATCGTGATTGTCTCTGTTGCTGAATGAGCTAGGACGCTATTCAACTCCAATCTAAGAGAGACTCACTAACTTCATGTAGGAACACCGTTACTTTGTCTCCTAACTCATTTTCTTAACAATACAACCTCAATGATAAGACGCACACTGTTTTCAATACATTTCTTGCTAAAAGAGCTAAGATCGTGATTGTCTCTGTTGCTGAATGAGCTAGGACGCTATTCAACTCTAATCTAAGAGAGACTCACTAACTTCATGTAGGAACACCGTTACTTTGTCTCCTAACTCATTTTCCTAACAAGACAACCTCAATGATAAGACGCACACTGTTTTCAATGCATTTCTGGCTAAAAGAGCTAAGATCGTGATTGTCTCTGTTGCTGAATGAGCTAGGACGCTATTCAACTCTAATCTAAGAGAGACTCACTAACTTCATGTAGGAACACCGTTACTTTGTCTCCTAACTCATTTTCCTAACAAGACAACCTCAATGATAAGACGCACACTGTTTTCAATGCATTTCTGGCTAAAAGAGCTAAGATCGTGATTGTCTCTGTTGCTGAATGAGCTAGGACGCTAATCAACTCTAATCTAAGAGAGACTCACTAACTTCATGTTGGAACACCGTTACTTTGTCTCCTAACTCATTTTCCTAACAAGACAACCTCAATGATAAGACGCACACTGTTTTCAAAGCATTTCTTGCTAAAAGAGCTAAGATCGTGATTGTCTCTGTTGCTGAATGAGCTAGGACGCTATTCAACTCAAATCTAAGAGAGACTCACTAACTTCATGTAGGAACACCGTTGCTTTGTCTCCTAACTCATTTTCCTAACAAGACAACCTCAATGATAAGACGCACACTGTTTTCAATGCATTTCTGGCTAAAAGAGCTAATATCGTGATTGTCTCTGTTGCTGAATGAGCTAGGACGCTATTCAACTCTAATCTAAGAGAGACTCACTAACTTCATGTAGGAACACCGTTGCTTTGTCTCCTAACTCATTTTCCTAACAAGACAACCTCAATGATAAGACGCACACTGTTTTCAATGCATTTCTGGCTAAAAGAGCTAAGATCGTGATTGTCTCTGTTGCTGAATGAGCTAGGACGCTATTCAACTCCAATCTAAGAGAGACTCACTAACTTAATGTAGGAACACCGTTGCTTTGTCTCCTAACTCATTTTCCTAACAAGACAACCTCAATGATAAGACGCACACTGTTTTCAATGCATTTCTGGCTAAAAGAGCTAAGATCGTGATTGTCTCTGTTGCTAAATGAGCTAGGACGCTATTCAACTCTAATCTAAGAGAGACTCACTAACTTCATGTAGGAACACCGTTACTTTGTCTCCTAACTCATTTTCCTAACAAGACAACCTCAATGATAAGACGCACACTGCTTTCAATGCATTTCTGGCTAAAAGAGCTAAGATCGTGATTGTCTCTGTTGCTGAATGAGCTAGGACGCTATTCAACTCTAATCTAAGAGAGACTCACTAACTTCATGTAGGAACACCGTTACTTTGCCTCCTAACTCATTTTCCTAACAAGACAACCTCAATGATAAGACGCACACTGCTTTCAATGCATTTCAGGCTAAAAGAGCTAAGATCGTGATTGTCTCTGTTGCTGAATGAGCTAGGACGCTATTCAACTCTAATCTAAGAGAGACTCACTAACTTCATGTAGGAACACCGTTGCTTTGTCTCCTAACTCATTTTCCTAACAAGACAACCTCAATGATAAGACGCACACTGTTTTCAATGCATTTCTGGCTAAAAGAGCTAAGATCGTGATTGTCTCTGTTGCTGAATGAGCTAGGACGCTATTCAACTCCAAACTAAAAAAGACTCACTAACTTCATGTAGGAACACCGTTACTTTGTCTCCTAACTCATTTCCCTAACAAGACAACCTCAATGATAAGACGCACACTGTTTTCAATGCATTTCTGGCTAAAAGAGCTAAGATCGTGATTGTCTCTGTTGCTGAATGAGCTAGGACGCTATTCAACTCCAATCTAAGAGAGACTCACTAACTTCATGTAGGAACACCGTTACTTTGTCTCCTAACTCATTTTCCTAACAAGACAACCTCAATGATAAGACGCACACTGTTTTTAAAGCATTTCTTGCTAAAAGAGCTAGGATCGTGATTGTCTCTGTTGCTGAATGAGCTAGGACGCTATTCAACTATAATCTAAGAGAGACTCACTAACTTCATGTAGGAACACCGTTACTTTGTCTCCTAACTCATTTTCCTAACAAGACAACCTCAATGATAAGACGCACACTGCTTTCAATGCATTTCTGGCTAAAAGAGCTAAGATCGTGATTGTCTCTGTTGCTGAATGAGCTAGGACGCTATTCAACTCTAATCTAAGAGAGACTCACTAACTTCATGTAGGAACACCGTTACTTTGTCTCCTAACTCATTTTCCTAACAAGACAACCTCAATGATAAGACGCACACTGTTTTCAATGCATTTCTGGCTAAAAGAGCTAAGATCGTGATTGTCTCTGTTGCTGAATGAGCTAGGACGCTAATCAACTCTGATCTAAGAGAGACTCACTAACTTCATGTAGGAACACCGTTACTTTGTCTCCCAACTCATTTTCCTAACAAGAGAACCTCAATGATAAGACGCACACTGTTTTCAATGCATTTCTGGCTAAAAGAGCTAATATCGTGATTGTCTCTGTTGCTGAATGAGCTAGGACGCTATTCAACTCTAATCTAAGAGAGACTCACTAACTTCATGTAGGAACACCGTTGCTTTGTCTCCTAACTCATTTTCCTAACAAGACAACCTCAATGATAAGACGCACACTGTTTTCAATGCATTTCTGGCTAAAAGAGCTAAGATCGTGATTCTCTCTGTTGCTGAATGAGCTAGGACGCTATTCAACTCCAATCTAAGAGAGACTCACTAACTTAATGTAGGAACACCGTTGCTTTGTCTCCTAACTCATTTTCCTAACAAGACAACCTCAATGATAAGACGCACACTGTTTTCAATGCATTTCTAGCTAAAAGAGCTAAGATCGTGATTGTCTCTGTTGCTGAATGAGCTAGGACGCTATTCAACTCTAATCTAAGAGAGACTCACTAACTTCATGTAGAAACACCGTTGCTTTGTCTCCTAACTCATTTTCCTAACAAGACAACCTCAATGATAAGACGCACACTGTTTTCAATGCATTTCTAGCTAAAAGAGCTAAGATCGTGATTGTCTCTGTTGCTGAATGAGCTAGGACGCTATTCAACTTCAATCTAAGAAAGACTCACTAACTTCATGTAGGAACACCGTTACTTTGTCTCCTAACTCATTTTCCTAACAAGACAACCTCAATGATAAGACGCACACTGTTTTCAAAGCATTTCTTGCTAAAAGAGCTAAGATCGTGATTGTCTCTGTTGCTGAATGAGCTAGGACGCTATTCAACTCTAATCTAAGAGAGACTCACTAACTTCATGTAGGAACACCGTTACTTTGTCTCCTAACTCATTTTCCTAACAAGACAACCTCAATGATAAGACGCACACTGCTTTCAATGCATTTCTGGCTAAAAGAGCTAAGATCGTGATTGTCTCTGTTGCTGAATGAGCTAGGACGCTAATCAACTCTAATCTAAGAGAGACTCACTAACTTCATGTAGGAACACAGTTACTTTGTCTCCTAACTCATTTTCCTAACAAGACAACCTCAATGATAAGACGCACACTGTTTTCAATGCATTTCTAGCTAAAAGAGCTAAGATCGTGATTGTCTCTGTTGCTGAATGAGCTAGGACGCTATTCAACTCCAATCTAAGAGAGACTCACTAACTTCATGTAGGAACACCGTTACTTTGTCTCCTAACTCATTTTCTTAACAAGACAACCTCAATGATAAGACGCACACTGTTTTCAATACATTTCTTGCTAAAAGAGCTAAGATCGTGATTGTCTCTGTTGCTGAATGAGCTAGGACGCTATTCAACTCTAATCTAAGAGAGACTCACTAGCTTCATGTAGGAACACCGTTACTTTGTCTCCTAACTCATTTTCCTAACAAGACAACCTCAATGATAAGACGCACACTGTTTTTAATGCATTTCTGGCTAAAAGAGCTAAGATCGTGATTGTCTCTGTTGCTGAATGAGCTAGGACGCTATTCAACTCCAATCTAAGAGAGACTCACTAACTTCATGTAGGAACACCGTTACTTTGTCTCCTAACTCATTTTCCTAACAAGACAACCTCAATGATAAGACGCACACTGTTTTCAATGCATTTCTGGCTAAAAGAGCTAAGATCGTGATTGTCTCTGTTGCTGAATGAGCTAGGACGCTAATCAACTCTAATCTAAGAGAGACTCACTAACTTCATGTAGGAACACCGTTACTTTGTCTCCTAACTCATTTTCCTAACAAGACAACCTCAATGATAAGACGCACACTGTTTTCAATGCATTTCTAGCTAAAAGAGCTAAGATCGTGATTGTCTCTGTTGCTGAATGAGCTAGGACGCTATTCAACTCCAATCTAAGAGAGACTCACTAACTTCATGTAGGAACACCGTTACTTTGTCTCCTAACTCATTTTCTTAACAATACAACCTCAATGATAAGACGCACACTGTTTTCAATACATTTCTTGCTAAAAGAGCTAAGATCGTGATTGTCTCTGTTGCTGAATGAGCTAGGACGCTATTCAACTCTAATCTAAGAGAGACTCACTAACTTCATGTAGGAACACCGTTACTTTGTCTCCTAACTCATTTTCCTAACAAGACAACCTCAATGATCAGACGCACACTGTTTTCAATGCATTTCTGGCTAAAAGAGCTAAGATCGTGATTGTCTCTGTTGCTGAATGAGCTAGGACGCTAATCAACTCTAATCTAAGAGAGACTCACTAACTTCATGTAGGAACACCGTTACTTTGTCTCCTAACTCATTTTCCTAACAAGACAACCTCAATGATAAGACGCACACTGTTTTCAATGCATTTCTAGCTAAAAGAGCTAAGATCGTGATTGTCTCTGTTGCTGAATGAGCTAGGACGCTATTCAACTCCAATCTAAGAGAGACTCACTAACTTCATGTAGGAACACCGTTACTTTGTCTCCTAACTCATTTTCTTAACAATACAACCTCAATGATAAGACGCACACTGTTTTCAATACATTTCTTGCTAAAAGAGCTAAGATCGTGATTGTCTCTGTTGCTGAATGAGCTAGGACGCTATTCAACTCTAATCTAAGAGAGACTCACTAACTTCATGTAGGAACACCGTTACTTTGTCTCCTAACTCATTTTCCTAACAAGACAACCTCAATGATAAGACGCACACTGTTTTCAATGCATTTCTGGCTAAAAGAGCTAAGATCGTGATTGTCTCTGTTGCTGAATGAGCTAGGACGCTATTCAACTCTAATCTAAGAGAGACTCACTAACTTCATGTAGGAACACCGTTACTTTGTCTCCTAACTCATTTTCCTAACAAGACAACCTCAATGATAAGACGCACACTGCTTTCAATGCATTTCTGGCTAAAAGAGCTAAGATCGTGATTGTCTCTGTTGCTGAATGAGCTAGGACGCTAATCAACTCTAATCTAAGAGAGACTCACTAACTTCATGTAGGAACACCGTTACTTTGTCTCCTAACTCATTTTCCTAACAAGACAACCTCAATGATAAGACGCACACTGCTTTCAATGCATTTCTGGCTAAAAGAGCTAAGATCGTGATTGTCTCTGTTGCTGAATGAGCTAGGACGCTATTCAACTCTAATCTAAGAGAGACTCAGTAACTTCATGTAGGAACACCGTTGCTTTGTCTCCTAACTCATTTTCCTAACAAGACAACCTCAATGATAAGACGCACACTGTTTTCAATGCATTTCTAGCTAAAAGAGCTAAGATCGTGATTGTCTCTGTTGCTGAATGAGCTAGGACGCTATTCAACTTCAATCTAAGAAAGACTCACTAACTTCATGTAGGAACACCGTTACTTTGTCTCCTAACTCATTTTCCTAACAAGACAACCTCAATGATAAGACGCACACTGTTTTCAAAGCATTTCTTGCTAAAAGAGCTAAGATCGTGATTGTCTCTGTTGCTGAATGAGCTAGGACGCTATTCAACTCTAATCTAAGAGAGACTCACTAACTTCATGTAGGAACACCGTTACTTTGTCTCCTAACTCATTTTCCTAACAAGACAACCTCAATGATAAGACGCACACTGCTTTCAATGCATTTCTGGCTAAAAGAGCTAAGATCGTGATTGTCTCTGTTGCTGAATGAGTTAGGACGCTATTCAACTCTAATCTAAGAGAGACTCACTAACTTCATGTAGGAACACCGTTACTTTGTCTCCTAACTCATTTTCCTAACAAGACAACCTCAATGATAAGACGCACACTGCTTTCAATGCATTTCTGGCTAAAAGAGCTAAGATCGTGATTGTCTCTGTTGCTGAATGAGCTAGGACGCTATTCAACTCTAATCTAAGAGAGACTCACTAACTTCATGTAGGAACACCGTTGCTTTGTCTCCTAAATCATTTTCCTAACAAGACAACCTCAATGATAAGACGCACACTGCTTTCAATGCATTTCTGGCTAAAAGAGCTAAGATCGTGATTGTCTCTGTTGCTGAATGAGCTAGGACGCTATTCAACTCTAATCTAAGAGAGACTCACTAACTTCATGTAGGAACACCGTTACTTTGTCTCCTAACTCATTTTCCTAACAAGACAACCTCAATGATAAGACGCACACTGTTTTCAATGCATTTCTGGCTAAAAGAGCTAAGATCGTGATTGTCTCTGTTGCTGAATGAGCTAGGACGCTAATCAACTCTAATCTAAGAGAGACTCACTAACTTCATGTAGGAACACCGTTACTTTGTCTCCTAACTCATTTTCCTAACAAGACAACCTCAATGATAAGACGCACACTGTTTTCAATGCATTTCTTGCTAAAAGAGCTAAGATCGTGATTGTCTCTGTTGCTGAATGAGCTAGGACGCTATTCAACTCCAATCTAAGAGAGACTCACTAACTTCATGTAGGAACACCGTTACTTTGTCTCCTAACTCATTTTCCTAACAATACAACCTCAATGATAAGACGCACACTGTTTTCAATACATTTCTTGCTAAAAGAGCTAAGATCGTGATTGTCTCTGTTGCTGAATGAGCTAGGACGCTATTCAACTCTAATCTAAGAGAGACTCACTAACTTCATGTAGGAACACCGTTACTTTGTCTCCTAACTCATTTTCCTAACAAGACAACCTCAATGATCAGACGCACACTGTTTTCAATGCATTTCTGGCTAAAAGAGCTAAGATCGTGATTGTCTCTGTTGCTGAATGAGCTAGGACGCTAATCAACTCTAATCTAAGAGAGACTCACTAACTTCATGTAGGAACACCGTTACTTTGTCTCCTAACTCATTTTCCTAACAAGACAACCTCAATGATAAGACGCACACTGTTTTCAATGCATTTCTGGCTAAAAGAGCTAAGATCGTGATTGTCTCTGTTGCTGAATGAGCTAGGACGCTAATCAACTCTAATCTAAGAGAGACTCACTAACTTCATGTAGGAACACCGTTACTTTGTCTCCTAACTCATTTTCCTAACAAGACAACCTCAATGATAAGACGCACACTGTTTTCAATGCATTTCTGGCTAAAAGAGCTAAGATCGTGATTGTCTCTGTTGCTGAATGAGCTAGGACGCTAATCAACTCTAATCTAAGAGAGACTCACTAACTTCATGTAGGAACACCGTTACTTTGTCTCCTAACTCATTTTCCTAACAAGACAACCTCAATGATAAGACACACACTGTTTTCAATGCATTTCTAGCTAAAAGAGCTAAGATCGTGATTGTCTCTGTTGCTGAATGAGCTAGGACGCTATTCAACTCCAATCTAAGAGAGACTCACTAACTTCATGTAGGAACACCGTTACTTTGTCTCCTAACTCATTTTCTTAACAATACAACCTCAATGATAAGACGCACACTGTTTTCAATACATTTCTTGCTAAAAGAGCTAAGATCGTGATTGTCTCTGTTGCTGAATGAGCTAGGACGCTATTCAACTCTAATCTAAGAGAGACTCACTAACTTCATGTTGGAACACCGTTGCTTTGTCTCCTAACTCATTTTCCTAACAAGACAACCTCAATGATAAGACGCACACTGTTTTCAATGCATTTCTAGCTAAAAGAGCTAAGATCGTGATTGTCTCTGTTGCTGAATGAGCTAGGACGCTATTCAACTTCAATCTAAGAAAGACTCACTAACTTCATGTAGGAACACCGTTACTTTGTCTCCTAACTCATTTTCCTAACAAGACAACCTCAATGATAAGACGCACACTGTTTTCAAAGCATTTCTTGCTAAAAGAGCTAAGATCGTGATTGTCTCTGTTGCTGAATGAGCTAGGACGCTATTCAACTCTAATCTAAGAGAGACTCACTAACTTCATGTAGGAACACCGTTACTTTGTCTCCTAACTCATTTTCCTAACAAGACAACCTCAATGATAAGACGCACACTGCTTTCAATGCATTTCTGGCTAAAAGAGCTAAGATCGTGATTGTCTCTGTTGCTGAATGAGCTAGGACGCTAATCAACTCTAATCTAAGAGAGACTCACTAACTTCATGTAGGAACACCGTTACTTTGTCTCCTAACTCATTTTCCTAACAAGACAACCTCAATGATAAGACGCACACTGTTTTCAATGCATTTCTAGCTAAAAGAGCTAAGATCGTGATTGTCTCTGTTGCTGAATGAGCTAGGACGCTATTCAACTCCAATCTAAGAGAGACTCACTAACTTCATGTAGGAACACCGTTACTTTGTCTCCTAACTCATTTTCTTAACAAGACAACCTCAATGATAAGACGCACACTGTTTTCAATACATTTCTTGCTAAAAGAGCTAAGATCGTGATTGTCTCTGTTGCTGAATGAGCTAGGACGCTATTCAACTCTAATCTAAGAGAGACTCACTAACTTCATGTAGGAACACCGTTACTTTGTCTCCTAACTCATTTTCCTAACAAGACAACCTCAATGATAAGACGCACACTGTTTTTAATGCATTTCTGGCTAAAAGAGCTAAGATCGTGATTGTCTCTGTTGCTGAATGAGCTAGGACGCTAATCAACTCTAATCTAAGAGAGACTCACTAACTTCATGTAGGAACACCGTTACTTTGTCTCCTAACTCATTTTCCTAACAAGACAACCTCAATGATAAGACGCACACTGCTTTCAATGCATTTCTGGCTAAAAGAGCTAAGATCGTGATTGTCTCTGTTGCTGAATGAGCTAGGACGCTATTCAACTCTAATCTAAGAGAGACTCACTAACTTCATGTAGGAACACCGTTGCTTTGTCTCCTAACTCATTTTCCTAACAAGACAACCTCAATGATAAGACGCACACTGTTTTCAATGCATTTCTAGCTAAAAGAGCTAAGATCGTGATTGTCTCTGTTGCTGAATGAGCTAGGACGCTATTCAACTTCAATCTAAGAAAGACTCACTAACTTCATGTAGGAACACCGTTACTTTGTCTCCTAACTCATTTTCCTAACAAGACAACCTCAATGATAAGACGCACACTGCTTTCAATGCATTTCTGGCTAAAAGAGCTAAGATCGTGATTGTCTCTGTTGCTGAATGAGCTAGGACGCTATTCAACTCTAATCTAAGAGAGACTCACTAACTTCATGTAGGAACACCGTTGCTTTGTCTCCTAAATCATTTTCCTAACAAGACAACCTCAATGATAAGACGCACACTGTTTTCAATGCATTTCTGGCTAAAAGAGCTAAGATCGTGATTGTCTCTGTTGCTGAATGAGCTAGGACGCTATTCAACTCCAATCTAAGAGAGACTCACTAACTTCATGTAGGAACACCGTTACTTTGTCTCCTAACTCATTTTCCTAACAAGACACCTCAATGATAAGACGCACACTGTTTTCAATGCATTTCTGGCTAAAAGGGCTAAGATCGTGATTGTCTCTGTTGCTGAATGAGCTAGGACGCTATTCAACTCTAATCTAAGAGAGACTCACTAACTTCATGTAGGAACACCGTTACTTTGTCTCCTAACTCATTTTCCTAACAAGACAACCTCAATGATAAGACGCACACTGTTTTCAATGCATTTCTAGCTAAAAGAGCTAAGATCGTGATTCTCTCTGTTGCTGAATGAGCTAGGACGCTATTCAACTTCAATCTAAGAAAGACTCACTAACTTCATGTAGGAACACCGTTACTTTGTCTCCTAACTCATTTTCCTAACAAGACAACCTCAATGATAAGACGCACACTGTTTTCAAAGCATTTCTTGCTAAAAGAGCTAAGATCGTGATTGTCTCTGTTGCTGAATGAGCTAGGACGCTATTCAACTCTAATCTAAGAGAGACTCACTAACTTCATGTAGGAACACCGTTACTTTGTCTCCTAACTCATTTTCCTAACAATACAACCTCAATGATAAGACGCACACTGTTTTCAATACATTTCTTGCTAAAAGAGCTAAGATCGTGATTGTCTCTGTTGCTGAATGAGCTAGGACGCTATTCAACTCTAATCTAAGAGAGACTCACTAACTTCATGTAGGAACACCGTTACTTTGTCTCCTAACTCATTTTCCTAACAAGACAACCTCAATGATCAGACGCACACTGTTTTCAATGCATTTCTGGCTAAAAGAGCTAAGATCGTGATTGTCTCTGTTGCTGAATGAGCTAGGACGCTAATCAACTCTAATCTAAGAGAGACTCACTAACTTCATGTAGGAACACCGTTACTTTGTCTCCTAACTCATTTTCCTAACAAGACAACCTCAATGATAAGACGCACACTGTTTTCAATGCATTTCTGGCTAAAAGAGCTAAGATCGTGATTGTCTCTGTTGCTGAATGAGCTAGGACGCTAATCAACTCTAATCTAAGAGAGACTCACTAACTTCATGTAGGAACACCGTTACTTTGTCTCCTAACTCATTTTCCTAACAAGACAACCTCAATGATAAGACGCACACTGTTTTCAATGCATTTCTGGCTAAAAGAGCTAAGATCGTGATTGTCTCTGTTGCTGAATGAGCTAGGACGCTAATCAACTCTAATCTAAGAGAGACTCACTAACTTCATGTAGGAACACCGTTACTTTGTCTCCTAACTCATTTTCCTAACAAGACAACCTCAATGATAAGACGCACACTGTTTTCAATGCATTTCTAGCTAAAAGAGCTAAGATCGTGATTGTCTCTGTTGCTGAATGAGCTAGGACGCTATTCAACTCCAATCTAAGAGAGACTCACTAACTTCATGTAGGAACACCGTTACTTTGTCTCCTAACTCATTTTCTTAACAATACAACCTCAATGATAAGACGCACACTGTTTTCAATACATTTCTTGCTAAAAGAGCTAAGATCGTGATTGTCTCTGTTGCTGAATGAGCTAGGACGCTATTCAACTCTAATCTAAGAGAGACTCACTAACTTCATGTTGGAACACCGTTGCTTTGTCTCCTAACTCATTTTCCTAACAAGACAACCTCAATGATAAGACGCACACTGTTTTCAATGCATTTCTAGCTAAAAGAGCTAAGATCGTGATTGTCTCTGTTGCTGAATGAGCTAGGACGCTATTCAACTTCAATCTAAGAAAGACTCACTAACTTCATGTAGGAACACCGTTACTTTGTCTCCTAACTCATTTTCCTAACAAGACACCTCAATGATAAGACGCACACTGTTTTCAATGCATTTCTGGCTAAAAGAGCTAAGATCGTGATTGTCTCTGTTGCTGAATGAGCTAGGACGCTATTCAACTCTAATCTAAGAGAGACTCACTAACTTCATGTAGAAACACCGTTGCTTTGTCTCCTAACTCATTTTCCTAACAAGACAACCTCAATGATAAGACGCACACTGTTTTCAATGCATTTCTGGCTAAAAGAGATAAGATCGTGATTGTCTCTGTTGCTGAATGAGCTAGGACGCTATTCAACTCCAATCTAAGAGAGACTCACTAACTTCATGTAGGAACACCGTTACTTTGTCTCCTAACTCATTTTCCTAACAAGACACCTCAATGATAAGACGCACACTGTTTTCAATGCATTTCTGGCTAAAAGGGCTAAGATCGTGATTGTCTCTGTTGCTGAATGAGCTAGGACGCTATTCAACTCTAATCTAAGAGAGACTCACTAACTTCATGTAGGAACACCGTTACTTTGTCTCCTAACTCATTTTCCTAACAAGACAACCTCAATGATAAGACGCACACTGTTTTCAATGCATTTCTAGCTAAAAGAGCTAAGATCGTGATTCTCTCTGTTGCTGAATGAGCTAGGACGCTATTCAACTTCAATCTAAGAAAGACTCACTAACTTCATGTAGGAACACCGTTACTTTGTCTCCTAACTCATTTTCCTAACAAGACAACCTCAATGATAAGACGCACACTGTTTTCAAAGCATTTCTTGCTAAAAGAGCTAAGATCGTGATTGTCTCTGTTGCTGAATGAGCTAGGACGCTATTCAACTCTAATCTAAGAGAGACTCACTAACTTCATGTAGAAACACCGTTGCTTTGTCTCCTAACTCATTTTCCTAACAAGACAACCTCAATGATAAGACGCACACTGTTTTCAATGCATTTCTGGCTAAAAGAGCTAAGATCGTGATTGTCTCTGTTGCTGAATGAGCTAGGACGCTATTCAACTCTAATCTAAGAGAGACTCACTAACTTCATGTAGGAACACCGTTACTTTGTCTCCTAACTCATTTTCCTAACAAGACAACCTCAATGATAAGACGCACACTGCTTTTAATGCATTTCTGGCTAAAAGAGCTAAGATCGTGATTGTCTCTGTTGCTGAATGAGCTAGGACGCTAATCAACTCTTATCTAAGAGAGACTCACTAACTTCATGTAGGAACACCGTTACTTTGTCTCCCAACTCATTTTCCTAACAAGACAACCTCAATGATAAGACGCACACTGTTTTCAATGCATTTCTAGCTAAAAGAGCTAAGATCGTGATTGTCTCTGTTGCTGAATGAGCTAGGACGCTATTCAACTCTAATCTAAGAGAGACTCACTAACTTCATGTAGGAACACCGTTACTTTGTCTCCTAACTCATTTTCCTAACAAGACAACCTCAATGATAAGACGCACACTGCTTTCAATGCATTTCTGGCTAAAAGAGCTAAGATCGTGATTGTCTCTGTTGCTGAATGAGCTAGGACGCTATTCAACTCCAATCTAAGAGAGACTCACTAATTTCATGTAGGAACACCGTTGCTTTGTCTCCTAAATCATTTTCCTAACAAGACAACCTCAATGATAAGACGCACACTGTTTTCAATGCATTTCTGGCTAAAAGAGCTAAGATCGTGATTGTCTCTGTTGCTGAATGAGCTAGGACGCTATTCAACTCTAATCTAAGAGAGACTCACTAACTTCATGTAGGAACACAGTTACTTTGTCTCCTAACTCATTTTCCTAACAAGACAACCTCAATGATAAGACGCACACTGTTTTCAAAGCATTTCTTGCTAAAAGAGCTAAGATCGTGATTGTCTCTGTTGCTGAATGAGCTAGGACGCTATTCAACTCTAATCTAAGAGAGACTCACTAACTTCATGTAGGAACACCATTACTTTGTCTCCTAACTCATTTTCCTAACAAGACAACCTCAATGATAAGACGCACACTGCTTTCAATGCATTTCTGGCTAAAAGAGCTAAGATCGTGATTGTCTCTGTTGCTGAATGAGCTAGGACGCTATTCAACTCTAATCTAAGAGAGACTCACTAACTTCATGTAGGAACACCGTTACTTTGTCTCCTAACTCATTTTCCTAACAAGACAACCTCAATGATAAGACGCACACTGTTTTCAATGCATTTCTAGCTAAAAGAGCTAAGATCGTGATTCTCTCTGTTGCTGAATGAGCTAGGACGCTATTCAACTCTAATCTAAGAGAGACTCACTAACTTCATGTAGGAACACCGTTACTTTGTCTCCTAACTCATTTTCCTAACAAGACAACCTCAATGATAAGACGCACACTGTTTTCAATGCATTTCTAGCTAAAAGAGCTAAGATCGTGGTTCTCTCTGTTGCTGAATGAGCTAGGACGCTATTCAACTTCAATCTAAGAAAGACTCACTAACTTCATGTAGGAACACCGTTACTTTGTCTCCTAACTCATTTTCCTAACAAGACAACCTCAATGATAAGACGCACACTGTTTTCAAAGCATTTCTTGCTAAAAGAGCTAAGATCGTGATTGTCTCTGTTGCTGAATGAGCTAGGACGCTATTCAACTCTAATCTAAGAGAGACTCACTAACTTCATGTAGAAACACCGTTGCTTTGTCTCCTAACTCATTTTCCTAACAAGACAACCTCAATGATAAGACGCACACTGTTTTCAATGCATTTCTTGCTAAAAGAGCTAAGATCGTGATTGTCTCTGTTGCTGAATGAGCTAGGACGCTATTCAACTCTAATCTAAGAGAGACTCACTAACTTCATGTAGGAACAACGTTGCTTTGTCTCCTAACTCATTTTCCTAACAAGACAACCTCAATGATAAGACGCACACTGTTTTCAATGCATTTCTAGCTAAAAGAGCTAAGATCGTGATTGTCTCTGTTGCTGAATGAGCTAGGACGCTATTCAACTTCAATCTAAGAAAGACTCACTAACTTCATGTAGGAACACCGTTACTTTGTCTCCTAACTCATTTTCCTAACAAGACAACCTCAATGATAAGACGCACACTGTTTTCAAAGCATTTCTTGCTAAAAGAGCTAAGATCGTGATTGTCTCTGTTGCTGAATGAGCTAGGACGCTATTCAACTCTAATCTAAGAGAGACTCACTAACTTCATGTAGGAACACCGTTGCTTTGTCTCCTAACTCATTTTCCTAACAAGACAACCTCAATGATAAGACGCACACTGTTTTCAATGCATTTCTGGCTAAAAGAGCTAAGATCGTGATTGTCTCTGTTGCTGAATGAGCTAGGACGCTATTCAACTCCAATCTAAGAGAGACTCACTAACTTAATGTAGGAACACCGTTGCTTTGTCTCCTAACTCATTTTCCTAACAAGACAACCTCAATGATAAGACGCACACTGTTTTCAATGCATTTCTGGCTAAAAGAGCTAAGATCGTGATTGTCTCTGTTGCTAAATGAGCTAGGACGCTATTCAACTCTAATCTAAGAGAGACTCACTAACTTCATGTAGGAACACCGTTACTTTGTCTCCTAACTCATTTTCCTAACAAGACAACCTCAATGATAAGACGCACACTGCTTTCAATGCATTTCTGGCTAAAAGAGCTAAGATCGTGATTGTCTCTGTTGCTGAATGAGCTAGGACGCTATTCAACTCTAATCTAAGAGAGACTCACTAACTTCATGTAGGAACACCGTTACTTTGCCTCCTAACTCATTTTCCTAACAAGACAACCTCAATGATAAGACGCACACTGCTTTCAATGCATTTCAGGCTAAAAGAGCTAAGATCGTGATTGTCTCTGTTGCTGAATGAGCTAGGACGCTATTCAACTCTAATCTAAGAGAGACTCACTAACTTCATGTAGGAACACCGTTGCTTTGTCTCCTAACTCATTTTCCTAACAAGACAACCTCAACGATAAGACGCACACTGTTTTCAATGCATTTCTGGCTAAAAGAGCTAATATCGTGATTGTCTCTGTTGCTGAATGAGCTAGGACGCTATTCAACTCCAATCTAAGAGAGACTCACTAACTTCATGTAGGAACACCGTTGCTTTGTCTCCTAACTCATTTTCCTAACAAGACAACCTCAATGAGAAGACGCACACTGTTTTCAATGCATTTCTGGCTAAAAGAGCTAAGATCGTGATTGTCTCTGTTGCTGAATGAGCTAGGACGCTATTCAACTCTAATCTAAGAGAGACTCAGTAACTTCATGTAGGAACACCGTTGCTTTGTCTCCTAACTCATTTTCCTAACAAGACAACCTCAATGATAAGACGCACACTGTTTTCAATGCATTTCTGGCTAAAAGAGCTAAGATCGTGATTGTCTCTGTTGCTGAATGAGCTAGGACGCTATTCAACTCTAATCTAAGAAAGACTCAGTAACTTCATGTAGGAACACCGTTACTTTGTCTCCTAACTCATTTTCCTAACAAGACAACCTCAATGATAAGACGCACACTGTTTTCAATGCATTTCTGGCTAAAAGAGCTAAGATCGTGATTGTCTCTGTTGCTGAATGAGCTAGGACGCTATTCAACTTCAATCTAAGAAAGACTCACTAACTTCATGTAGGAACACCGTTACTTTGTCTCCTAACTCATTTTCCTAACAAGACAACCTCAATGATAAGACGCACACGGTTTTCAAAGCATTTCTTGCTAAAAGAGCTAAGATCGTGATTGTCTCTGTTGCTGAATGAGCTAGGACGCTATTCAACTCTAATCTAAGAGAGACTCACTAACTTCATGTAGGAACACCGTTACTTTGTCTCCTAACTCATTTTCCTAACAAGACAACCTCAATGATAAGACGCACACTGTTTTCAATGCATTTCTGGCTAAAAGAGCTAAGATCGTGATTGTCTCTGTTGCTGAATGAGCTAGGACGCTATTCAACTCCAAACTAAAAAAGACTCACTAACTTCATGTAGGAACACCGTTACTTTGTCTCCTAACTCATTTCCCTAACAAGACAACCTCAATGATAAGACGCACACTGTTTTCAATGCATTTCTGGCTAAAAGAGCTAAGATCGTGATTGTCTCTGTTGCTGAATGAGCTAGGACGCTATTCAACTCCAATCTAAGAGAGACTCACTAACTTCATGTAGGAACACCGTTACTTTGTCTCCTAACTCATTTTCCTAACAAGACAACCTCAATGATAAGACGCACACTGTTTTTAAAGCATTTCTTGCTAAAAGAGCTAAGATCGTGATTGTCTCTGTTGCTGAATGAGCTAGGACGCTATTCAACTATAATCTAAGAGAGACTCACTAACTTCATGTAGGAACACCGTTACTTTGTCTCCTAACTCATTTTCCTAACAAGACAACCTCAATGATAAGACGCACACTGCTTTCAATGCATTTCTGGCTAAAAGAGCTAAGATCGTGATTGTCTCTGTTGCTGAATGAGCTAGGACGCTATTCAACTCTAATCTAAGAGAGACTCACTAACTTCATGTAGGAACACCGTTACTTTGTCTCCTAACTCATTTTCCTAACAAGACAACCTCAATGATAAGACGCACACTGTTTTCAATGCATTTCTGGCTAAAAGAGCTAAGATCGTGATTGTCTCTGTTGCTGAATGAGCTAGGACGCTAATCAACTCTGATCTAAGAGAGACTCACTAACTTCATGTAGGAACACCGTTGCTTTGTCTCCTAACTCATTTTCCTAACAAGACAACCTCAATGATAAGACGCACACTGTTTTCAATGCATTTCTGGCTAAAAGAGCTAAGATCGTGATTCTCTCTGTTGCTGAATGAGCTAGGACGCTATTCAACTCTAATCTAAGAGAGACTCACTAACTTCATGTAGGAACACCGTTACTTTGTCTCCTAACTCATTTTCCTAACAAGACAACCTCAATGATAAGACGCACACTGCTTTCAATGCATTTCTGGCTAAAAGAGCTAAGATCGTGATTGTCTCTGTTGCTGAATGAGCTAGGACGCTATTCAACTCTAATCTAAGAGAGACTCACTAACTTCATGTAGGAACACCGTTACTTTGTCTCCTAACACTTTTTCCTAACAAGACAACCTCAATGATAAGACGCACACTGTTTTCAATGCATTTCTGGCTAAAAGAGCTAAGATCGTGATTGTCTCTGTTGCTGAATGAGCTAGGACGCTATTCAACTCCAATCTAAGAGAGACTCACTAATTTCATGTAGGAACACCGTTGCTTTGTCTCCTAAATCATTTTCCTAACAAGACAACCTCAATGATAAGACGCACACTGTTTTCAATGCATTTCTAGCTAAAAGAGCTAAGATCGTGATTGTCTCTGTTGCTGAATGAGCTAGGACGCTATTCAACTTCAATCTAAGAAAGACTCACTAACTTCATGTAGGAACACCGTTACTTTGTCTCCTAACTCATTTTCCTAACAAGACAACCTCAATGATAAGACGCACACTGTTTTCAAAGCATTTCTTGCTAAAAGAGCTAAGATCGTGATTGTCTCTGTTGCTGAATGAGCTAGGACGCTATTCAACTCTAATCTAAGAGAGACTCACTAACTTCATGTAGGAACACCGTTACTTTGTCTCCTAACTCATTTTCCTAACAAGACAACCTCAATGATAAGACGCACACTGCTTTCAATGCATTTCTGGCTAAAAGAGCTAAGATCGTGATTGTCTCTGTTGCTGAATGAGCTAGGACGCTATTCAACTCTAATCTAAGAGAGACTCACTAACTTCATGTAGGAACACCGTTACTTTGTCTCCTAACTCATTTTCCTAACAAGACAACCTCAATGATAAGACGCACACTGCTTTCAATGCATTTCTGGCTAAAAGAGCTAAGATCGTGATTGTCTCTGTTGCTGAATGAGCTAGGACGCTATTCAACTCTAATCTAAGAGAGACTCACTAACTTCATGTAGGAACACCGTTGCTTTGTCTCCTAAATCATTTTCCTAACAAGACAACCTCAATGATAAGACGCACACTGCTTTCAATGCATTTCTGGCTAAAAGAGCTAAGATCGTGATTGTCTCTGTTGCTGAATGAGCTAGGACGCTATTCAACTCTAATCTAAGAGAGACTCACTAACTTCATGTAGGAACACCGTTACTTTGTCTCCTAACTCATTTTCCTAACAAGACAACCTCAATGATAAGACGCACACTGTTTTCAATGCATTTCTGGCTAAAAGAGCTAAGATCGTGATTGTCTCTGTTGCTGAATGAGCTAGGACGCTAATCAACTCTAATCTAAGAGAGACTCACTAACTTCATGTAGGAACACCGTTACTTTGTCTCCTAACTCATTTTCCTAACAAGACAACCTCAATGATAAGACGCACACTGTTTTCAATGCATTTCTTGCTAAAAGAGCTAAGATCGTGATTGTCTCTGTTGCTGAATGAGCTAGGACGCTATTCAACTCCAATCTAAGAGAGACTCACTAACTTCATGTAGGAACACCGTTACTTTGTCTCCTAACTCATTTTCCTAACAATACAACCTCAATGATAAGACGCACACTGTTTTCAATACATTTCTTGCTAAAAGAGCTAAGATCGTGATTGTCTCTGTTGCTGAATGAGCTAGGACGCTATTCAACTCTAATCTAAGAGAGACTCACTAACTTCATGTAGGAACACCGTTACTTTGTCTCCTAACTCATTTTCCTAACAAGACAACCTCAATGATCAGACGCACACTGTTTTCAATGCATTTCTGGCTAAAAGAGCTAAGATCGTGATTGTCTCTGTTGCTGAATGAGCTAGGACGCTAATCAACTCTAATCTAAGAGAGACTCACTAACTTCATGTAGGAACACCGTTACTTTGTCTCCTAACTCATTTTCCTAACAAGACAACCTCAATGATAAGACGCACACTGTTTTCAATGCATTTCTGGCTAAAAGAGCTAAGATCGTGATTGTCTCTGTTGCTGAATGAGCTAGGACGCTAATCAACTCTAATCTAAGAGAGACTCACTAACTTCATGTAGGAACACCGTTACTTTGTCTCCTAACTCATTTTCCTAACAAGACAACCTCAATGATAAGACGCACACTGTTTTCAATGCATTTCTGGCTAAAAGAGCTAAGATCGTGATTGTCTCTGTTGCTGAATGAGCTAGGACGCTAATCAACTCTAATCTAAGAGAGACTCACTAACTTCATGTAGGAACACCGTTACTTTGTCTCCTAACTCATTTTCCTAACAAGACAACCTCAATGATAAGACGCACACTGTTTTCAATGCATTTCTAGCTAAAAGAGCTAAGATCGTGATTGTCTCTGTTGCTGAATGAGCTAGGACGCTATTCAACTCCAATCTAAGAGAGACTCACTAACTTCATGTAGGAACACCGTTACTTTGTCTCCTAACTCATTTTCTTAACAATACAACCTCAATGATAAGACGCACACTGTTTTCAATACATTTCTTGCTAAAAGAGCTAAGATCGTGATTGTCTCTGTTGCTGAATGAGCTAGGACGCTATTCAACTCTAATCTAAGAGAGACTCACTAACTTCATGTTGGAACACCGTTGCTTTGTCTCCTAACTCATTTTCCTAACAAGACAACCTCAATGATAAGACGCACACTGTTTTCAATGCATTTCTAGCTAAAAGAGCTAAGATCGTGATTGTCTCTGTTGCTGAATGAGCTAGGACGCTATTCAACTTCAATCTAAGAAAGACTCACTAACTTCATGTAGGAACACCGTTACTTTGTCTCCTAACTCATTTTCCTAACAAGACAACCTCAATGATAAGACGCACACTGTTTTCAAAGCATTTCTTGCTAAAAGAGCTAAGATCGTGATTGTCTCTGTTGCTGAATGAGCTAGGACGCTATTCAACTCTAATCTAAGAGAGACTCACTAACTTCATGTAGGAACACCGTTACTTTGTCTCCTAACTCATTTTCCTAACAAGACAACCTCAATGATAAGACGCACACTGCTTTCAATGCATTTCTGGCTAAAAGAGCTAAGATCGTGATTGTCTCTGTTGCTGAATGAGCTAGGACGCTAATCAACTCTAATCTAAGAGAGACTCACTAACTTCATGTAGGAACACCGTTACTTTGTCTCCTAACTCATTTTCCTAACAAGACAACCTCAATGATAAGACGCACACTGTTTTCAATGCATTTCTAGCTAAAAGAGCTAAGATCGTGATTGTCTCTGTTGCTGAATGAGCTAGGACGCTATTCAACTCCAATCTAAGAGAGACTCACTAACTTCATGTAGGAACACCGTTACTTTGTCTCCTAACTCATTTTCTTAACAAGACAACCTCAATGATAAGACGCACACTGTTTTCAATACATTTCTTGCTAAAAGAGCTAAGATCGTGATTGTCTCTGTTGCTGAATGAGCTAGGACGCTATTCAACTCTAATCTAAGAGAGACTCACTAACTTCATGTAGGAACACCGTTACTTTGTCTCCTAACTCATTTTCCTAACAAGACAACCTCAATGATAAGACGCACACTGTTTTTAATGCATTTCTGGCTAAAAGAGCTAAGATCGTGATTGTCTCTGTTGCTGAATGAGCTAGGACGCTAATCAACTCTAATCTAAGAGAGACTCACTAACTTCATGTAGGAACACCGTTACTTTGTCTCCTAACTCATTTTCCTAACAAGACAACCTCAATGATAAGACGCACACTGCTTTCAATGCATTTCTGGCTAAAAGAGCTAAGATCGTGATTGTCTCTGTTGCTGAATGAGCTAGGACGCTATTCAACTCTAATCTAAGAGAGACTCACTAACTTCATGTAGGAACACCGTTGCTTTGTCTCCTAACTCATTTTCCTAACAAGACAACCTCAATGATAAGACGCACACTGTTTTCAATGCATTTCTAGCTAAAAGAGCTAAGATCGTGATTGTCTCTGTTGCTGAATGAGCTAGGACGCTATTCAACTTCAATCTAAGAAAGACTCACTAACTTCATGTAGGAACACCGTTACTTTGTCTCCTAACTCATTTTCCTAACAAGACAACCTCAATGATAAGACGCACACTGCTTTCAATGCATTTCTGGCTAAAAGAGCTAAGATCGTGATTGTCTCTGTTGCTGAATGAGCTAGGACGCTATTCAACTCTAATCTAAGAGAGACTCACTAACTTCATGTAGGAACACCGTTGCTTTGTCTCCTAAATCATTTTCCTAACAAGACAACCTCAATGATAAGACGCACACTGTTTTCAATGCATTTCTGGCTAAAAGAGCTAAGATCGTGATTGTCTCTGTTGCTGAATGAGCTAGGACGCTATTCAACTCCAATCTAAGAGAGACTCACTAACTTCATGTAGGAACACCGTTACTTTGTCTCCTAACTCATTTTCCTAACAAGACACCTCAATGATAAGACGCACACTGTTTTCAATGCATTTCTGGCTAAAAGGGCTAAGATCGTGATTGTCTCTGTTGCTGAATGAGCTAGGACGCTATTCAACTCTAATCTAAGAGAGACTCACTAACTTCATGTAGGAACACCGTTACTTTGTCTCCTAACTCATTTTCCTAACAAGACAACCTCAATGATAAGACGCACACTGTTTTCAATGCATTTCTAGCTAAAAGAGCTAAGATCGTGATTCTCTCTGTTGCTGAATGAGCTAGGACGCTATTCAACTTCAATCTAAGAAAGACTCACTAACTTCATGTAGGAACACCGTTACTTTGTCTCCTAACTCATTTTCCTAACAAGACAACCTCAATGATAAGACGCACACTGTTTTCAAAGCATTTCTTGCTAAAAGAGCTAAGATCGTGATTGTCTCTGTTGCTGAATGAGCTAGGACGCTATTCAACTCTAATCTAAGAGAGACTCACTAACTTCATGTAGAAACACCGTTGCTTTGTCTCCTAACTCATTTTCCTAACAAGACAACCTCAATGATAAGACGCACACTGTTTTCAATGCATTTCTGGCTAAAAGAGATAAGATCGTGATTGTCTCTGTTGCTGAATGAGCTAGGACGCTATTCAACTCCAATCTAAGAGAGACTCACTAACTTCATGTAGGAACACCGTTACTTTGTCTCCTAACTCATTTTCCTAACAAGACACCTCAATGATAAGACGCACACTGTTTTCAATGCATTTCTGGCTAAAAGGGCTAAGATCGTGATTGTCTCTGTTGCTGAATGAGCTAGGACGCTATTCAACTCTAATCTAAGAGAGACTCACTAACTTCATGTAGGAACACCGTTACTTTGTCTCCTAACTCATTTTCCTAACAAGACAACCTCAATGATAAGACGCACACTGTTTTCAATGCATTTCTAGCTAAAAGAGCTAAGATCGTGATTCTCTCTGTTGCTGAATGAGCTAGGACGCTATTCAACTTCAATCTAAGAAAGACTCACTAACTTCATGTAGGAACACCGTTACTTTGTCTCCTAACTCATTTTCCTAACAAGACAACCTCAATGATAAGACGCACACTGTTTTCAAAGCATTTCTTGCTAAAAGAGCTAAGATCGTGATTGTCTCTGTTGCTGAATGAGCTAGGACGCTATTCAACTCTAATCTAAGAGAGACTCACTAACTTCATGTAGAAACACCGTTGCTTTGTCTCCTAACTCATTTTCCTAACAAGACAACCTCAATGATAAGACGCACACTGTTTTCAATGCATTTCTGGCTAAAAGAGCTAAGATCGTGATTGTCTCTGTTGCTGAATGAGCTAGGACGCTATTCAACTCTAATCTAAGAGAGACTCACTAACTTCATGTAGGAACACCGTTACTTTGTCTCCTAACTCATTTTCCTAACAAGACAACCTCAATGATAAGACGCACACTGCTTTCAATGCATTTCTGGCTAAAAGAGCTAAGATCGTGATTGTCTCTGTTGCTGAATGAGCTAGGACGCTAATCAACTCTTATCTAAGAGAGACTCACTAACTTCATGTAGGAACACCGTTACTTTGTCTCCCAACTCATTTTCCTAACAAGACAACCTCAATGATAAGACGCACACTGTTTTCAATGCATTTCTAGCTAAAAGAGCTAAGATCGTGATTGTCTCTGTTGCTGAATGAGCTAGGACGCTATTCAACTCTAATCTAAGAGAGACTCACTAACTTCATGTAGGAACACCGTTACTTTGTCTCCTAACTCATTTTCCTAACAAGACAACCTCAATGATAAGACGCACACTGCTTTCAATGCATTTCTGGCTAAAAGAGCTAAGATCGTGATTGTCTCTGTTGCTGAATGAGCTAGGACGCTATTCAACTCCAATCTAAGAGAGACTCACTAATTTCATGTAGGAACACCGTTGCTTTGTCTCCTAAATCATTTTCCTAACAAGACAACCTCAATGATAAGACGCACACTGTTTTCAATGCATTTCTGGCTAAAAGAGCTAAGATCGTGATTGTCTCTGTTGCTGAATGAGCTAGGACGCTATTCAACTCTAATCTAAGAGAGACTCAGTAACTTCATGTAGGAACACCATTGCTTTGTCTCCTAACTCATTTTCCTAACAAGACAACCTCAATGATAAGACGCACATTGTTTTCAATGCATTTCTGGCTAAAAGAGCTAAGATCGTGATTGTCTCTGTTGCTGAATGAGCTAGGACGCTAATCAACTCTAATCTAAGAGAGACTCACTAACTTCATGTAGGAACACCGTTACTTTGTCTCCTAACTCATTTTCCTAACAAGACCACCTCAATGATAAGACGCACACTGTTTTCAATGCACTTCTAGCTAAAAGAGCTAAGATCGTGATTGTCTCTGTTGCTGAATGAGCTAGGACGCTATTCAACTCCAATCTAAGAGAGACTCACTAACTTCATGTAGGAACACCGTTACTTTGTCTCCTAACTCATTTTCCTAACAAGACAACCTCAATGATAAGACGCACACTGTTTTCAAAGCATTTCTTGCTAAAAGAGCTAAGATCGTGATTGTCTCTGTTGCTGAATGAGCTAGGACGCTATTCAACTCTAATCTAAGAGAGACTCACTAACTTCATGTAGGAACACCATTACTTTGTCTCCTAACTCATTTTCCTAACAAGACAACCTCAATGATAAGACGCACACTGCTTTCAATGCATTTCTGGCTAAAAGAGCTAAGATCGTGATTGTCTCTGTTGCTGAATGAGCTAGGACGCTATTCAACTCTAATCTAAGAGAGACTCACTAACTTCATGTAGGAACACCGTTACTTTGTCTCCTAACTCATTTTCCTAACAAGACAACCTCAATGATAAGACGCACACTGTTTTCAATGCATTTCTAGCTAAAAGAGCTAAGATCGTGATTCTCTCTGTTGCTGAATGAGCTAGGACGCTATTCAACTCTAATCTAAGAGAGACTCACTAACTTCATGTAGGAACACCGTTACTTTGTCTCCTAACTCATTTTCCTAACAAGACAACCTCAATGATAAGACGCACACTGTTTTCAATGCATTTCTAGCTAAAAGAGCTAAGATCGTGGTTCTCTCTGTTGCTGAATGAGCTAGGACGCTATTCAACTTCAATCTAAGAAAGACTCACTAACTTCATGTAGAAACACCGTTGCTTTGTCTCCTAACTCATTTTCCTAACAAGACAACCTCAATGATAAGACGCACACTGTTTTCAATGCATTTCTTGCTAAAAGAGCTAAGATCGTGATTGTCTCTGTTGCTGAATGAGCTAGGACGCTATTCAACTCTAATCTAAGAGAGACTCACTAACTTCATGTAGGAACAACGTTGCTTTGTCTCCTAACTCATTTTCCTAACAAGACAACCTCAATGATAAGACGCACACTGTTTTCAATGCATTTCTAGCTAAAAGAGCTAAGATCGTGATTGTCTCTGTTGCTGAATGAGCTAGGACGCTATTCAACTTCAATCTAAGAAAGACTCACTAACTTCATGTAGGAACACCGTTACTTTGTCTCCTAACTCATTTTCCTAACAAGACAACCTCAATGATAAGACGCACACTGTTTTCAAAGCATTTCTTGCTAAAAGAGCTAAGATCGTGATTGTCTCTGTTGCTGAATGAGCTAGGACGCTATTCAACTCTAATCTAAGAGAGACTCACTAACTTCATGTAGGAACACCGTTGCTTTGTCTCCTAACTCATTTTCCTAACAAGACAACCTCAATGATAAGACGCACACTGTTTTCAATGCATTTCTGGCTAAAAGAGCTAAGATCGTGATTGTCTCTGTTGCTGAATGAGCTAGGACGCTATTCAACTCCAATCTAAGAGAGACTCACTAACTTAATGTAGGAACACCGTTGCTTTGTCTCCTAACTCATTTTCCTAACAAGACAACCTCAATGATAAGACGCACACTGTTTTCAATGCATTTCTGGCTAAAAGAGCTAAGATCGTGATTGTCTCTGTTGCTAAATGAGCTAGGACGCTATTCAACTCTAATCTAAGAGAGACTCACTAACTTCATGTAGGAACACCGTTACTTTGTCTCCTAACTCATTTTCCTAACAAGACAACCTCAATGATAAGACGCACACTGCTTTCAATGCATTTCTGGCTAAAAGAGCTAAGATCGTGATTGTCTCTGTTGCTGAATGAGCTAGGACGCTATTCAACTCTAATCTAAGAGAGACTCACTAACTTCATGTAGGAACACCGTTACTTTGCCTCCTAACTCATTTTCCTAACAAGACAACCTCAATGATAAGACGCACACTGCTTTCAATGCATTTCAGGCTAAAAGAGCTAAGATCGTGATTGTCTCTGTTGCTGAATGAGCTAGGACGCTATTCAACTCTAATCTAAGAGAGACTCACTAACTTCATGTAGGAACACCGTTGCTTTGTCTCCTAACTCATTTTCCTAACAAGACAACCTCAACGATAAGACGCACACTGTTTTCAATGCATTTCTGGCTAAAAGAGCTAATATCGTGATTGTCTCTGTTGCTGAATGAGCTAGGACGCTATTCAACTCCAATCTAAGAGAGACTCACTAACTTCATGTAGGAACACCGTTGCTTTGTCTCCTAACTCATTTTCCTAACAAGACAACCTCAATGATAAGACGCACACTGTTTTCAATGCATTTCTGGCTAAAAGAGCTAAGATCGTGATTGTCTCTGTTGCTGAATGAGCTAGGACGCTATTCAACTCTAATCTAAGAGAGACTCAGTAACTTCATGTAGGAACACCGTTGCTTTGTCTCCTAACTCATTTTCCTAACAAGACAACCTCAATGATAAGACGCACACTGTTTTCAATGCATTTCTGGCTAAAAGAGCTAAGATCGTGATTGTCTCTGTTGCTGAATGAGCTAGGACGCTATTCAACTCTAATCTAAGAAAGACTCAGTAACTTCATGTAGGAACACCGTTACTTTGTCTCCTAACTCATTTTCCTAACAAGACAACCTCAATGATAAGACGCACACTGTTTTCAATGCATTTCTGGCTAAAAGAGCTAAGATCGTGATTGTCTCTGTTGCTGAATGAGCTAGGACGCTATTCAACTTCAATCTAAGAAAGACTCACTAACTTCATGTAGGAACACCGTTACTTTGTCTCCTAACTCATTTTCCTAACAAGACAACCTCAATGATAAGACGCACACGGTTTTCAAAGCATTTCTTGCTAAAAGAGCTAAGATCGTGATTGTCTCTGTTGCTGAATGAGCTAGGACGCTATTCAACTCTAATCTAAGAGAGACTCACTAACTTCATGTAGGAACACCGTTACTTTGTCTCCTAACTCATTTTCCTAACAAGACAACCTCAATGATAAGACGCACACTGTTTTCAATGCATTTCTGGCTAAAAGAGCTAAGATCGTGATTGTCTCTGTTGCTGAATGAGCTAGGACGCTATTCAACTCCAAACTAAAAAAGACTCACTAACTTCATGTAGGAACACCGTTACTTTGTCTCCTAACTCATTTCCCTAACAAGACAACCTCAATGATAAGACGCACACTGTTTTCAATGCATTTCTGGCTAAAAGAGCTAAGATCGTGATTGTCTCTGTTGCTGAATGAGCTAGGACGCTATTCAACTCCAATCTAAGAGAGACTCACTAACTTCATGTAGGAACACCGTTACTTTGTCTCCTAACTCATTTTCCTAACAAGACAACCTCAATGATAAGACGCACACTGTTTTTAAAGCATTTCTTGCTAAAAGAGCTAAGATCGTGATTGTCTCTGTTGCTGAATGAGCTAGGACGCTATTCAACTATAATCTAAGAGAGACTCACTAACTTCATGTAGGAACACCGTTACTTTGTCTCCTAACTCATTTTCCTAACAAGACAACCTCAATGATAAGACGCACACTGCTTTCAATGCATTTCTGGCTAAAAGAGCTAAGATCGTGATTGTCTCTGTTGCTGAATGAGCTAGGACGCTATTCAACTCTAATCTAAGAGAGACTCACTAACTTCATGTAGGAACACCGTTACTTTGTCTCCTAACTCATTTTCCTAACAAGACAACCTCAATGATAAGACGCACACTGTTTTCAATGCATTTCTGGCTAAAAGAGCTAAGATCGTGATTGTCTCTGTTGCTGAATGAGCTGGGACGCTAATCAACTCTGATCTAAGAGAGACTCACTAACTTCATGTAGGAACACCGTTACTTTGTCTCCCAACTCATTTTCCTAACAAGACAACCTCAATGATAAGACGCACACTGTTTTCAATGCATTTCTAGCTAAAAGAGCTAAGATCGTGATTGTCTCTGTTGCTGAATGAGCTAGGACGCTATTCAACTCTAATCTAAGAGAGACTCACTAACTTCATGTAGGAACACCGTTACTTTGTCTCCTAACTCATTTTCCTAACAAGACAACCTCAATGATAAGACGCACACTGCTTTCAATGCATTTCTGGCTAAAAGAGCTAAGATCGTGATTGTCTCTGTTGCTGAATGAGCTAGGACGCTATTCAACTCTAATCTAAGAGAGACTCACTAACTTCATGTAGGAACACCGTTACTTTGTCTCCTAACACTTTTTCCTAACAAGACAACCTCAATGATAAGACGCACACTGTTTTCAATGCATTTCTGGCTAAAAGAGCTAAGATCGTGATTGTCTCTGTTGCTGAATGAGCTAGGACGCTATTCAACTCCAATCTAAGAGAGACTCACTAATTTCATGTAGGAACACCGTTGCTTTGTCTCCTAAATCATTTTCCTAACAAGACAACCTCAATGATAAGACGCACACTGTTTTCAATGCATTTCTGGCTAAAAGAGCTAAGATCGTGATTGTCTCTGTTGCTGAATGAGCTAGGACGCTATTCAACTCTAATCTAAGAGAGACTCAGTAACTTCATGTAGGAACACCGTTGCTTTGTCTCCTAACTCATTTTCCTAACAAGACAACCTCAATGATAAGACGCACATTGTTTTCAATGCATTTCTGGCTAAAAGAGCTAAGATCGTGATTGTCTCTGTTGCTGAATGAGCTAGGACGCTAATCAACTCTAATCTAAGAGAGACTCACTAACTTCATGTAGGAACACCGTTACTTTGTCTCCTAACTCATTTTCCTAACAAGACCACCTCAATGATAAGACGCACACTGTTTTCAATGCATTTCTAGCTAAAAGAGCTAAGATCGTGATTGTCTCTGTTGCTGAATGAGCTAGGACGCTATTCAACTCCAATCTAAGAGAGACTCACTAACTTCATGTAGGAACACCGTTACTTTGTCTCCTAACTCATTTTCCTAACAAGACAACCTCAATGATAAGACGCACACTGTTTTCAAAGCATTTCTTGCTAAAAGAGCTAAGATCGTGATTGTCTCTGTTGCTGAATGAGCTAGGACGCTATTCAACTCCAATCTAAGAGAGACTCACTAACTTCATGTAGGAACACCGTTACTTTGTCTCCTAACTCATTTTCCTAACAAGACAACCTCAATGATAAGACGCACACTGTTTTCAAAGCATTTCTTGCTAAAAGAGCTAAGATCGTGATTGTCTCTGTTGCTGAATGAGCTAGGACGCTATTCAACTCTAATCTAAGAGAGACTCACTAACTTCATGTAGGAACACCATTACTTTGTCTCCTAACTCATTTTCCTAACAAGACAACCTCAATGATAAGACGCACACTGTTTTCAATGCATTTCTGGCTAAAAGAGCTAAGATCGTGATTGTCTCTGTTGCTGAATGAGCTAGGACGCTATTCAACTCTAATCTAAGAGAGACTCACTAACTTCATGTAGGAACACCGTTACTTTGCCTCCTAACTCATTTTCCTAACAAGACAACCTCAATGATAAGACGCACACTGCTTTCAATGCATTTCAGGCTAAAAGAGCTAAGATCGTGATTGTCTCTGTTGCTGAATGAGCTAGGACGCTATTCAACTCAAATCTAAGAGAGACTCACTAACTTCATGTAGGAACACCGTTGCTTTGTCTCCTAACTCATTTTCCTAACAAGACAACCTCAATGATAAGACGCACACTGTTTTCAATGCATTTCTGGCTAAAAGAGCTAATATCGTGATTGTCTCTGTTGCTGAATGAGCTAGGACGCTATTCAACTCTAATCTAAGAGAGACTCACTAACTTCATGTAGGAACACCGTTGCTTTGTCTCCTAACTCATTTTCCTAACAAGACAACCTCAATGATAAGACGCACACTGTTTTCAATGCATTTCTGGCTAAAAGAGCTAAGATCGTGATTGTCTCTGTTGCTGAATGAGCTAGGACGCTATTCAACTCCAATCTAAGAGAGACTCACTAACTTAATGTAGGAACACCGTTGCTTTGTCTCCTAACTCATTTTCCTAACAAGACAACCTCAATGATAAGACGCACACTGTTTTCAATGCATTTCTGGCTAAAAGAGCTAAGATCGTGATTGTCTCTGTTGCTAAATGAGCTAGGACGCTATTCAACTCTAATCTAAGAGAGACTCACTAACTTCATGTAGGAACACCGTTACTTTGTCTCCTAACTCATTTTCCTAACAAGACAACCTCAATGATAAGACGCACACTGCTTTCAATGCATTTCTGGCTAAAAGAGCTAAGATCGTGATTGTCTCTGTTGCTGAATGAGCTAGGACGCTATTCAACTCTAATCTAAGAGAGACTCACTAACTTCATGTAGGAACACCGTTACTTTGCCTCCTAACTCATTTTCCTAACAAGACAACCTCAATGATAAGACGCACACTGCTTTCAATGCATTTCAGGCTAAAAGAGCTAAGATCGTGATTGTCTCTGTTGCTGAATGAGCTAGGACGCTATTCAACTCTAATCTAAGAGAGACTCACTAACTTCATGTAGGAACACCGTTGCTTTGTCTCCTAACTCATTTTCCTAACAAGACAACCTCAATGATAAGACGCACACTGTTTTCAATGCATTTCTGGCTAAAAGAGCTAAGATCGTGATTGTCTCTGTTGCTGAATGAGCTAGGACGCTATTCAACTCCAAACTAAAAAAGACTCACTAACTTCATGTAGGAACACCGTTACTTTGTCTCCTAACTCATTTCCCTAACAAGACAACCTCAATGATAAGACGCACACTGTTTTCAATGCATTTCTGGCTAAAAGAGCTAAGATCGTGATTGTCTCTGTTGCTGAATGAGCTAGGACGCTATTCAACTCCAATCTAAGAGAGACTCACTAACTTCATGTAGGAACACCGTTACTTTGTCTCCTAACTCATTTTCCTAACAAGACAACCTCAATGATAAGACGCACACTGTTTTTAAAGCATTTCTTGCTAAAAGAGCTAGGATCGTGATTGTCTCTGTTGCTGAATGAGCTAGGACGCTATTCAACTATAATCTAAGAGAGACTCACTAACTTCATGTAGGAACACCGTTACTTTGTCTCCTAACTCATTTTCCTAACAAGACAACCTCAATGATAAGACGCACACTGCTTTCAATGCATTTCTGGCTAAAAGAGCTAAGATCGTGATTGTCTCTGTTGCTGAATGAGCTAGGACGCTATTCAACTCTAATCTAAGAGAGACTCACTAACTTCATGTAGGAACACCGTTACTTTGTCTCCTAACTCATTTTCCTAACAAGACAACCTCAATGATAAGACGCACACTGCTTTCAATGCATTTCTGGCTAAAAGAGCTAAGATCGTGATTGTCTCTGTTGCTGAATGAGCTAGGACGCTATTCAACTCTAATCTAAGAGAGACTCACTAACTTCATGTAGGAACACCGTTACTTTGCCTCCTAACTCATTTTCCTAACAAGACAACCTCAATGATAAGACGCACACTGCTTTCAATGCATTTCAGGCTAAAAGAGCTAAGATCGTGATTGTCTCTGTTGCTGAATGAGCTAGGACGCTATTCAACTCTAATCTAAGAGAGACTCACTAACTTCATGTAGGAACACCGTTGCTTTGTCTCCTAACTCATTTTCCTAACAAGACAACCTCAATGATAAGACGCACACTGTTTTCAATGCATTTCTGGCTAAAAGAGCTAAGATCGTGATTGTCTCTGTTGCTGAATGAGCTAGGACGCTATTCAACTCCAAACTAAAAAAGACTCACTAACTTCATGTAGGAACACCGTTACTTTGTCTCCTAACTCATTTCCCTAACAAGACAACCTCAATGATAAGACGCACACTGTTTTCAATGCATTTCTGGCTAAAAGAGCTAAGATCGTGATTGTCTCTGTTGCTGAATGAGCTAGGACGCTATTCAACTCCAATCTAAGAGAGACTCACTAACTTCATGTAGGAACACCGTTACTTTGTCTCCTAACTCATTTTCCTAACAAGACAACCTCAATGATAAGACGCACACTGTTTTTAAAGCATTTCTTGCTAAAAGAGCTAGGATCGTGATTGTCTCTGTTGCTGAATGAGCTAGGACGCTATTCAACTATAATCTAAGAGAGACTCACTAACTTCATGTAGGAACACCGTTACTTTGTCTCCTAACTCATTTTCCTAACAAGACAACCTCAATGATAAGACGCACACTGCTTTCAATGCATTTCTGGCTAAAAGAGCTAAGATCGTGATTGTCTCTGTTGCTGAATGAGCTAGGACGCTATTCAACTCTAATCTAAGAGAGACTCACTAACTTCATGTAGGAACACCGTTACTTTGTCTCCTAACTCATTTTCCTAACAAGACAACCTCAATGATAAGACGCACACTGTTTTCAATGCATTTCTGGCTAAAAGAGCTAAGATCGTGATTGTCTCTGTTGCTGAATGAGCTAGGACGCTAATCAACTCTGATCTAAGAGAGACTCACTAACTTCATGTAGGAACACCGTTACTTTGTCTCCCAACTCATTTTCCTAACAAGAGAACCTCAATGATAAGACGCACACTGTTTTCAATGCATTTCTGGCTAAAAGAGCTAATATCGTGATTGTCTCTGTTGCTGAATGAGCTAGGACGCTATTCAACTCTAATCTAAGAGAGACTCACTAACTTCATGTAGGAACACCGTTGCTTTGTCTCCTAACTCATTTTCCTAACAAGACAACCTCAATGATAAGACGCACACTGTTTTCAATGCATTTCTGGCTAAAAGAGCTAAGATCGTGATTCTCTCTGTTGCTGAATGAGCTAGGACGCTATTCAACTCCAATCTAAGAGAGACTCACTAACTTAATGTAGGAACACCGTTGCTTTGTCTCCTAACTCATTTTCCTAACAAGACAACCTCAATGATAAGACGCACACTGTTTTCAATGCATTTCTAGCTAAAAGAGCTAAGATCGTGATTGTCTCTGTTGCTGAATGAGCTAGGACGCTATTCAACTCTAATCTAAGAGAGACTCACTAACTTCATGTAGAAACACCGTTGCTTTGTCTCCTAACTCATTTTCCTAACAAGACAACCTCAATGATAAGACGCACACTGTTTTCAATGCATTTCTAGCTAAAAGAGCTAAGATCGTGATTGTCTCTGTTGCTGAATGAGCTAGGACGCTATTCAACTTCAATCTAAGAAAGACTCACTAACTTCATGTAGGAACACCGTTACTTTGTCTCCTAACTCATTTTCCTAACAAGACAACCTCAATGATAAGACGCACACTGTTTTCAAAGCATTTCTTGCTAAAAGAGCTAAGATCGTGATTGTCTCTGTTGCTGAATGAGCTAGGACGCTATTCAACTCTAATCTAAGAGAGACTCACTAACTTCATGTAGGAACACCGTTACTTTGTCTCCTAACTCATTTTCCTAACAAGACAACCTCAATGATAAGACGCACACTGCTTTCAATGCATTTCTGGCTAAAAGAGCTAAGATCGTGATTGTCTCTGTTGCTGAATGAGCTAGGACGCTAATCAACTCTAATCTAAGAGAGACTCACTAACTTCATGTAGGAACACAGTTACTTTGTCTCCTAACTCATTTTCCTAACAAGACAACCTCAATGATAAGACGCACACTGTTTTCAATGCATTTCTAGCTAAAAGAGCTAAGATCGTGATTGTCTCTGTTGCTGAATGAGCTAGGACGCTATTCAACTCCAATCTAAGAGAGACTCACTAACTTCATGTAGGAACACCGTTACTTTGTCTCCTAACTCATTTTCTTAACAAGACAACCTCAATGATAAGACGCACACTGTTTTCAATACATTTCTTGCTAAAAGAGCTAAGATCGTGATTGTCTCTGTTGCTGAATGAGCTAGGACGCTATTCAACTCTAATCTAAGAGAGACTCACTAACTTCATGTAGGAACACCGTTACTTTGTCTCCTAACTCATTTTCCTAACAAGACAACCTCAATGATAAGACGCACACTGTTTTTAATGCATTTCTGGCTAAAAGAGCTAAGATCGTGATTGTCTCTGTTGCTGAATGAGCTAGGACGCTAATCAACTCTAATCTAAGAGAGACTCACTAACTTCATGTAGGAACACCGTTACTTTGTCTCCTAACTCATTTTCCTAACAAGACAACCTCAATGATAAGACGCACACTGCTTTCAATGCATTTCTGGCTAAAAGAGCTAAGATCGTGATTGTCTCTGTTGCTGAATGAGCTAGGACGCTATTCAACTCTAATCTAAGAGAGACTCACTAACTTCATGTAGGAACACCGTTGCTTTGTCTCCTAACTCATTTTCCTAACAAGACAACCTCAATGATAAGACGCACACTGTTTTCAATGCATTTCTAGCTAAAAGAGCTAAGATCGTGATTGTCTCTGTTGCTGAATGAGCTAGGACGCTATTCAACTTCAATCTAAGAAAGACTCACTAACTTCATGTAGGAACACCGTTACTTTGTCTCCTAACTCATTTTCCTAACAAGACAACCTCAATGATAAGACGCACACTGCTTTCAATGCATTTCTGGCTAAAAGAGCTAAGATCGTGATTGTCTCTGTTGCTGAATGAGCTAGGACGCTATTCAACTCTAATCTAAGAGAGACTCACTAACTTCATGTAGGAACACCGTTGCTTTGTCTCCTAAATCATTTTCCTAACAAGACAACCTCAATGATAAGACGCACACTGTTTTCAATGCATTTCTGGCTAAAAGAGCTAAGATCGTGATTGTCTCTGTTGCTGAATGAGCTAGGACGCTATTCAACTCCAATCTAAGAGAGACTCACTAACTTCATGTAGGAACACCGTTACTTTGTCTCCTAACTCATTTTCCTAACAAGACACCTCAATGATAAGACGCACACTGTTTTCAATGCATTTCTGGCTAAAAGGGCTAAGATCGTGATTGTCTCTGTTGCTGAATGAGCTAGGACGCTATTCAACTCTAATCTAAGAGAGACTCACTAACTTCATGTAGGAACACCGTTACTTTGTCTCCTAACTCATTTTCCTAACAAGACAACCTCAATGATAAGACGCACACTGTTTTCAATGCATTTCTAGCTAAAAGAGCTAAGATCGTGATTCTCTCTGTTGCTGAATGAGCTAGGACGCTATTCAACTTCAATCTAAGAAAGACTCACTAACTTCATGTAGGAACACCGTTACTTTGTCTCCTAACTCATTTTCCTAACAAGACAACCTCAATGATAAGACGCACACTGTTTTCAAAGCATTTCTTGCTAAAAGAGCTAAGATCGTGATTGTCTCTGTTGCTGAATGAGCTAGGACGCTATTCAACTCTAATCTAAGAGAGACTCACTAACTTCATGTAGAAACACCGTTGCTTTGTCTCCTAACTCATTTTCCTAACAAGACAACCTCAATGATAAGACGCACACTGTTTTCAATGCATTTCTGGCTAAAAGAGATAAGATCGTGATTGTCTCTGTTGCTGAATGAGCTAGGACGCTATTCAACTCCAATCTAAGAGAGACTCACTAACTTCATGTAGGAACACCGTTACTTTGTCTCCTAACTCATTTTCCTAACAAGACACCTCAATGATAAGACGCACACTGTTTTCAATGCATTTCTAGCTAAAAGAGCTAAGATCGTGATTGTCTCTGTTGCTGAATGAGCTAGGACGCTATTCAACTCCAATCTAAGAGAGACTCACTAACTTCATGTAGGAACACCGTTACTTTGTCTCCTAACTCATTTTCTTAACAATACAACCTCAATGATAAGACGCACACTGTTTTCAATACATTTCTTGCTAAAAGAGCTAAGATCGTGATTGTCTCTGTTGCTGAATGAGCTAGGACGCTATTCAACTCTAATCTAAGAGAGACTCACTAACTTCATGTAGGAACACCGTTACTTTGTCTCCTAACTCATTTTCCTAACAAGACAACCTCAATGATAAGACGCACACTGTTTTCAATGCATTTCTGGCTAAAAGAGCTAAGATCGTGATTGTCTCTGTTGCTGAATGAGCTAGGACGCTATTCAACTCTAATCTAAGAGAGACTCACTAACTTCATGTAGGAACACCGTTACTTTGTCTCCTAACTCATTTTCCTAACAAGACAACCTCAATGATAAGACGCACACTGTTTTCAATGCATTTCTGGCTAAAAGAGCTAAGATCGTGATTGTCTCTGTTGCTGAATGAGCTAGGACGCTAATCAACTCTAATCTAAGAGAGACTCACTAACTTCATGTTGGAACACCGTTACTTTGTCTCCTAACTCATTTTCCTAACAAGACAACCTCAATGATAAGACGCACACTGTTTTCAAAGCATTTCTTGCTAAAAGAGCTAAGATCGTGATTGTCTCTGTTGCTGAATGAGCTAGGACGCTATTCAACTCAAATCTAAGAGAGACTCACTAACTTCATGTAGGAACACCGTTGCTTTGTCTCCTAACTCATTTTCCTAACAAGACAACCTCAATGATAAGACGCACACTGTTTTCAATGCATTTCTGGCTAAAAGAGCTAATATCGTGATTGTCTCTGTTGCTGAATGAGCTAGGACGCTATTCAACTCTAATCTAAGAGAGACTCACTAACTTCATGTAGGAACACCGTTGCTTTGTCTCCTAACTCATTTTCCTAACAAGACAACCTCAATGATAAGACGCACACTGTTTTCAATGCATTTCTGGCTAAAAGAGCTAAGATCGTGATTGTCTCTGTTGCTGAATGAGCTAGGACGCTATTCAACTCCAATCTAAGAGAGACTCACTAACTTAATGTAGGAACACCGTTGCTTTGTCTCCTAACTCATTTTCCTAACAAGACAACCTCAATGATAAGACGCACACTGTTTTCAATGCATTTCTGGCTAAAAGAGCTAAGATCGTGATTGTCTCTGTTGCTAAATGAGCTAGGACGCTATTCAACTCTAATCTAAGAGAGACTCACTAACTTCATGTAGGAACACCGTTACTTTGTCTCCTAACTCATTTTCCTAACAAGACAACCTCAATGATAAGACGCACACTGCTTTCAATGCATTTCTGGCTAAAAGAGCTAAGATCGTGATTGTCTCTGTTGCTGAATGAGCTAGGACGCTATTCAACTCTAATCTAAGAGAGACTCACTAACTTCATGTAGGAACACCGTTACTTTGCCTCCTAACTCATTTTCCTAACAAGACAACCTCAATGATAAGACGCACACTGCTTTCAATGCATTTCAGGCTAAAAGAGCTAAGATCGTGATTGTCTCTGTTGCTGAATGAGCTAGGACGCTATTCAACTCTAATCTAAGAGAGACTCACTAACTTCATGTAGGAACACCGTTGCTTTGTCTCCTAACTCATTTTCCTAACAAGACAACCTCAATGATAAGACGCACACTGTTTTCAATGCATTTCTGGCTAAAAGAGCTAAGATCGTGATTGTCTCTGTTGCTGAATGAGCTAGGACGCTATTCAACTCCAAACTAAAAAAGACTCACTAACTTCATGTAGGAACACCGTTACTTTGTCTCCTAACTCATTTCCCTAACAAGACAACCTCAATGATAAGACGCACACTGTTTTCAATGCATTTCTGGCTAAAAGAGCTAAGATCGTGATTGTCTCTGTTGCTGAATGAGCTAGGACGCTATTCAACTCCAATCTAAGAGAGACTCACTAACTTCATGTAGGAACACCGTTACTTTGTCTCCTAACTCATTTTCCTAACAAGACAACCTCAATGATAAGACGCACACTGTTTTTAAAGCATTTCTTGCTAAAAGAGCTAGGATCGTGATTGTCTCTGTTGCTGAATGAGCTAGGACGCTATTCAACTATAATCTAAGAGAGACTCACTAACTTCATGTAGGAACACCGTTACTTTGTCTCCTAACTCATTTTCCTAACAAGACAACCTCAATGATAAGACGCACACTGCTTTCAATGCATTTCTGGCTAAAAGAGCTAAGATCGTGATTGTCTCTGTTGCTGAATGAGCTAGGACGCTATTCAACTCTAATCTAAGAGAGACTCACTAACTTCATGTAGGAACACCGTTACTTTGTCTCCTAACTCATTTTCCTAACAAGACAACCTCAATGATAAGACGCACACTGTTTTCAATGCATTTCTGGCTAAAAGAGCTAAGATCGTGATTGTCTCTGTTGCTGAATGAGCTAGGACGCTAATCAACTCTGATCTAAGAGAGACTCACTAACTTCATGTAGGAACACCGTTACTTTGTCTCCCAACTCATTTTCCTAACAAGAGAACCTCAATGATAAGACGCACACTGTTTTCAATGCATTTCTGGCTAAAAGAGCTAATATCGTGATTGTCTCTGTTGCTGAATGAGCTAGGACGCTATTCAACTCTAATCTAAGAGAGACTCACTAACTTCATGTAGGAACACCGTTGCTTTGTCTCCTAACTCATTTTCCTAACAAGACAACCTCAATGATAAGACGCACACTGTTTTCAATGCATTTCTGGCTAAAAGAGCTAAGATCGTGATTCTCTCTGTTGCTGAATGAGCTAGGACGCTATTCAACTCCAATCTAAGAGAGACTCACTAACTTAATGTAGGAACACCGTTGCTTTGTCTCCTAACTCATTTTCCTAACAAGACAACCTCAATGATAAGACGCACACTGTTTTCAATGCATTTCTAGCTAAAAGAGCTAAGATCGTGATTGTCTCTGTTGCTGAATGAGCTAGGACGCTATTCAACTCTAATCTAAGAGAGACTCACTAACTTCATGTAGAAACACCGTTGCTTTGTCTCCTAACTCATTTTCCTAACAAGACAACCTCAATGATAAGACGCACACTGTTTTCAATGCATTTCTAGCTAAAAGAGCTAAGATCGTGATTGTCTCTGTTGCTGAATGAGCTAGGACGCTATTCAACTTCAATCTAAGAAAGACTCACTAACTTCATGTAGGAACACCGTTACTTTGTCTCCTAACTCATTTTCCTAACAAGACAACCTCAATGATAAGACGCACACTGTTTTCAAAGCATTTCTTGCTAAAAGAGCTAAGATCGTGATTGTCTCTGTTGCTGAATGAGCTAGGACGCTATTCAACTCTAATCTAAGAGAGACTCACTAACTTCATGTAGGAACACCGTTACTTTGTCTCCTAACTCATTTTCCTAACAAGACAACCTCAATGATAAGACGCACACTGCTTTCAATGCATTTCTGGCTAAAAGAGCTAAGATCGTGATTGTCTCTGTTGCTGAATGAGCTAGGACGCTAATCAACTCTAATCTAAGAGAGACTCACTAACTTCATGTAGGAACACAGTTACTTTGTCTCCTAACTCATTTTCCTAACAAGACAACCTCAATGATAAGACGCACACTGTTTTCAATGCATTTCTAGCTAAAAGAGCTAAGATCGTGATTGTCTCTGTTGCTGAATGAGCTAGGACGCTATTCAACTCCAATCTAAGAGAGACTCACTAACTTCATGTAGGAACACCGTTACTTTGTCTCCTAACTCATTTTCTTAACAAGACAACCTCAATGATAAGACGCACACTGTTTTCAATACATTTCTTGCTAAAAGAGCTAAGATCGTGATTGTCTCTGTTGCTGAATGAGCTAGGACGCTATTCAACTCTAATCTAAGAGAGACTCACTAACTTCATGTAGGAACACCGTTACTTTGTCTCCTAACTCATTTTCCTAACAAGACAACCTCAATGATAAGACGCACACTGTTTTTAATGCATTTCTGGCTAAAAGAGCTAAGATCGTGATTGTCTCTGTTGCTGAATGAGCTAGGACGCTAATCAACTCTAATCTAAGAGAGACTCACTAACTTCATGTAGGAACACCGTTACTTTGTCTCCTAACTCATTTTCCTAACAAGACAACCTCAATGATAAGACGCACACTGCTTTCAATGCATTTCTGGCTAAAAGAGCTAAGATCGTGATTGTCTCTGTTGCTGAATGAGCTAGGACGCTATTCAACTCTAATCTAAGAGAGACTCACTAACTTCATGTAGGAACACCGTTGCTTTGTCTCCTAACTCATTTTCCTAACAAGACAACCTCAATGATAAGACGCACACTGTTTTCAATGCATTTCTAGCTAAAAGAGCTAAGATCGTGATTGTCTCTGTTGCTGAATGAGCTAGGACGCTATTCAACTTCAATCTAAGAAAGACTCACTAACTTCATGTAGGAACACCGTTACTTTGTCTCCTAACTCATTTTCCTAACAAGACAACCTCAATGATAAGACGCACACTGCTTTCAATGCATTTCTGGCTAAAAGAGCTAAGATCGTGATTGTCTCTGTTGCTGAATGAGCTAGGACGCTATTCAACTCTAATCTAAGAGAGACTCACTAACTTCATGTAGGAACACCGTTGCTTTGTCTCCTAAATCATTTTCCTAACAAGACAACCTCAATGATAAGACGCACACTGTTTTCAATGCATTTCTGGCTAAAAGAGCTAAGATCGTGATTGTCTCTGTTGCTGAATGAGCTAGGACGCTATTCAACTCCAATCTAAGAGAGACTCACTAACTTCATGTAGGAACACCGTTACTTTGTCTCCTAACTCATTTTCCTAACAAGACACCTCAATGATAAGACGCACACTGTTTTCAATGCATTTCTGGCTAAAAGGGCTAAGATCGTGATTGTCTCTGTTGCTGAATGAGCTAGGACGCTATTCAACTCTAATCTAAGAGAGACTCACTAACTTCATGTAGGAACACCGTTACTTTGTCTCCTAACTCATTTTCCTAACAAGACAACCTCAATGATAAGACGCACACTGTTTTCAATGCATTTCTAGCTAAAAGAGCTAAGATCGTGATTCTCTCTGTTGCTGAATGAGCTAGGACGCTATTCAACTTCAATCTAAGAAAGACTCACTAACTTCATGTAGGAACACCGTTACTTTGTCTCCTAACTCATTTTCCTAACAAGACAACCTCAATGATAAGACGCACACTGTTTTCAAAGCATTTCTTGCTAAAAGAGCTAAGATCGTGATTGTCTCTGTTGCTGAATGAGCTAGGACGCTATTCAACTCTAATCTAAGAGAGACTCACTAACTTCATGTAGAAACACCGTTGCTTTGTCTCCTAACTCATTTTCCTAACAAGACAACCTCAATGATAAGACGCACACTGTTTTCAATGCATTTCTGGCTAAAAGAGATAAGATCGTGATTGTCTCTGTTGCTGAATGAGCTAGGACGCTATTCAACTCCAATCTAAGAGAGACTCACTAACTTCATGTAGGAACACCGTTACTTTGTCTCCTAACTCATTTTCCTAACAAGACACCTCAATGATAAGACGCACACTGTTTTCAATGCATTTCTAGCTAAAAGAGCTAAGATCGTGATTGTCTCTGTTGCTGAATGAGCTAGGACGCTATTCAACTCCAATCTAAGAGAGACTCACTAACTTCATGTAGGAACACCGTTACTTTGTCTCCTAACTCATTTTCTTAACAATACAACCTCAATGATAAGACGCACACTGTTTTCAATACATTTCTTGCTAAAAGAGCTAAGATCGTGATTGTCTCTGTTGCTGAATGAGCTAGGACGCTATTCAACTCTAATCTAAGAGAGACTCACTAACTTCATGTAGGAACACCGTTACTTTGTCTCCTAACTCATTTTCCTAACAAGACAACCTCAATGATAAGACGCACACTGTTTTCAATGCATTTCTGGCTAAAAGAGCTAAGATCGTGATTGTCTCTGTTGCTGAATGAGCTAGGACGCTATTCAACTCTAATCTAAGAGAGACTCACTAACTTCATGTAGGAACACCGTTACTTTGTCTCCTAACTCATTTTCCTAACAAGACAACCTCAATGATAAGACGCACACTGTTTTCAATGCATTTCTGGCTAAAAGAGCTAAGATCGTGATTGTCTCTGTTGCTGAATGAGCTAGGACGCTAATCAACTCTAATCTAAGAGAGACTCACTAACTTCATGTTGGAACACCGTTACTTTGTCTCCTAACTCATTTTCCTAACAAGACAACCTCAATGATAAGACGCACACTGTTTTCAAAGCATTTCTTGCTAAAAGAGCTAAGATCGTGATTGTCTCTGTTGCTGAATGAGCTAGGACGCTATTCAACTCTAATCTAAGAGAGACTCACTAACTTCATGTAGGAACACCGTTACTTTGTCTCCTAACTCATTTTCCTAACAAGACAACCTCAATGATAAGACGCACACTGCTTTCAATGCATTTCTGGCTAAAAGAGCTAAGATCGTGATTGTCTCTGTTGCTGAATGAGCTAGGACGCTATTCAACTCTAATCTAAGAGAGACTCAGTAACTTCATGTAGGAACACCGTTGCTTTGTCTCCTAACTCATTTTCCTAACAAGACAACCTCAATGATAAGACGCACACTGTTTTCAATGCATTTCTAGCTAAAAGAGCTAAGATCGTGATTGTCTCTGTTGCTGAATGAGCTAGGACGCTATTCAACTTCAATCTAAGAAAGACTCACTAACTTCATGTAGGAACACCGTTACTTTGTCTCCTAACTCATTTTCCTAACAAGACAACCTCAATGATAAGACGCACACTGTTTTCAAAGCATTTCTTGCTAAAAGAGCTAAGATCGTGATTGTCTCTGTTGCTGAATGAGCTAGGACGCTATTCAACTCTAATCTAAGAGAGACTCACTAACTTCATGTAGGAACACCGTTACTTTGTCTCCTAACTCATTTTCCTAACAAGACAACCTCAATGATAAGACGCACACTGCTTTCAATGCATTTCTGGCTAAAAGAGCTAAGATCGTGATTGTCTCTGTTGCTGAATAAGCTAGGACGCTAATCAACTCTAATCTAAGAGAGACTCACTAACTTCATGTAGGAACACCGTTACTTTGTCTCCTAACTCATTTTCCTAACAAGACAACCTCAATGATAAGACGCACACTGTTTTCAATGCATTTCTAGCTAAAAGAGCTAAGATCGTGATTGTCTCTGTTGCTGAATGAGCTAGGACGCTATTCAACTCCAATCTAAGAGAGACTCACTAACTTCATGTAGGAACACCGTTACTTTGTCTCCTAACTCATTTTCTTAACAAGACAACCTCAATGATAAGACGCACACTGTTTTCAATACATTTCTTGCTAAAAGAGCTAAGATCGTGATTGTCTCTGTTGCTGAATGAGCTAGGACGCTATTCAACTCTAATCTAAGAGAGACTCACTAACTTCATGTAGGAACACCGTTACTTTGTCTCCTAACTCATTTTCCTAACAAGACAACCTCAATGATAAGACGCACACTGTTTTTAATGCATTTCTGGCTAAAAGAGCTAAGATCGTGATTGTCTCTGTTGCTGAATGAGCTAGGACGCTAATCAACTCTAATCTAAGAGAGACTCACTAACTTCATGTAGGAACACCGTTACTTTGTCTCCTAACTCATTTTCCTAACAAGACAACCTCAATGATAAGACGCACACTGCTTTCAATGCATTTCTGGCTAAAAGAGCTAAGATCGTGATTGTCTCTGTTGCTGAATGAGCTAGGACGCTATTCAACTCTAATCTAAGAGAGACTCACTAACTTCATGTAGGAACACCGTTGCTTTGTCTCCTAACTCATTTTCCTAACAAGACAACCTCAATGATAAGACGCACACTGTTTTCAATGCATTTCTAGCTAAAAGAGCTAAGATCGTGATTGTCTCTGTTGCTGAATGAGCTAGGACGCTATTCAACTTCAATCTAAGAAAGACTCACTAACTTCATGTAGGAACACCGTTACTTTGTCTCCTAACTCATTTTCCTAACAAGACAACCTCAATGATAAGACGCACACTGCTTTCAATGCATTTCTGGCTAAAAGAGCTAAGATCGTGATTGTCTCTGTTGCTGAATGAGCTAGGACGCTATTCAACTCTAATCTAAGAGAGACTCACTAACTTCATGTAGGAACACCGTTGCTTTGTCTCCTAAATCATTTTCCTAACAAGACAACCTCAATGATAAGACGCACACTGTTTTCAATGCATTTCTGGCTAAAAGAGCTAAGATCGTGATTGTCTCTGTTGCTGAATGAGCTAGGACGCTATTCAACTCCAATCTAAGAGAGACTCACTAACTTCATGTAGGAACACCGTTACTTTGTCTCCTAACTCATTTTCCTAACAAGACACCTCAATGATAAGACGCACACTGTTTTCAATGCATTTCTGGCTAAAAGGGCTAAGATCGTGATTGTCTCTGTTGCTGAATGAGCTAGGACGCTATTCAACTCTAATCTAAGAGAGACTCACTAACTTCATGTAGGAACACCGTTACTTTGTCTCCTAACTCATTTTCCTAACAAGACAACCTCAATGATAAGACGCACACTGTTTTCAATGCATTTCTAGCTAAAAGAGCTAAGATCGTGATTCTCTCTGTTGCTGAATGAGCTAGGACGCTATTCAACTTCAATCTAAGAAAGACTCACTAATTTCATGTAGGAACACCGTTACTTTGTCTCCTAACTCATTTTCCTAACAAGACAACCTCAATGATAAGACGCACACTGTTTTCAAAGCATTTCTTGCTAAAAGAGCTAAGATCGTGATTGTCTCTGTTGCTGAATGAGCTAGGACGCTATTCAACTCTAATCTAAGAGAGACTCACTAACTTCATGTAGAAACACCGTTGCTTTGTCTCCTAACTCATTTTCCTAACAAGACAACCTCAATGATAAGACGCACACTGTTTTCAATGCATTTCTGGCTAAAAGAGATAAGATCGTGATTGTCTCTGTTGCTGAATGAGCTAGGACGCTATTCAACTCCAATCTAAGAGAGACTCACTAACTTCATGTAGGAACACCGTTACTTTGTCTCCTAACTCATTTTCCTAACAAGACACCTCAATGATAAGACGCACACTGTTTTCAATGCATTTCTGGCTAAAAGGGCTAAGATCGTGATTGTCTCTGTTGCTGAATGAGCTAGGACGCTATTCAACTCTAATCTAAGAGAGACTCACTAACTTCATGTAGGAACACCGTTACTTTGTCTCCTAACTCATTTTCCTAACAAGACAACCTCAATGATAAGACGCACACTGTTTTCAATGCATTTCTAGCTAAAAGAGCTAAGATCGTGATTCTCTCTGTTGCTGAATGAGCTAGGACGCTATTCAACTTCAATCTAAGAAAGACTCACTAACTTCATGTAGGAACACCGTTACTTTGTCTCCTAACTCATTTTCCTAACAAGACAACCTCAATGATAAGACGCACACTGTTTTCAAAGCATTTCTTGCTAAAAGAGCTAAGATCGTGATTGTCTCTGTTGCTGAATGAGCTAGGACGCTATTCAACTCTAATCTAAGAGAGACTCACTAACTTCATGTAGAAACACCGTTGCTTTGTCTCCTAACTCATTTTCCTAACAAGACAACCTCAATGATAAGACGCACACTGTTTTCAATGCATTTCTGGCTAAAAGAGCTAAGATCGTGATTGTCTCTGTTGCTGAATGAGCTAGGACGCTATTCAACTCTAATCTAAGAGAGACTCACTAACTTCATGTAGGAACACCGTTACTTTGTCTCCTAACTCATTTTCCTAACAAGACAACCTCAATGATAAGACGCACACTGCTTTCAATGCATTTCTGGCTAAAAGAGCTAAGATCGTGATTGTCTCTGTTGCTGAATGAGCTAGGACGCTAATCAACTCTTATCTAAGAGAGACTCACTAACTTCATGTAGGAACACCGTTACTTTGTCTCCCAACTCATTTTCCTAACAAGACAACCTCAATGATAAGACGCACACTGTTTTCAATGCATTTCTAGCTAAAAGAGCTAAGATCGTGATTGTCTCTGTTGCTGAATGAGCTAGGACGCTATTCAACTCTAATCTAAGAGAGACTCACTAACTTCATGTAGGAACACCGTTACTTTGTCTCCTAACTCATTTTCCTAACAAGACAACCTCAATGATAAGACGCACACTGCTTTCAATGCATTTCTGGCTAAAAGAGCTAAGATCGTGATTGTCTCTGTTGCTGAATGAGCTAGGACGCTATTCAACTCCAATCTAAGAGAGACTCACTAATTTCATGTAGGAACACCGTTGCTTTGTCTCCTAAATCATTTTCCTAACAAGACAACCTCAATGATAAGACGCACACTGTTTTCAATGCATTTCTGGCTAAAAGAGCTAAGATCGTGATTGTCTCTGTTGCTGAATGAGCTAGGACGCTATTCAACTCTAATCTAAGAGAGACTCAGTAACTTCATGTAGGAACACCGTTGCTTTGTCTCCTAACTCATTTTCCTAACAAGACAACCTCAATGATAAGACGCACATTGTTTTCAATGCATTTCTGGCTAAAAGAGCTAAGATCGTGATTGTCTCTGTTGCTGAATGAGCTAGGACGCTAATCAACTCTAATCTAAGAGAGACTCACTAACTTCATGTAGGAACACCGTTACTTTGTCTCCTAACTCATTTTCCTAACAAGACCACCTCAATGATAAGACGCACACTGTTTTCAATGCACTTCTAGCTAAAAGAGCTAAGATCGTGATTGTCTCTGTTGCTGAATGAGCTAGGACGCTATTCAACTCCAATCTAAGAGAGACTCACTAACTTCATGTAGGAACACCGTTACTTTGTCTCCTAACTCATTTTCCTAACAAGACAACCTCAATGATAAGACGCACACTGTTTTCAAAGCATTTCTTGCTAAAAGAGCTAAGATCGTGATTGTCTCTGTTGCTGAATGAGCTAGGACGCTATTCAACTCTAATCTAAGAGAGACTCACTAACTTAATGTAGGAACACCATTACTTTGTCTCCTAACTCATTTTCCTAACAAGACAACCTCAATGATAAGACGCACACTGCTTTCAATGCATTTCTGGCTAAAAGAGCTAAGATCGTGATTGTCTCTGTTGCTGAATGAGCTAGGACGCTATTCAACTCTAATCTAAGAGAGACTCACTAACTTCATGTAGGAACACCGTTACTTTGTCTCCTAACTCATTTTCCTAACAAGACAACCTCAATGATAAGACGCACACTGTTTTCAATGCATTTCTAGCTAAAAGAGCTAAGATCGTGATTCTCTCTGTTGCTGAATGAGCTAGGACGCTATTCAACTCTAATCTAAGAGAGACTCACTAACTTCATGTAGGAACACCGTTACTTTGTCTCCTAACTCATTTTCCTAACAAGACAACCTCAATGATAAGACGCACACTGTTTTCAATGCATTTCTAGCTAAAAGAGCTAAGATCGTGGTTCTCTCTGTTGCTGAATGAGCTAGGACGCTATTCAACTTCAATCTAAGAAAGACTCACTAACTTCATGTAGGAACACCGTTACTTTGTCTCCTAACTCATTTTCCTAACAAGACAACCTCAATGATAAGACGCACACTGTTTTCAAAGCATTTCTTGCTAAAAGAGCTAAGATCGTGATTGTCTCTGTTGCTGAATGAGCTAGGACGCTATTCAACTCTAATCTAAGAGAGACTCACTAACTTCATGTAGAAACACCGTTGCTTTGTCTCCTAACTCATTTTCCTAACAAGACAACCTCAATGATAAGACGCACACTGTTTTCAATGCATTTCTTGCTAAAAGAGCTAAGATCGTGATTGTCTCTGTTGCTGAATGAGCTAGGACGCTATTCAACTCTAATCTAAGAGAGACTCACTAACTTCATGTAGGAACACCGTTGCTTTGTCTCCTAACTCATTTTCCTAACAAGACAACCTCAATGATAAGACGCACACTGTTTTCAATGCATTTCTAGCTAAAAGAGCTAAGATCGTGATTGTCTCTGTTGCTGAATGAGCTAGGACGCTATTCAACTTCAATCTAAGAAAGACTCACTAACTTCATGTAGGAACACCGTTACTTTGTCTCCTAACTCATTTTCCTAACAAGACAACCTCAATGATAAGACGCACACTGTTTTCAAAGCATTTCTTGCTAAAAGAGCTAAGATCGTGATTGTCTCTGTTGCTGAATGAGCTAGGACGCTATTCAACTCTAATCTAAGAGAGACTCACTAACTTCATGTAGGAACACCGTTGCTTTGTCTCCTAACTCATTTTCCTAACAAGACAACCTCAATGATAAGACGCACACTGTTTTCAATGCATTTCTGGCTAAAAGAGCTAAGATCGTGATTGTCTCTGTTGCTGAATGAGCTAGGACGCTATTCAACTCCAATCTAAGAGAGACTCACTAACTTAATGTAGGAACACCGTTGCTTTGTCTCCTAACTCATTTTCCTAACAAGACAACCTCAATGATAAGACGCACACTGTTTTCAATGCATTTCTGGCTAAAAGAGCTAAGATCGTGATTGTCTCTGTTGCTAAATGAGCTAGGACGCTATTCAACTCTAATCTAAGAGAGACTCACTAACTTCATGTAGGAACACCGTTACTTTGTCTCCTAACTCATTTTCCTAACAAGACAACCTCAATGATAAGACGCACACTGCTTTCAATGCATTTCTGGCTAAAAGAGCTAAGATCGTGATTGTCTCTGTTGCTGAATGAGCTAGGACGCTATTCAACTCTAATCTAAGAGAGACTCACTAACTTCATGTAGGAACACCGTTACTTTGCCTCCTAACTCATTTTCCTAACAAGACAACCTCAATGATAAGACGCACACTGCTTTCAATGCATTTCAGGCTAAAAGAGCTAAGATCGTGATTGTCTCTGTTGCTGAATGAGCTAGGACGCTATTCAACTCTAATCTAAGAGAGACTCACTAACTTCATGTAGGAACACCGTTGCTTTGTCTCCTAACTCATTTTCCTAACAAGACAACCTCAACGATAAGACGCACACTGTTTTCAATGCATTTCTGGCTAAAAGAGCTAATATCGTGATTGTCTCTGTTGCTGAATGAGCTAGGACGCTATTCAACTCCAATCTAAGAGAGACTCACTAACTTCATGTAGGAACACCGTTGCTTTGTCTCCTAACTCATTTTCCTAACAAGACAACCTCAATGATAAGACGCACACTGTTTTCAATGCATTTCTGGCTAAAAGAGCTAAGATCGTGATTGTCTCTGTTGCTGAATGAGCTAGGACGCTATTCAACTCTAATCTAAGAGAGACTCAGTAACTTCATGTAGGAACACCGTTGCTTTGTCTCCTAACTCATTTTCCTAACAAGACAACCTCAATGATAAGACGCACACTGTTTTCAATGCATTTCTGGCTAAAAGAGCTAAGATCGTGATTGTCTCTGTTGCTGAATGAGCTAGGACGCTATTCAACTCTAATCTAAGAAAGACTCAGTAACTTCATGTAGGAACACCGTTACTTTGTCTCCTAACTCATTTTCCTAACAAGACAACCTCAATGATAAGACGCACACTGTTTTCAATGCATTTCTGGCTAAAAGAGCTAAGATCGTGATTGTCTCTGTTGCTGAATGAGCTAGGACGCTATTCAACTTCAATCTAAGAAAGACTCACTAACTTCATGTAGGAACACCGTTACTTTGTCTCCTAACTCATTTTCCTAACAAGACAACCTCAATGATAAGACGCACACGGTTTTCAAAGCATTTCTTGCTAAAAGAGCTAAGATCGTGATTGTCTCTGTTGCTGAATGAGCTAGGACGCTATTCAACTCTAATCTAAGAGAGACTCACTAACTTCATGTAGGAACACCGTTACTTTGTCTCCTAACTCATTTTCCTAACAAGACAACCTCAATGATAAGACGCACACTGTTTTCAATGCATTTCTGGCTAAAAGAGCTAAGATCGTGATTGTCTCTGTTGCTGAATGAGCTAGGACGCTATTCAACTCCAAACTAAAAAAGACTCACTAACTTCATGTAGGAACACCGTTACTTTGTCTCCTAACTCATTTCCCTAACAAGACAACCTCAATGATAAGACGCACACTGTTTTCAATGCATTTCTGGCTAAAAGAGCTAAGATCGTGATTGTCTCTGTTGCTGAATGAGCTAGGACGCTATTCAACTCCAATCTAAGAGAGACTCACTAACTTCATGTAGGAACACCGTTACTTTGTCTCCTAACTCATTTTCCTAACAAGACAACCTCAATGATAAGACGCACACTGTTTTTAAAGCATTTCTTGCTAAAAGAGCTAAGATCGTGATTGTCTCTGTTGCTGAATGAGCTAGGACGCTATTCAACTATAATCTAAGAGAGACTCACTAACTTCATGTAGGAACACCGTTACTTTGTCTCCTAACTCATTTTCCTAACAAGACAACCTCAATGATAAGACGCACACTGCTTTCAATGCATTTCTGGCTAAAAGAGCTAAGATCGTGATTGTCTCTGTTGCTGAATGAGCTAGGACGCTATTCAACTCTAATCTAAGAGAGACTCACTAACTTCATGTAGGAACACCGTTACTTTGTCTCCTAACTCATTTTCCTAACAAGACAACCTCAATGATAAGACGCACACTGTTTTCAATGCATTTCTGGCTAAAAGAGCTAAGATCGTGATTGTCTCTGTTGCTGAATGAGCTAGGACGCTAATCAACTCTGATCTAAGAGAGACTCACTAACTTCATGTAGGAACACCGTTACTTTGTCTCCCAACTCATTTTCCTAACAAGACAACCTCAATGATAAGACGCACACTGTTTTCAATGCATTTCTAGCTAAAAGAGCTAAGATCGTGATTGTCTCTGTTGCTGAATGAGCTAGGACGCTATTCAACTCTAATCTAAGAGAGACTCACTAACTTCATGTAGGAACACCGTTACTTTGTCTCCTAACTCATTTTCCTAACAAGACAACCTCAATGATAAGACGCACACTGCTTTCAATGCATTTCTGGCTAAAAGAGCTAAGATCGTGATTGTCTCTGTTGCTGAATGAGCTAGGACGCTATTCAACTCTAATCTAAGAGAGACTCACTAACTTCATGTAGGAACACCGTTACTTTGTCTCCTAACACTTTTTCCTAACAAGACAACCTCAATGATAAGACGCACACTGTTTTCAATGCATTTCTGGCTAAAAGAGCTAAGATCGTGATTGTCTCTGTTGCTGAATGAGCTAGGACGCTATTCAACTCCAATCTAAGAGAGACTCACTAATTTCATGTAGGAACACCGTTGCTTTGTCTCCTAAATCATTTTCCTAACAAGACAACCTCAATGATAAGACGCACACTGTTTTCAATGCATTTCTGGCTAAAAGAGCTAAGATCGTGATTGTCTCTGTTGCTGAATGAGCTAGGACGCTATTCAACTCTAATCTAAGAGAGACTCAGTAACTTCATGTAGGAACACCGTTGCTTTGTCTCCTAACTCATTTTCCTAACAAGACAACCTCAATGATAAGACGCACATTGTTTTCAATGCATTTCTGGCTAAAAGAGCTAAGATCGTGATTGTCTCTGTTGCTGAATGAGCTAGGACGCTAATCAACTCTAATCTAAGAGAGACTCACTAACTTCATGTAGGAACACCGTTACTTTGTCTCCTAACTCATTTTCCTAACAAGACCACCTCAATGATAAGACGCACACTGTTTTCAATGCATTTCTAGCTAAAAGAGCTAAGATCGTGATTGTCTCTGTTGCTGAATGAGCTAGGACGCTATTCAACTCCAATCTAAGAGAGACTCACTAACTTCATGTAGGAACACCGTTACTTTGTCTCCTAACTCATTTTCCTAACAAGACAACCTCAATGATAAGACGCACACTGTTTTCAAAGCATTTCTTGCTAAAAGAGCTAAGATCGTGATTGTCTCTGTTGCTGAATGAGCTAGGACGCTATTCAACTCCAATCTAAGAGAGACTCACTAACTTCATGTAGGAACACCGTTACTTTGTCTCCTAACTCATTTTCCTAACAAGACAACCTCAATGATAAGACGCACACTGTTTTCAAAGCATTTCTTGCTAAAAGAGCTAAGATCGTGATTGTCTCTGTTGCTGAATGAGCTAGGACGCTATTCAACTCTAATCTAAGAGAGACTCACTAACTTCATGTAGGAACACCATTACTTTGTCTCCTAACTCATTTTCCTAACAAGACAACCTCAATGATAAGACGCACACTGTTTTCAATGCATTTCTGGCTAAAAGAGCTAAGATCGTGATTGTCTCTGTTGCTGAATGAGCTAGGACGCTATTCAACTCTAATCTAAGAGAGACTCACTAACTTCATGTAGGAACACCGTTACTTTGCCTCCTAACTCATTTTCCTAACAAGACAACCTCAATGATAAGACGCACACTGCTTTCAATGCATTTCAGGCTAAAAGAGCTAAGATCGTGATTGTCTCTGTTGCTGAATGAGCTAGGACGCTATTCAACTCAAATCTAAGAGAGACTCACTAACTTCATGTAGGAACACCGTTGCTTTGTCTCCTAACTCATTTTCCTAACAAGACAACCTCAATGATAAGACGCACACTGTTTTCAATGCATTTCTGGCTAAAAGAGCTAATATCGTGATTGTCTCTGTTGCTGAATGAGCTAGGACGCTATTCAACTCTAATCTAAGAGAGACTCACTAACTTCATGTAGGAACACCGTTGCTTTGTCTCCTAACTCATTTTCCTAACAAGACAACCTCAATGATAAGACGCACACTGTTTTCAATGCATTTCTGGCTAAAAGAGCTAAGATCGTGATTGTCTCTGTTGCTGAATGAGCTAGGACGCTATTCAACTCCAATCTAAGAGAGACTCACTAACTTAATGTAGGAACACCGTTGCTTTGTCTCCTAACTCATTTTCCTAACAAGACAACCTCAATGATAAGACGCACACTGTTTTCAATGCATTTCTGGCTAAAAGAGCTAAGATCGTGATTGTCTCTGTTGCTAAATGAGCTAGGACGCTATTCAACTCTAATCTAAGAGAGACTCACTAACTTCATGTAGGAACACCGTTACTTTGTCTCCTAACTCATTTTCCTAACAAGACAACCTCAATGATAAGACGCACACTGCTTTCAATGCATTTCTGGCTAAAAGAGCTAAGATCGTGATTGTCTCTGTTGCTGAATGAGCTAGGACGCTATTCAACTCTAATCTAAGAGAGACTCACTAACTTCATGTAGGAACACCGTTACTTTGCCTCCTAACTCATTTTCCTAACAAGACAACCTCAATGATAAGACGCACACTGCTTTCAATGCATTTCAGGCTAAAAGAGCTAAGATCGTGATTGTCTCTGTTGCTGAATGAGCTAGGACGCTATTCAACTCTAATCTAAGAGAGACTCACTAACTTCATGTAGGAACACCGTTGCTTTGTCTCCTAACTCATTTTCCTAACAAGACAACCTCAATGATAAGACGCACACTGTTTTCAATGCATTTCTGGCTAAAAGAGCTAAGATCGTGATTGTCTCTGTTGCTGAATGAGCTAGGACGCTATTCAACTCCAAACTAAAAAAGACTCACTAACTTCATGTAGGAACACCGTTACTTTGTCTCCTAACTCATTTCCCTAACAAGACAACCTCAATGATAAGACGCACACTGTTTTCAATGCATTTCTGGCTAAAAGAGCTAAGATCGTGATTGTCTCTGTTGCTGAATGAGCTAGGACGCTATTCAACTATAATCTAAGAGAGACTCACTAACTTCATGTAGGAACACCGTTACTTTGTCTCCTAACTCATTTTCCTAACAAGACAACCTCAATGATAAGACGCACACTGCTTTCAATGCATTTCTGGCTAAAAGAGCTAAGATCGTGATTGTCTCTGTTGCTGAATGAGCTAGGACGCTATTCAACTCTAATCTAAGAGAGACTCACTAACTTCATGTAGGAACACCGTTACTTTGTCTCCTAACTCATTTTCCTAACAAGACAACCTCAATGATAAGACGCACACTGTTTTCAATGCATTTCTGGCTAAAAGAGCTAAGATCGTGATTGTCTCTGTTGCTGAATGAGCTAGGACGCTAATCAACTCTGATCTAAGAGAGACTCACTAACTTCATGTAGGAACACCGTTACTTTGTCTCCCAACTCATTTTCCTAACAAGACAACCTCAATGATAAGACGCACACTGTTTTCAATGCATTTCTGGCTAAAAGAGCTAATATCGTGATTGTCTCTGTTGCTGAATGAGCTAGGACGCTATTCAACTCTAATCTAAGAGAGACTCACTAACTTCATGTAGGAACACCGTTGCTTTGTCTCCTAACTCATTTTCCTAACAAGACAACCTCAATGATAAGACGCACACTGTTTTCAATGCATTTCTGGCTAAAAGAGCTAAGATCGTGATTCTCTCTGTTGCTGAATGAGCTAGGACGCTATTCAACTCCAATCTAAGAGAGACTCACTAACTTAATGTAGGAACACCGTTGCTTTGTCTCCTAACTCATTTTCCTAACAAGACAACCTCAATGATAAGACGCACACTGTTTTCAATGCATTTCTGGCTAAAAGAGCTAAGATCGTGATTGTCTCTGTTGCTGAATGAGCTAGGACGCTATTCAACTCCAATCTAAGAGAGACTCACTAACTTAATGTAGGAACACCGTTGCTTTGTCTCCTAACTCATTTTCCTAACAAGACAACCTCAATGATAAGACGCACACTGTTTTCAATGCATTTCTAGCTAAAAGAGCTAAGATCGTGATTGTCTCTGTTGCTGAATGAGCTAGGACGCTATTCAACTCTAATCTAAGAGAGACTCACTAACTTCATGTAGGAACACCGTTGCTTTGTCTCCTAACTCATTTTCCTAACAAGACAACCTCAATGATAAGACGCACACTGTTTTCAATGCATTTCTGGCTAAAAGAGCTAAGATCGTGATTGTCTCTGTTGCTGAATGAGCTAGGACGCTATTCAACTCCAATCTAAGAGAGACTCACTAACTTAATGTAGGAACACCGTTACTTTGTCTCCTAACTCATTTTCCTAACAAGACAACCTCAATGATAAGACGCACACTGTTTTCAAAGCATTTCTTGCTAAAAGAGCTAAGATCGTGATTGTCTCTGTTGCTGAATGAGCTAGGACGCTATTCAACTCTAATCTAAGAGAGACTCACTAACTTCATGTAGGAACACCATTACTTTGTCTCCTAACTCATTTTCCTAACAAGACAACCTCAATGATAAGACGCACACTGCTTTCAATGCATTTCTGGCTAAAAGAGCTAAGATCGTGATTGTCTCTGTTGCTGAATGAGCTAGGACGCTATTCAACTCCAATCTAAGAGAGACTCACTAACTTCATGTAGGAACACCGTTACTTTGTCTCCTAACTCATTTTCCTAACAAGACAACCTCAATGATAAGACGCACACTGTTTTCAATGCATTTCTGGCTAAAAGAGCTAAGATCGTGATTGTCTCTGTTGCTGAATGAGCTAGGACGCTATTCAACTCCAATCTAAGAGAGACTCACTAACTTCATGTAGGAACACCGTTGCTTTGTCTCCTAACTCATTTTCCTAACAAGACAACCTCAATGATAAGACGCACACTGTTTTCAAAGCATTTCTGGCTAAAAGAGCTAAGATCGTGATTGTCTCTGTTGCTGAATGAGCTAGGACGCTATTCAACTCTAATCTAAGAGAGACTCACTAACTTCATGTAGGAACACCATTACTTTGTCTCCTAACTCATTTTCCTAACAAGACAACCTCAATGATAAGACGCACACTGCTTTCAATGCATTTCTGGCTAAAAGAGCTAAGATCGTGATTGTCTCTGTTGCTGAATGAGCTAGGACGCTATTCAACTCCAATCTAAGAGAGACTCACTAACTTCATGTAGGAACACCGTTACTTTGTCTCCTAACTCATTTTCCTAACAAGACAACCTCAATGATAAGACGCACACTGTTTTCAATGCATTTCTTGCTAAAAGAGCTAAGATCGTGATTGTCTCTGTTGCTGAATGAGCTAGGACGCTATTCAACTCCAATCTAAGAGAGACTCACTAACTTCATGTAGGACCACCGTTACTTTGTCTCCTAACTCATTTTCCTAACAAGACACCTCAATGATAAGACGCACACTGTTTTCAATGCATTTCTGGCTAAAAGGGCTAAGATCGTGATTGTCTCTGTTGCTGAATGAGCTAGGACGCTATTCAACTCTAATCTAAGAGAGACTCACTAACTTCATGTAGGAACACCGTTACTTTGTCTCCTAACTCATTTTCCTAACAAGACAACCTCAATGATAAGACGCACACTGTTTTCAATGCATTTCTAGCTAAAAGAGCTAAGATCGTGATTGTCTCTGTTGCTGAATGAGCTAGGACGCTATTCAACTTCAATCTAAGAAAGACTCACTAACTTCATGTAGGAACACCGTTACTTTGTCTCCTAACTCATTTTCCTAACAAGACAACCTCAATGATAAGACGCACACTGTTTTCAAAGCATTTCTTGCTATAAGAGCTAAGATCGTGATTGTCTCTGTTGCTGAATGAGCTAGGACGCTATTCAACTCTAATCTAAGAGAGACTCACTAACTTCATGTAGAAACACCGTTGCTTTGTCTCCTAACTCATTTTCCTAACAAGACAACCTCAATGATAAGACGCACACTGTTTTCAATGCATTTCTGGCTAAAAGAGCTAAGATCGTGATTGTCTCTGTTGCTGAATGAGCTAGGACGCTATTCAACTCTAATCTAAGAGAGACTCACTAACTTCATGTAGGAACACCGTTACTTTGTCTCCTAACTCATTTTCCTAACAAGACAACCTCAATGATAAGACGCACACTGTTTTCAATGCATTTCTGGCTAAAAGAGCTAAGATCGTGATTGTCTCTGTTGCTGAATGAGCTAGGACGCTATTCAACTCTAATCTAAGAGAGACTCACTAACTTCATGTAGGAAAACCGTTACTTTGTCTCCTAACTCATTTTCCTAACAAGACAACCTCAATGATAAGACGCACACTGTTTTCAATGCATTTCTGGCTAAAAGAGCTAAGATCGTGATTGTCTCTGTTGCTGAATGAGCTAGGACGCTATTCAACTCCAATCTAAGAGAGACTCACTAACTTCATGTAGGAACACCGTTACTTTGTCTCCTAACTCATTTTCTTAACAATACAACGCACAATACAACGCACACTGTTTTCAATACATTTCTTGCTAAAAGAGCTAAGATCGTGATTGTCTCTGTTGCTGAATGAGCTAGGATGCTATTCAACTCCAATCTAAGAGAGACTCACTAACTTAATGTAGAAACACCGTTGCTTTGTCTCCTAACTCATTTTCCTAACAAGACAACCTCAATGATAAGACGCACACTGTTTTCAATGCATTTCTGGCTAAAAGAGCTAAGATCGTGATTGTCTCTGTTGCTAAATGAGCTAGGACGCTATTCAACTCTAATCTAAGAGAGACTCACTAACTTCATGTAGGAACACCGTTACTTTGTCTCCTAACTCATTTTCCTAACAAGAAAACCTCAATGATAAGACGCACACTGCTTTCAATGCATTTCTGGCTAAAAGAGCTAAGATCGTGATTGTCTCTGTTGCTGAATGAGCTAGGACGCTATTCAACTCTAATCTAAGAGAGACTCACTAACTTCATGTAGGAACACCATTACTTTGTCTCCTAACTCATTTTCCTAACAAGACAACCTCAATGATAAGACGCACACTGCTTTCAATGCATTTCTGGCTAAAAGAGCTAAGATCGTGATTGTCTCTGTTGCTGAATGAGCTAGGACGCTATTCAACTCTAATCTAAGAGAGACTCACTAACTTCATGTAGGAACACCGTTGCTTTGTCTCCTAACTCATTTTCCTAACAAGACAACCTCAATGATAAGACGCACACTGTTTTCAATGCATTTCTGGCTAAAAGAGCTAATATCGTGATTGTCTCTGTTGCTGAATGAGCTAGGACGCTATTCAACTCCAATCTAAGAGAGACTCACTAACTTCATGTAGGAACACCGTTGCTTTGTCTCCTAACTCATTTTCCTAACAAGACAACCTCAATGATAAGACGCACACTGTTTTCAATGCATTTCTGGCTAAAAGAGCTAAGATCGTGATTGTCTCTGTTGCTGAATGAGCTAGGACGCTATTCAACTCTAATCTAAGAGAGACTCAGTAACTTCATGTAGGAACACCGTTGCTTTGTCTCCTAACTCATTTTCCTAACAAGACAACCTCAATGATAAGACGCACACTGTTTTCAATGCATTTCTGGCTAAAAGAGCTAAGATCGTGATTGTCTCTGTTGCTGAATGAGCTAGGACGCTATTCAACTCTAATCTAAGAGAGACTCAGTAACTTCATGTAGGAACACCGTTACTTTGTCTCCTAACTCATTTTCCTAACAAGACAACCTCAATGATAAGACGCACACTGTTTTCAATGCATTTCTGGCTAAAAGAGCTAAGATCGTGATTGTCTCTGTTGCTGAATGAGCTAGGACGCTATTCAACTCCAAACTAAAAAAGACTCACTAACTTCATGTAGGAACACCGTTACTTTGTCTCCTAACTCATTTCCCTAACAAGACAACCTCAATGATAAGACGCACACTGTTTTCAATGCATTTCTGGCTAAAAGAGCTAAGATCGTGATTGTCTCTGTTGCTGAATGAGCTAGGACGCTATTCAACTATAATCTAAGAGAGACTCACTAACTTCATGTAGGAACACCGTTACTTTGTCTCCTAACTCATTTTCCTAACAAGACAACCTCAATGATAAGACGCACACTGCTTTCAATGCATTTCTGGCTAAAAGAGCTAAGATCGTGATTGTCTCTGTTGCTGAATGAGCTAGGACGCTATTCAACTCTAATCTAAGAGAGACTCACTAACTTCATGTAGGAACACCGTTACTTTGTCTCCTAACTCATTTTCCTAACAAGACAACCTCAATGATAAGACGCACACTGTTTTCAATGCATTTCTGGCTAAAAGAGCTAAGATCGTGATTGTCTCTGTTGCTGAATGAGCTAGGACGCTAATCAACTCTGATCTAAGAGAGACTCACTAACTTCATGTAGGAACACCGTTACTTTGTCTCCCAACTCATTTTCCTAACAAGACAACCTCAATGATAAGACGCACACTGTTTTCAATGCATTTCTGGCTAAAAGAGCTAATATCGTGATTGTCTCTGTTGCTGAATGAGCTAGGACGCTATTCAACTCTAATCTAAGAGAGACTCACTAACTTCATGTAGGAACACCGTTGCTTTGTCTCCTAACTCATTTTCCTAACAAGACAACCTCAATGATAAGACGCACACTGTTTTCAATGCATTTCTGGCTAAAAGAGCTAAGATCGTGATTCTCTCTGTTGCTGAATGAGCTAGGACGCTATTCAACTCCAATCTAAGAGAGACTCACTAACTTAATGTAGGAACACCGTTGCTTTGTCTCCTAACTCATTTTCCTAACAAGACAACCTCAATGATAAGACGCACACTGTTTTCAATGCATTTCTGGCTAAAAGAGCTAAGATCGTGATTGTCTCTGTTGCTGAATGAGCTAGGACGCTATTCAACTCCAATCTAAGAGAGACTCACTAACTTAATGTAGGAACACCGTTGCTTTGTCTCCTAACTCATTTTCCTAACAAGACAACCTCAATGATAAGACGCACACTGTTTTCAATGCATTTCTAGCTAAAAGAGCTAAGATCGTGATTGTCTCTGTTGCTGAATGAGCTAGGACGCTATTCAACTCTAATCTAAGAGAGACTCACTAACTTCATGTAGGAACACCGTTGCTTTGTCTCCTAACTCATTTTCCTAACAAGACAACCTCAATGATAAGACGCACACTGTTTTCAATGCATTTCTGGCTAAAAGAGCTAAGATCGTGATTGTCTCTGTTGCTGAATGAGCTAGGACGCTATTCAACTCCAATCTAAGAGAGACTCACTAACTTAATGTAGGAACACCGTTACTTTGTCTCCTAACTCATTTTCCTAACAAGACAACCTCAATGATAAGACGCACACTGTTTTCAAAGCATTTCTTGCTAAAAGAGCTAAGATCGTGATTGTCTCTGTTGCTGAATGAGCTAGGACGCTATTCAACTCTAATCTAAGAGAGACTCACTAACTTCATGTAGGAACACCATTACTTTGTCTCCTAACTCATTTTCCTAACAAGACAACCTCAATGATAAGACGCACACTGCTTTCAATGCATTTCTGGCTAAAAGAGCTAAGATCGTGATTGTCTCTGTTGCTGAATGAGCTAGGACGCTATTCAACTCCAATCTAAGAGAGACTCACTAACTTCATGTAGGAACACCGTTACTTTGTCTCCTAACTCATTTTCCTAACAAGACAACCTCAATGATAAGACGCACACTGTTTTCAATGCATTTCTGGCTAAAAGAGCTAAGATCGTGATTGTCTCTGTTGCTGAATGAGCTAGGACGCTATTCAACTCCAATCTAAGAGAGACTCACTAACTTCATGTAGGAACACCGTTGCTTTGTCTCCTAACTCATTTTCCTAACAAGACAACCTCAATGATAAGACGCACACTGTTTTCAAAGCATTTCTGGCTAAAAGAGCTAAGATCGTGATTGTCTCTGTTGCTGAATGAGCTAGGACGCTATTCAACTCTAATCTAAGAGAGACTCACTAACTTCATGTAGGAACACCATTACTTTGTCTCCTAACTCATTTTCCTAACAAGACAACCTCAATGATAAGACGCACACTGCTTTCAATGCATTTCTGGCTAAAAGAGCTAAGATCGTGATTGTCTCTGTTGCTGAATGAGCTAGGACGCTATTCAACTCCAATCTAAGAGAGACTCACTAACTTCATGTAGGAACACCGTTACTTTGTCTCCTAACTCATTTTCCTAACAAGACAACCTCAATGATAAGACGCACACTGTTTTCAATGCATTTCTTGCTAAAAGAGCTAAGATCGTGATTGTCTCTGTTGCTGAATGAGCTAGGACGCTATTCAACTCCAATCTAAGAGAGACTCACTAACTTCATGTAGGACCACCGTTACTTTGTCTCCTAACTCATTTTCCTAACAAGACACCTCAATGATAAGACGCACACTGTTTTCAATGCATTTCTGGCTAAAAGGGCTAAGATCGTGATTGTCTCTGTTGCTGAATGAGCTAGGACGCTATTCAACTCTAATCTAAGAGAGACTCACTAACTTCATGTAGGAACACCGTTACTTTGTCTCCTAACTCATTTTCCTAACAAGACAACCTCAATGATAAGACGCACACTGTTTTCAATGCATTTCTAGCTAAAAGAGCTAAGATCGTGATTGTCTCTGTTGCTGAATGAGCTAGGACGCTATTCAACTTCAATCTAAGAAAGACTCACTAACTTCATGTAGGAACACCGTTACTTTGTCTCCTAACTCATTTTCCTAACAAGACAACCTCAATGATAAGACGCACACTGTTTTCAAAGCATTTCTTGCTATAAGAGCTAAGATCGTGATTGTCTCTGTTGCTGAATGAGCTAGGACGCTATTCAACTCTAATCTAAGAGAGACTCACTAACTTCATGTAGAAACACCGTTGCTTTGTCTCCTAACTCATTTTCCTAACAAGACAACCTCAATGATAAGACGCACACTGTTTTCAATGCATTTCTGGCTAAAAGAGCTAAGATCGTGATTGTCTCTGTTGCTGAATGAGCTAGGACGCTATTCAACTCTAATCTAAGAGAGACTCACTAACTTCATGTAGGAACACCGTTACTTTGTCTCCTAACTCATTTTCCTAACAAGACAACCTCAATGATAAGACGCACACTGTTTTCAATGCATTTCTGGCTAAAAGAGCTAAGATCGTGATTGTCTCTGTTGCTGAATGAGCTAGGACGCTATTCAACTCTAATCTAAGAGAGACTCACTAACTTCATGTAGGAAAACCGTTACTTTGTCTCCTAACTCATTTTCCTAACAAGACAACCTCAATGATAAGACGCACACTGTTTTCAATGCATTTCTGGCTAAAAGAGCTAAGATCGTGATTGTCTCTGTTGCTGAATGAGCTAGGACGCTATTCAACTCCAATCTAAGAGAGACTCACTAACTTCATGTAGGAACACCGTTACTTTGTCTCCTAACTCATTTTCTTAACAATACAACGCACAATACAACGCACACTGTTTTCAATACATTTCTTGCTAAAAGAGCTAAGATCGTGATTGTCTCTGTTGCTGAATGAGCTAGGATGCTATTCAACTCCAATCTAAGAGAGACTCACTAACTTAATGTAGAAACACCGTTGCTTTGTCTCCTAACTCATTTTCCTAACAAGACAACCTCAATGATAAGACGCACACTGTTTTCAATGCATTTCTGGCTAAAAGAGCTAAGATCGTGATTGTCTCTGTTGCTAAATGAGCTAGGACGCTATTCAACTCTAATCTAAGAGAGACTCACTAACTTCATGTAGGAACACCGTTACTTTGTCTCCTAACTCATTTTCCTAACAAGAAAACCTCAATGATAAGACGCACACTGCTTTCAATGCATTTCTGGCTAAAAGAGCTAAGATCGTGATTGTCTCTGTTGCTGAATGAGCTAGGACGCTATTCAACTCTAATCTAAGAGAGACTCACTAACTTCATGTAGGAACACCATTACTTTGTCTCCTAACTCATTTTCCTAACAAGACAACCTCAATGATAAGACGCACACTGCTTTCAATGCATTTCTGGCTAAAAGAGCTAAGATCGTGATTGTCTCTGTTGCTGAATGAGCTAGGACGCTATTCAACTCTAATCTAAGAGAGACTCACTAACTTCATGTAGGAACACCGTTGCTTTGTCTCCTAACTCATTTTCCTAACAAGACAACCTCAATGATAAGACGCACACTGTTTTCAATGCATTTCTGGCTAAAAGAGCTAATATCGTGATTGTCTCTGTTGCTGAATGAGCTAGGACGCTATTCAACTCCAATCTAAGAGAGACTCACTAACTTCATGTAGGAACACCGTTGCTTTGTCTCCTAACTCATTTTCCTAACAAGACAACCTCAATGATAAGACGCACACTGTTTTCAATGCATTTCTGGCTAAAAGAGCTAAGATCGTGATTGTCTCTGTTGCTGAATGAGCTAGGACGCTATTCAACTCTAATCTAAGAGAGACTCAGTAACTTCATGTAGGAACACCGTTGCTTTGTCTCCTAACTCATTTTCCTAACAAGACAACCTCAATGATAAGACGCACACTGTTTTCAATGCATTTCTGGCTAAAAGAGCTAAGATCGTGATTGTCTCTGTTGCTGAATGAGCTAGGACGCTATTCAACTCTAATCTAAGAGAGACTCAGTAACTTCATGTAGGAACACCGTTACTTTGTCTCCTAACTCATTTTCCTAACAAGACAACCTCAATGATAAGACGCACACTGTTTTCAATGCATTTCTGGCTAAAAGAGCTAAGATCGTGATTGTCTCTGTTGCTGAATGAGCTAGGACGCTATTCAACTTCAATCTAAGAAAGACTCACTAACTTCATGTAGGAACACCGTTACTTTGTCTCCTAACTCATTTTCCTAACAAGACAACCTCAATGATAAGACGCACACGGTTTTCAAAGCATTTCTTGCTAAAAGAGCTAAGATCGTGATTGTCTCTGTTGCTGAATGAGCTAGGACGCTATTCAACTCTAATCTAAGAGAGACTCACTAACTTCATGTAGGAACACCGTTACTTTGTCTCCTAACTCATTTTCCTAACAAGACAACCTCAATGATAAGACGCACACTGTTTTCAATGCATTTCTGGCTAAAAGAGCTAAGATCGTGATTGTCTCTGTTGCTGAATGAGCTAGGACGCTATTCAACTCCAAACTAAAAAAGACTCACTAACTTCATGTAGGAACACCGTTACTTTGTCTCCTAACTCATTTCCCTAACAAGACAACCTCAATGATAAGACGCACACTGTTTTCAATGCATTTCTGGCTAAAAGAGCTAAGATCGTGATTGTCTCTGTTGCTGAATGAGCTAGGACGCTATTCAACTCCAATCTAAGAGAGACTCACTAACTTCATGTAGGAACACCGTTACTTTGTCTCCTAACTCATTTTCCTAACAAGACAACCTCAATGATAAGACGCACACTGTTTTTAAAGCATTTCTTGCTAAAAGAGCTAAGATCGTGATTGTCTCTGTTGCTGAATGAGCTAGGACGCTATTCAACTATAATCTAAGAGAGACTCACTAACTTCATGTAGGAACACCGTTACTTTGTCTCCTAACTCATTTTCCTAACAAGACAACCTCAATGATAAGACGCACACTGCTTTCAATGCATTTCTGGCTAAAAGAGCTAAGATCGTGATTGTCTCTGTTGCTGAATGAGCTAGGACGCTATTCAACTCTAATCTAAGAGAGACTCACTAACTTCATGTAGGAACACCGTTACTTTGTCTCCTAACTCATTTTCCTAACAAGACAACCTCAATGATAAGACGCACACTGTTTTCAATGCATTTCTGGCTAAAAGAGCTAAGATCGTGATTGTCTCTGTTGCTGAATGAGCTAGGACGCTAATCAACTCTGATCTAAGAGAGACTCACTAACTTCATGTAGGAACACCGTTACTTTGTCTCCCAACTCATTTTCCTAACAAGACAACCTCAATGATAAGACGCACACTGTTTTCAATGCATTTCTAGCTAAAAGAGCTAAGATCGTGATTGTCTCTGTTGCTGAATGAGCTAGGACGCTATTCAACTCTAATCTAAGAGAGACTCACTAACTTCATGTAGGAACACCGTTACTTTGTCTCCTAACTCATTTTCCTAACAAGACAACCTCAATGATAAGACGCACACTGCTTTCAATGCATTTCTGGCTAAAAGAGCTAAGATCGTGATTGTCTCTGTTGCTGAATGAGCTAGGACGCTATTCAACTCTAATCTAAGAGAGACTCACTAACTTCATGTAGGAACACCGTTACTTTGTCTCCTAACACTTTTTCCTAACAAGACAACCTCAATGATAAGACGCACACTGTTTTCAATGCATTTCTGGCTAAAAGAGCTAAGATCGTGATTGTCTCTGTTGCTGAATGAGCTAGGACGCTATTCAACTCCAATCTAAGAGAGACTCACTAATTTCATGTAGGAACACCGTTGCTTTGTCTCCTAAATCATTTTCCTAACAAGACAACCTCAATGATAAGACGCACACTGTTTTCAATGCATTTCTGGCTAAAAGAGCTAAGATCGTGATTGTCTCTGTTGCTGAATGAGCTAGGACGCTATTCAACTCTAATCTAAGAGAGACTCAGTAACTTCATGTAGGAACACCGTTGCTTTGTCTCCTAACTCATTTTCCTAACAAGACAACCTCAATGATAAGACGCACATTGTTTTCAATGCATTTCTGGCTAAAAGAGCTAAGATCGTGATTGTCTCTGTTGCTGAATGAGCTAGGACGCTAATCAACTCTAATCTAAGAGAGACTCACTAACTTCATGTAGGAACACCGTTACTTTGTCTCCTAACTCATTTTCCTAACAAGACCACCTCAATGATAAGACGCACACTGTTTTCAATGCATTTCTAGCTAAAAGAGCTAAGATCGTGATTGTCTCTGTTGCTGAATGAGCTAGGACGCTATTCAACTCCAATCTAAGAGAGACTCACTAACTTCATGTAGGAACACCGTTACTTTGTCTCCTAACTCATTTTCCTAACAAGACAACCTCAATGATAAGACGCACACTGTTTTCAAAGCATTTCTTGCTAAAAGAGCTAAGATCGTGATTGTCTCTGTTGCTGAATGAGCTAGGACGCTATTCAACTCCAATCTAAGAGAGACTCACTAACTTCATGTAGGAACACCGTTACTTTGTCTCCTAACTCATTTTCCTAACAAGACAACCTCAATGATAAGACGCACACTGTTTTCAAAGCATTTCTTGCTAAAAGAGCTAAGATCGTGATTGTCTCTGTTGCTGAATGAGCTAGGACGCTATTCAACTCTAATCTAAGAGAGACTCACTAACTTCATGTAGGAACACCATTACTTTGTCTCCTAACTCATTTTCCTAACAAGACAACCTCAATGATAAGACGCACACTGTTTTCAATGCATTTCTGGCTAAAAGAGCTAAGATCGTGATTGTCTCTGTTGCTGAATGAGCTAGGACGCTATTCAACTCTAATCTAAGAGAGACTCACTAACTTCATGTAGGAACACCGTTACTTTGCCTCCTAACTCATTTTCCTAACAAGACAACCTCAATGATAAGACGCACACTGCTTTCAATGCATTTCAGGCTAAAAGAGCTAAGATCGTGATTGTCTCTGTTGCTGAATGAGCTAGGACGCTATTCAACTCAAATCTAAGAGAGACTCACTAACTTCATGTAGGAACACCGTTGCTTTGTCTCCTAACTCATTTTCCTAACAAGACAACCTCAATGATAAGACGCACACTGTTTTCAATGCATTTCTGGCTAAAAGAGCTAATATCGTGATTGTCTCTGTTGCTGAATGAGCTAGGACGCTATTCAACTCTAATCTAAGAGAGACTCACTAACTTCATGTAGGAACACCGTTGCTTTGTCTCCTAACTCATTTTCCTAACAAGACAACCTCAATGATAAGACGCACACTGTTTTCAATGCATTTCTGGCTAAAAGAGCTAAGATCGTGATTGTCTCTGTTGCTGAATGAGCTAGGACGCTATTCAACTCCAATCTAAGAGAGACTCACTAACTTAATGTAGGAACACCGTTGCTTTGTCTCCTAACTCATTTTCCTAACAAGACAACCTCAATGATAAGACGCACACTGTTTTCAATGCATTTCTGGCTAAAAGAGCTAAGATCGTGATTGTCTCTGTTGCTAAATGAGCTAGGACGCTATTCAACTCTAATCTAAGAGAGACTCACTAACTTCATGTAGGAACACCGTTACTTTGTCTCCTAACTCATTTTCCTAACAAGACAACCTCAATGATAAGACGCACACTGCTTTCAATGCATTTCTGGCTAAAAGAGCTAAGATCGTGATTGTCTCTGTTGCTGAATGAGCTAGGACGCTATTCAACTCTAATCTAAGAGAGACTCACTAACTTCATGTAGGAACACCGTTACTTTGCCTCCTAACTCATTTTCCTAACAAGACAACCTCAATGATAAGACGCACACTGCTTTCAATGCATTTCAGGCTAAAAGAGCTAAGATCGTGATTGTCTCTGTTGCTGAATGAGCTAGGACGCTATTCAACTCTAATCTAAGAGAGACTCACTAACTTCATGTAGGAACACCGTTGCTTTGTCTCCTAACTCATTTTCCTAACAAGACAACCTCAATGATAAGACGCACACTGTTTTCAATGCATTTCTGGCTAAAAGAGCTAAGATCGTGATTGTCTCTGTTGCTGAATGAGCTAGGACGCTATTCAACTCCAAACTAAAAAAGACTCACTAACTTCATGTAGGAACACCGTTACTTTGTCTCCTAACTCATTTCCCTAACAAGACAACCTCAATGATAAGACGCACACTGTTTTCAATGCATTTCTGGCTAAAAGAGCTAAGATCGTGATTGTCTCTGTTGCTGAATGAGCTAGGACGCTATTCAACTCCAATCTAAGAGAGACTCACTAACTTCATGTAGGAACACCGTTACTTTGTCTCCTAACTCATTTTCCTAACAAGACAACCTCAATGATAAGACGCACACTGTTTTTAAAGCATTTCTTGCTAAAAGAGCTAGGATCGTGATTGTCTCTGTTGCTGAATGAGCTAGGACGCTATTCAACTATAATCTAAGAGAGACTCACTAACTTCATGTAGGAACACCGTTACTTTGTCTCCTAACTCATTTTCCTAACAAGACAACCTCAATGATAAGACGCACACTGCTTTCAATGCATTTCTGGCTAAAAGAGCTAAGATCGTGATTGTCTCTGTTGCTGAATGAGCTAGGACGCTATTCAACTCTAATCTAAGAGAGACTCACTAACTTCATGTAGGAACACCGTTACTTTGTCTCCTAACTCATTTTCCTAACAAGACAACCTCAATGATAAGACGCACACTGTTTTCAATGCATTTCTGGCTAAAAGAGCTAAGATCGTGATTGTCTCTGTTGCTGAATGAGCTAGGACGCTAATCAACTCTGATCTAAGAGAGACTCACTAACTTCATGTAGGAACACCGTTACTTTGTCTCCCAACTCATTTTCCTAACAAGAGAACCTCAATGATAAGACGCACACTGTTTTCAATGCATTTCTGGCTAAAAGAGCTAATATCGTGATTGTCTCTGTTGCTGAATGAGCTAGGACGCTATTCAACTCTAATCTAAGAGAGACTCACTAACTTCATGTAGGAACACCGTTGCTTTGTCTCCTAACTCATTTTCCTAACAAGACAACCTCAATGATAAGACGCACACTGTTTTCAATGCATTTCTGGCTAAAAGAGCTAAGATCGTGATTCTCTCTGTTGCTGAATGAGCTAGGACGCTATTCAACTCCAATCTAAGAGAGACTCACTAACTTAATGTAGGAACACCGTTGCTTTGTCTCCTAACTCATTTTCCTAACAAGACAACCTCAATGATAAGACGCACACTGTTTTCAATGCATTTCTAGCTAAAAGAGCTAAGATCGTGATTGTCTCTGTTGCTGAATGAGCTAGGACGCTATTCAACTCTAATCTAAGAGAGACTCACTAACTTCATGTAGAAACACCGTTGCTTTGTCTCCTAACTCATTTTCCTAACAAGACAACCTCAATGATAAGACGCACACTGTTTTCAATGCATTTCTAGCTAAAAGAGCTAAGATCGTGATTGTCTCTGTTGCTGAATGAGCTAGGACGCTATTCAACTTCAATCTAAGAAAGACTCACTAACTTCATGTAGGAACACCGTTACTTTGTCTCCTAACTCATTTTCCTAACAAGACAACCTCAATGATAAGACGCACACTGTTTTCAAAGCATTTCTTGCTAAAAGAGCTAAGATCGTGATTGTCTCTGTTGCTGAATGAGCTAGGACGCTATTCAACTCTAATCTAAGAGAGACTCACTAACTTCATGTAGGAACACCGTTACTTTGTCTCCTAACTCATTTTCCTAACAAGACAACCTCAATGATAAGACGCACACTGCTTTCAATGCATTTCTGGCTAAAAGAGCTAAGATCGTGATTGTCTCTGTTGCTGAATGAGCTAGGACGCTAATCAACTCTAATCTAAGAGAGACTCACTAACTTCATGTAGGAACACAGTTACTTTGTCTCCTAACTCATTTTCCTAACAAGACAACCTCAATGATAAGACGCACACTGTTTTCAATGCATTTCTAGCTAAAAGAGCTAAGATCGTGATTGTCTCTGTTGCTGAATGAGCTAGGACGCTATTCAACTCCAATCTAAGAGAGACTCACTAACTTCATGTAGGAACACCGTTACTTTGTCTCCTAACTCATTTTCTTAACAAGACAACCTCAATGATAAGACGCACACTGTTTTCAATACATTTCTTGCTAAAAGAGCTAAGATCGTGATTGTCTCTGTTGCTGAATGAGCTAGGACGCTATTCAACTCTAATCTAAGAGAGACTCACTAACTTCATGTAGGAACACCGTTACTTTGTCTCCTAACTCATTTTCCTAACAAGACAACCTCAATGATAAGACGCACACTGTTTTTAATGCATTTCTGGCTAAAAGAGCTAAGATCGTGATTGTCTCTGTTGCTGAATGAGCTAGGACGCTAATCAACTCTAATCTAAGAGAGACTCACTAACTTCATGTAGGAACACCGTTACTTTGTCTCCTAACTCATTTTCCTAACAAGACAACCTCAATGATAAGACGCACACTGCTTTCAATGCATTTCTGGCTAAAAGAGCTAAGATCGTGATTGTCTCTGTTGCTGAATGAGCTAGGACGGTATTCAACTCTAATCTAAGAGAGACTCACTAACTTCATGTAGGAACACCGTTGCTTTGTCTCCTAACTCATTTTCCTAACAAGACAACCTCAATGATAAGACGCACACTGTTTTCAATGCATTTCTAGCTAAAAGAGCTAAGATCGTGATTGTCTCTGTTGCTGAATGAGCTAGGACGCTATTCAACTTCAATCTAAGAAAGACTCACTAACTTCATGTAGGAACACCGTTACTTTGTCTCCTAACTCATTTTCCTAACAAGACAACCTCAATGATAAGACGCACACTGCTTTCAATGCATTTCTGGCTAAAAGAGCTAAGATCGTGATTGTCTCTGTTGCTGAATGAGCTAGGACGCTATTCAACTCTAATCTAAGAGAGACTCACTAACTTCATGTAGGAACACCGTTGCTTTGTCTCCTAAATCATTTTCCTAACAAGACAACCTCAATGATAAGACGCACACTGTTTTCAATGCATTTCTGGCTAAAAGAGCTAAGATCGTGATTGTCTCTGTTGCTGAATGAGCTAGGACGCTATTCAACTCCAATCTAAGAGAGACTCACTAACTTCATGTAGGAACACCGTTACTTTGTCTCCTAACTCATTTTCCTAACAAGACACCTCAATGATAAGACGCACACTGTTTTCAATGCATTTCTGGCTAAAAGGGCTAAGATCGTGATTGTCTCTGTTGCTGAATGAGCTAGGACGCTATTCAACTCTAATCTAAGAGAGACTCACTAACTTCATGTAGGAACACCGTTACTTTGTCTCCTAACTCATTTTCCTAACAAGACAACCTCAATGATAAGACGCACACTGTTTTCAATGCATTTCTAGCTAAAAGAGCTAAGATCGTGATTCTCTCTGTTGCTGAATGAGCTAGGACGCTATTCAACTTCAATCTAAGAAAGACTCACTAACTTCATGTAGGAACACCGTTACTTTGTCTCCTAACTCATTTTCCTAACAAGACAACCTCAATGATAAGACGCACACTGTTTTCAAAGCATTTCTTGCTAAAAGAGCTAAGATCGTGATTGTCTCTGTTGCTGAATGAGCTAGGACGCTATTCAACTCTAATCTAAGAGAGACTCACTAACTTCATGTAGAAACACCGTTGCTTTGTCTCCTAACTCATTTTCCTAACAAGACAACCTCAATGATAAGACGCACACTGTTTTCAATGCATTTCTGGCTAAAAGAGATAAGATCGTGATTGTCTCTGTTGCTGAATGAGCTAGGACGCTATTCAACTCCAATCTAAGAGAGACTCACTAACTTCATGTAGGAACACCGTTACTTTGTCTCCTAACTCATTTTCCTAACGATACACCTCAATGATAAGACGCACACTGTTTTCAATGCATTTCTAGCTAAAAGAGCTAAGATCGTGATTGTCTCTGTTGCTGAATGAGCTAGGACGCTATTCAACTCCAATCTAAGAGAGACTCACTAACTTCATGTAGGAACACCGTTACTTTGTCTCCTAACTCATTTTCTTAACAATACAACCTCAATGATAAGACGCACACTGTTTTCAATACATTTCTTGCTAAAAGAGCTAAGATCGTGATTGTCTCTGTTGCTGAATGAGCTAGGACGCTATTCAACTCTAATCTAAGAGAGACTCACTAACTTCATGTAGGAACACCGTTACTTTGTCTCCTAACTCATTTTCCTAACAAGACAACCTCAATGATAAGACGCACACTGTTTTCAATGCATTTCTGGCTAAAAGAGCTAAGATCGTGATTGTCTCTGTTGCTGAATGAGCTAGGACGCTATTCAACTCTAATCTAAGAGAGACTCACTAACTTCATGTAGGAACACCGTTACTTTGTCTCCTAACTCATTTTCCTAACAAGACAACCTCAATGATAAGACGCACACTGTTTTCAATGCATTTCTGGCTAAAAGAGCTAAGATCGTGATTGTCTCTGTTGCTGAATGAGCTAGGACGCTAATCAACTCTAATCTAAGAGAGACTCACTAACTTCATGTTGGAACACCGTTACTTTGTCTCCTAACTCATTTTCCTAACAAGACAACCTCAATGATAAGACGCACACTGTTTTCAAAGCATTTCTTGCTAAAAGAGCTAAGATCGTGATTGTCTCTGTTGCTGAATGAGCTAGGACGCTATTCAACTCAAATCTAAGAGAGACTCACTAACTTCATGTAGGAACACCGTTGCTTTGTCTCCTAACTCATTTTCCTAACAAGACAACCTCAATGATAAGACGCACACTGTTTTCAATGCATTTCTGGCTAAAAGAGCTAATATCGTGATTGTCTCTGTTGCTGAATGAGCTAGGACGCTATTCAACTCTAATCTAAGAGAGACTCACTAACTTCATGTAGGAACACCGTTGCTTTGTCTCCTAACTCATTTTCCTAACAAGACAACCTCAATGATAAGACGCACACTGTTTTCAATGCATTTCTGGCTAAAAGAGCTAAGATCGTGATTGTCTCTGTTGCTGAATGAGCTAGGACGCTATTCAACTCCAATCTAAGAGAGACTCACTAACTTAATGTAGGAACACCGTTGCTTTGTCTCCTAACTCATTTTCCTAACAAGACAACCTCAATGATAAGACGCACACTGTTTTCAATGCATTTCTGGCTAAAAGAGCTAAGATCGTGATTGTCTCTGTTGCTAAATGAGCTAGGACGCTATTCAACTCTAATCTAAGAGAGACTCACTAACTTCATGTAGGAACACCGTTACTTTGTCTCCTAACTCATTTTCCTAACAAGACAACCTCAATGATAAGACGCACACTGCTTTCAATGCATTTCTGGCTAAAAGAGCTAAGATCGTGATTGTCTCTGTTGCTGAATGAGCTAGGACGCTATTCAACTCTAATCTAAGAGAGACTCACTAACTTCATGTAGGAACACCGTTACTTTGCCTCCTAACTCATTTTCCTAACAAGACAACCTCAATGATAAGACGCACACTGCTTTCAATGCATTTCAGGCTAAAAGAGCTAAGATCGTGATTGTCTCTGTTGCTGAATGAGCTAGGACGCTATTCAACTCTAATCTAAGAGAGACTCACTAACTTCATGTAGGAACACCGTTGCTTTGTCTCCTAACTCATTTTCCTAACAAGACAACCTCAATGATAAGACGCACACTGTTTTCAATGCATTTCTGGCTAAAAGAGCTAAGATCGTGATTGTCTCTGTTGCTGAATGAGCTAGGACGCTATTCAACTCCAAACTAAAAAAGACTCACTAACTTCATGTAGGAACACCGTTACTTTGTCTCCTAACTCATTTCCCTAACAAGACAACCTCAATGATAAGACGCACACTGTTTTCAATGCATTTCTGGCTAAAAGAGCTAAGATCGTGATTGTCTCTGTTGCTGAATGAGCTAGGACGCTATTCAACTCCAATCTAAGAGAGACTCACTAACTTCATGTAGGAACACCGTTACTTTGTCTCCTAACTCATTTTCCTAACAAGACAACCTCAATGATAAGACGCACACTGTTTTTAAAGCATTTCTTGCTAAAAGAGCTAGGATCGTGATTGTCTCTGTTGCTGAATGAGCTAGGACGCTATTCAACTATAATCTAAGAGAGACTCACTAACTTCATGTAGGAACACCGTTACTTTGTCTCCTAACTCATTTTCCTAACAAGACAACCTCAATGATAAGACGCACACTGCTTTCAATGCATTTCTGGCTAAAAGAGCTAAGATCGTGATTGTCTCTGTTGCTGAATGAGCTAGGACGCTATTCAACTCTAATCTAAGAGAGACTCACTAACTTCATGTAGGAACACCGTTACTTTGTCTCCTAACTCATTTTCCTAACAAGACAACCTCAATGATAAGACGCACACTGTTTTCAATGCATTTCTGGCTAAAAGAGCTAAGATCGTGATTGTCTCTGTTGCTGAATGAGCTAGGACGCTAATCAACTCTGATCTAAGAGAGACTCACTAACTTCATGTAGGAACACCGTTACTTTGTCTCCCAACTCATTTTCCTAACAAGAGAACCTCAATGATAAGACGCACACTGTTTTCAATGCATTTCTGGCTAAAAGAGCTAATATCGTGATTGTCTCTGTTGCTGAATGAGCTAGGACGCTATTCAACTCTAATCTAAGAGAGACTCACTAACTTCATGTAGGAACACCGTTGCTTTGTCTCCTAACTCATTTTCCTAACAAGACAACCTCAATGATAAGACGCACACTGTTTTCAATGCATTTCTGGCTAAAAGAGCTAAGATCGTGATTCTCTCTGTTGCTGAATGAGCTAGGACGCTATTCAACTCCAATCTAAGAGAGACTCACTAACTTAATGTAGGAACACCGTTGCTTTGTCTCCTAACTCATTTTCCTAACAAGACAACCTCAATGATAAGACGCACACTGTTTTCAATGCATTTCTAGCTAAAAGAGCTAAGATCGTGATTGTCTCTGTTGCTGAATGAGCTAGGACGCTATTCAACTCTAATCTAAGAGAGACTCACTAACTTCATGTAGAAACACCGTTGCTTTGTCTCCTAACTCATTTTCCTAACAAGACAACCTCAATGATAAGACGCACACTGTTTTCAATGCATTTCTAGCTAAAAGAGCTAAGATCGTGATTGTCTCTGTTGCTGAATGAGCTAGGACGCTATTCAACTTCAATCTAAGAAAGACTCACTAACTTCATGTAGGAACACCGTTACTTTGTCTCCTAACTCATTTTCCTAACAAGACAACCTCAATGATAAGACGCACACTGTTTTCAAAGCATTTCTTGCTAAAAGAGCTAAGATCGTGATTGTCTCTGTTGCTGAATGAGCTAGGACGCTATTCAACTCTAATCTAAGAGAGACTCACTAACTTCATGTAGGAACACCGTTACTTTGTCTCCTAACTCATTTTCCTAACAAGACAACCTCAATGATAAGACGCACACTGCTTTCAATGCATTTCTGGCTAAAAGAGCTAAGATCGTGATTGTCTCTGTTGCTGAATGAGCTAGGACGCTAATCAACTCTAATCTAAGAGAGACTCACTAACTTCATGTAGGAACACAGTTACTTTGTCTCCTAACTCATTTTCCTAACAAGACAACCTCAATGATAAGACGCACACTGTTTTCAATGCATTTCTAGCTAAAAGAGCTAAGATCGTGATTGTCTCTGTTGCTGAATGAGCTAGGACGCTATTCAACTCCAATCTAAGAGAGACTCACTAACTTCATGTAGGAACACCGTTACTTTGTCTGCTAACTCATTTTCTTAACAAGACAACCTCAATGATAAGACGCACACTGTTTTCAATACATTTCTTGCTAAAAGAGCTAAGATCGTGATTGTCTCTGTTGCTGAATGAGCTAGGACGCTATTCAACTCTAATCTAAGAGAGACTCACTAACTTCATGTAGGAACACCGTTACTTTGTCTCCTAACTCATTTTCCTAACAAGACAACCTCAATGATAAGACGCACACTGTTTTTAATGCATTTCTGGCTAAAAGAGCTAAGATCGTGATTGTCTCTGTTGCTGAATGAGCTAGGACGCTAATCAACTCTAATCTAAGAGAGACTCACTAACTTCATGTAGGAACACCGTTACTTTGTCTCCTAACTCATTTTCCTAACAAGACAACCTCAATGATAAGACGCACACTGCTTTCAATGCATTTCTGGCTAAAAGAGCTAAGATCGTGATTGTCTCTGTTGCTGAATGAGCTAGGACGCTATTCAACTCTAATCTAAGAGAGACTCACTAACTTCATGTAGGAACACCGTTGCTTTGTCTCCTAACTCATTTTCCTAACAAGACAACCTCAATGATAAGACGCACACTGTTTTCAATGCATTTCTAGCTAAAAGAGCTAAGATCGTGATTGTCTCTGTTGCTGAATGAGCTAGGACGCTATTCAACTTCAATCTAAGAAAGACTCACTAACTTCATGTAGGAACACCGTTACTTTGTCTCCTAACTCATTTTCCTAACAAGACAACCTCAATGATAAGACGCACACTGCTTTCAATGCATTTCTGGCTAAAAGAGCTAAGATCGTGATTGTCTCTGTTGCTGAATGAGCTAGGACGCTATTCAACTCTAATCTAAGAGAGACTCACTAACTTCATGTAGGAACACCGTTGCTTTGTCTCCTAAATCATTTTCCTAACAAGACAACCTCAATGATAAGACGCACACTGTTTTCAATGCATTTCTGGCTAAAAGAGCTAAGATCGTGATTGTCTCTGTTGCTGAATGAGCTAGGACGCTATTCAACTCCAATCTAAGAGAGACTCACTAACTTCATGTAGGAACACCGTTACTTTGTCTCCTAACTCATTTTCCTAACAAGACACCTCAATGATAAGACGCACACTGTTTTCAATGCATTTCTGGCTAAAAGGGCTAAGATCGTGATTGTCTCTGTTGCTGAATGAGCTAGGACGCTATTCAACTCTAATCTAAGAGAGACTCACTAACTTCATGTAGGAACACCGTTACTTTGTCTCCTAACTCATTTTCCTAACAAGACAACCTCAATGATAAGACGCACACTGTTTTCAATGCATTTCTAGCTAAAAGAGCTAAGATCGTGATTCTCTCTGTTGCTGAATGAGCTAGGACGCTATTCAACTTCAATCTAAGAAAGACTCACTAACTTCATGTAGGAACACCGTTACTTTGTCTCCTAACTCATTTTCCTAACAAGACAACCTCAATGATAAGACGCACACTGTTTTCAAAGCATTTCTTGCTAAAAGAGCTAAGATCGTGATTGTCTCTGTTGCTGAATGAGCTAGGACGCTATTCAACTCTAATCTAAGAGAGACTCACTAACTTCATGTAGAAACACCGTTGCTTTGTCTCCTAACTCATTTTCCTAACAAGACAACCTCAATGATAAGACGCACACTGTTTTCAATGCATTTCTGGCTAAAAGAGATAAGATCGTGATTGTCTCTGTTGCTGAATGAGCTAGGACGCTATTCAACTCCAATCTAAGAGAGACTCACTAACTTCATGTAGGAACACCGTTACTTTGTCTCCTAACTCATTTTCCTAACAAGACACCTCAATGATAAGACGCACACTGTTTTCAATGCATTTCTAGCTAAAAGAGCTAAGATCGTGATTGTCTCTGTTGCTGAATGAGCTAGGACGCTATTCAACTCCAATCTAAGAGAGACTCACTAACTTCATGTAGGAACACCGTTACTTTGTCTCCTAACTCATTTTCTTAACAATACAACCTCAATGATAAGACGCACACTGTTTTCAATACATTTCTTGCTAAAAGAGCTAAGATCGTGATTGTCTCTGTTGCTGAATGAGCTAGGACGCTATTCAACTCTAATCTAAGAGAGACTCACTAACTTCATGTAGGAACACCGTTACTTTGTCTCCTAACTCATTTTCCTAACAAGACAACCTCAATGATAAGACGCACACTGTTTTCAATGCATTTCTGGCTAAAAGAGCTAAGATCGTGATTGTCTCTGTTGCTGAATGAGCTAGGACGCTATTCAACTCTAATCTAAGAGAGACTCACTAACTTCATGTAGGAACACCGTTACTTTGTCTCCTAACTCATTTTCCTAACAAGACAACCTCAATGATAAGACGCACACTGTTTTCAATGCATTTCTGGCTAAAAGAGCTAAGATCGTGATTGTCTCTGTTGCTGAATGAGCTAGGACGCTAATCAACTCTAATCTAAGAGAGACTCACTAACTTCATGTTGGAACACCGTTACTTTGTCTCCTAACTCATTTTCCTAACAAGACAACCTCAATGATAAGACGCACACTGTTTTCAAAGCATTTCTTGCTAAAAGAGCTAAGATCGTGATTGTCTCTGTTGCTGAATGAGCTAGGACGCTATTTAACTCTAATCTAAGAGAGACTCACTAACTTCATGTAGGAACACCGTTACTTTGTCTCCTAACTCATTTTCCTAACAAGACAACCTCAATGATAAGACGCACACTGCTTTCAATGCATTTCTGGCTAAAAGAGCTAAGATCGTGATTGTCTCTGTTGCTGAATGAGCTAGGACGCTATTCAACTCTAATCTAAGAGAGACTCAGTAACTTCATGTAGGAACACCGTTGCTTTGTCTCCTAACTCATTTTCCTAACAAGACAACCTCAATGATAAGACGCACACTGTTTTCAATGCATTTCTAGCTAAAAGAGCTAAGATCGTGATTGTCTCTGTTGCTGAATGAGCTAGGACGCTATTCAACTTCAATCTAAGAAAGACTCACTAACTTCATGTAGGAACACCGTTACTTTGTCTCCTAACTCATTTTCCTAACAAGACAACCTCAATGATAAGACGCACACTGTTTTCAAAGCATTTCTTGCTAAAAGAGCTAAGATCGTGATTGTCTCTGTTGCTGAATGAGCTAGGACGCTATTCAACTCTAATCTAAGAGAGACTCACTAACTTCATGTAGGAACACCGTTACTTTGTCTCCTAACTCATTTTCCTAACAAGACAACCTCAATGATAAGACGCACACTGCTTTCAATGCATTTCTGGCTAAAAGAGCTAAGATCGTGATTGTCTCTGTTGCTGAATGAGCTAGGACGCTAATCAACTCTAATCTAAGAGAGACTCACTAACTTCATGTAGGAACACCGTTACTTTGTCTCCTAACTCATTTTCCTAACAAGACAACCTCAATGATAAGACGCACACTGTTTTCAATGCATTTCTAGCTAAAAGAGCTAAGATCGTGATTGTCTCTGTTGCTGAATGAGCTAGGACGCTATTCAACTCCAATCTAAGAGAGACTCACTAACTTCATGTAGGAACACCGTTACTTTGTCTCCTAACTCATTTTCTTAACAAGACAACCTCAATGATAAGACGCACACTGTTTTCAATACATTTCTTGCTAAAAGAGCTAAGATCGTGATTGTCTCTGTTGCTGAATGAGCTAGGACGCTATTCAACTCTAATCTAAGAGAGACTCACTAACTTCATGTAGGAACACCGTTACTTTGTCTCCTAACTCATTTTCCTAACAAGACAACCTCAATGATAAGACGCACACTGTTTTTAATGCATTTCTGGCTAAAAGAGCTAAGATCGTGATTGTCTCTGTTGCTGAATGAGCTAGGACGCTAATCAACTCTAATCTAAGAGAGACTCACTAACTTCATGTAGGAACACCGTTACTTTGTCTCCTAACTCATTTTCCTAACAAGACAACCTCAATGATAAGACGCACACTGCTTTCAATGCATTTCTGGCTAAAAGAGCTAAGATCGTGATTGTCTCTGTTGCTGAATGAGCTAGGACGCTATTCAACTCTAATCTAAGAGAGACTCACTAACTTCATGTAGGAACACCGTTGCTTTGTCTCCTAACTCATTTTCCTAACAAGACAACCTCAATGATAAGACGCACACTGTTTTCAATGCATTTCTAGCTAAAAGAGCTAAGATCGTGATTGTCTCTGTTGCTGAATGAGCTAGGACGCTATTCAACTTCAATCTAAGAAAGACTCACTAACTTCATGTAGGAACACCGTTACTTTGTCTCCTAACTCATTTTCCTAACAAGACAACCTCAATGATAAGACGCACACTGCTTTCAATGCATTTCTGGCTAAAAGAGCTAAGATCGTGATTGTCTCTGTTGCTGAATGAGCTAGGACGCTATTCAACTCTAATCTAAGAGAGACTCACTAACTTCATGTAGGAACACCGTTGCTTTGTCTCCTAAATCATTTTCCTAACAAGACAACCTCAATGATAAGACGCACACTGTTTTCAATGCATTTCTGGCTAAAAGAGCTAAGATCGTGATTGTCTCTGTTGCTGAATGAGCTAGGACGCTATTCAACTCCAATCTAAGAGAGACTCACTAACTTCATGTAGGAACACCGTTACTTTGTCTCCTAACTCATTTTCCTAACAAGACACCTCAATGATAAGACGCACACTGTTTTCAATGCATTTCTGGCTAAAAGGGCTAAGATCGTGATTGTCTCTGTTGCTGAATGAGCTAGGACGCTATTCAACTCTAATCTAAGAGAGACTCACTAACTTCATGTAGGAACACCGTTACTTTGTCTCCTAACTCATTTTCCTAACAAGACAACCTCAATGATAAGACGCACACTGTTTTCAATGCATTTCTAGCTAAAAGAGCTAAGATCGTGATTCTCTCTGTTGCTGAATGAGCTAGGACGCTATTCAACTTCAATCTAAGAAAGACTCACTAACTTCATGTAGGAACACCGTTACTTTGTCTCCTAACTCATTTTCCTAACAAGACAACCTCAATGATAAGACGCACACTGTTTTCAAAGCATTTCTTGCTAAAAGAGCTAAGATCGTGATTGTCTCTGTTGCTGAATGAGCTAGGACGCTATTCAACTCTAATCTAAGAGAGACTCACTAACTTCATGTAGAAACACCGTTGCTTTGTCTCCTAACTCATTTTCCTAACAAGACAACCTCAATGATAAGACGCACACTGTTTTCAATGCATTTCTGGCTAAAAGAGATAAGATCGTGATTGTCTCTGTTGCTGAATGAGCTAGGACGCTATTCAACTCCAATCTAAGAGAGACTCACTAACTTCATGTAGGAACACCGTTACTTTGTCTCCTAACTCATTTTCCTAACAAGACACCTCAATGATAAGACGCACACTGTTTTCAATGCATTTCTGGCTAAAAGGGCTAAGATCGTGATTGTCTCTGTTGCTGAATGAGCTAGGACGCTATTCAACTCTAATCTAAGAGAGACTCACTAACTTCATGTAGGAACACCGTTACTTTGTCTCCTAACTCATTTTCCTAACAAGACAACCTCAATGATAAGACGCACACTGTTTTCAATGCATTTCTAGCTAAAAGAGCTAAGATCGTGATTCTCTCTGTTGCTGAATGAGCTAGGACGCTATTCAACTTCAATCTAAGAAAGACTCACTAACTTCATGTAGGAACACCGTTACTTTGTCTCCTAACTCATTTTCCTAACAAGACAACCTCAATGATAAGACGCACACTGTTTTCAAAGCATTTCTTGCTAAAAGAGCTAAGATCGTGATTGTCTCTGTTGCTGAATGAGCTAGGACGCTATTCAACTCTAATCTAAGAGAGACTCACTAACTTCATGTAGAAACACCGTTGCTTTGTCTCCTAACTCATTTTCCTAACAAGACAACCTCAATGATAAGACGCACACTGTTTTCAATGCATTTCTGGCTAAAAGAGCTAAGATCGTGATTGTCTCTGTTGCTGAATGAGCTAGGACGCTATTCAACTCTAATCTAAGAGAGACTCACTAACTTCATGTAGGAACACCGTTACTTTGTCTCCTAACTCATTTTCCTAACAAGACAACCTCAATGATAAGACGCACACTGCTTTCAATGCATTTCTGGCTAAAAGAGCTAAGATCGTGATTGTCTCTGTTGCTGAATGAGCTAGGACGCTAATCAACTCTTATCTAAGAGAGACTCACTAACTTCATGTAGGAACACCGTTACTTTGTCTCCCAACTCATTTTCCTAACAAGACAACCTCAATGATAAGACGCACACTGTTTTCAATGCATTTCTAGCTAAAAGAGCTAAGATCGTGATTGTCTCTGTTGCTGAATGAGCTAGGACGCTATTCAACTCTAATCTAAGAGAGACTCACTAACTTCATGTAGGAACACCGTTACTTTGTCTCCTAACTCATTTTCCTAACAAGACAACCTCAATGATAAGACGCACACTGCTTTCAATGCATTTCTGGCTAAAAGAGCTAAGATCGTGATTGTCTCTGTTGCTGAATGAGCTAGGACGCTATTCAACTCCAATCTAAGAGAGACTCACTAATTTCATGTAGGAACACCGTTGCTTTGTCTCCTAAATCATTTTCCTAACAAGACAACCTCAATGATAAGACGCACACTGTTTTCAATGCATTTCTGGCTAAAAGAGCTAAGATCGTGATTGTCTCTGTTGCTGAATGAGCTAGGACGCTATTCAACTCTAATCTAAGAGAGACTCAGTAACTTCATGTAGGAACACCGTTGCTTTGTCTCCTAACTCATTTTCCTAACAAGACAACCTCAATGATAAGACGCACATTGTTTTCAATGCATTTCTGGCTAAAAGAGCTAAGATCGTGATTGTCTCTGTTGCTGAATGAGCTAGGACGCTAATCAACTCTAATCTAAGAGAGACTCACTAACTTCATGTAGGAACACCGTTACTTTGTCTCCTAACTCATTTTCCTAACAAGACCACCTCAATGATAAGACGCACACTGTTTTCAATGCACTTCTAGCTAAAAGAGCTAAGATCGTGATTGTCTCTGTTGCTGAATGAGCTAGGACGCTATTCAACTCCAATCTAAGAGAGACTCACTAACTTCATGTAGGAACACCGTTACTTTGTCTCCTAACTCATTTTCCTAACAAGACAACCTCAATGATAAGACGCACACTGTTTTCAAAGCATTTCTTGCTAAAAGAGCTAAGATCGTGATTGTCTCTGTTGCTGAATGAGCTAGGACGCTATTCAACTCTAATCTAAGAGAGACTCACTAACTTCATGTAGGAACACCATTACTTTGTCTCCTAACTCATTTTCCTAACAAGACAACCTCAATGATAAGACGCACACTGCTTTCAATGCATTTCTGGCTAAAAGAGCTAAGATCGTGATTGTCTCTGTTGCTGAATGAGCTAGGACGCTATTCAACTCTAATCTAAGAGAGACTCACTAACTTCATGTAGGAACACCGTTACTTTGTCTCCTAACTCATTTTCCTAACAAGACAACCTCAATGATAAGACGCACACTGTTTTCAATGCATTTCTAGCTAAAAGAGCTAAGATCGTGATTCTCTCTGTTGCTGAATGAGCTAGGACGCTATTCAACTCTAATCTAAGAGAGACTCACTAACTTCATGTAGGAACACCGTTACTTTGTCTCCTAACTCATTTTCCTAACAAGACAACCTCAATGATAAGACGCACACTGTTTTCAATGCATTTCTAGCTAAAAGAGCTAAGATCGTGGTTCTCTCTGTTGCTGAATGAGCTAGGACGCTATTCAACTTCAATCTAAGAAAGACTCACTAACTTCATGTAGGAACACCGTTACTTTGTCTCCTAACTCATTTTCCTAACAAGACAACCTCAATGATAAGACGCACACTGTTTTCAAAGCATTTCTTGCTAAAAGAGCTAAGATCGTGATTGTCTCTGTTGCTGAATGAGCTAGGACGCTATTCAACTCTAATCTAAGAGAGACTCACTAACTTCATGTAGAAACACCGTTGCTTTGTCTCCTAACTCATTTTCCTAACAAGACAACCTCAATGATAAGACGCACACTGTTTTCAATGCATTTCTTGCTAAAAGAGCTAAGATCGTGATTGTCTCTGTTGCTGAATGAGCTAGGACGCTATTCAACTCTAATCTAAGAGAGACTCACTAACTTCATGTAGGAACACCGTTGCTTTGTCTCCTAACTCATTTTCCTAACAAGACAACCTCAATGATAAGACGCACACTGTTTTCAATGCATTTCTAGCTAAAAGAGCTAAGATCGTGATTGTCTCTGTTGCTGAATGAGCTAGGACGCTATTCAACTTCAATCTAAGAAAGACTCACTAACTTCATGTAGGAACACCGTTACTTTGTCTCCTAACTCATTTTCCTAACAAGACAACCTCAATGATAAGACGCACACTGTTTTCAAAGCATTTCTTGCTAAAAGAGCTAAGATCGTGATTGTCTCTGTTGCTGAATGAGCTAGGACGCTATTCAACTCTAATCTAAGAGAGACTCACTAACTTCATGTAGGAACACCGTTGCTTTGTCTCCTAACTCATTTTCCTAACAAGACAACCTCAATGATAAGACGCACACTGTTTTCAATGCATTTCTGGCTAAAAGAGCTAAGATCGTGATTGTCTCTGTTGCTGAATGAGCTAGGACGCTATTCAACTCCAATCTAAGAGAGACTCACTAACTTAATGTAGGAACACCGTTGCTTTGTCTCCTAACTCATTTTCCTAACAAGACAACCTCAATGATAAGACGCACACTGTTTTCAATGCATTTCTGGCTAAAAGAGCTAAGATCGTGATTGTCTCTGTTGCTAAATGAGCTAGGACGCTATTCAACTCTAATCTAAGAGAGACTCACTAACTTCATGTAGGAACACCGTTACTTTGTCTCCTAACTCATTTTCCTAACAAGACAACCTCAATGATAAGACGCACACTGCTTTCAATGCATTTCTGGCTAAAAGAGCTAAGATCGTGATTGTCTCTGTTGCTGAATGAGCTAGGACGCTATTCAACTCTAATCTAAGAGAGACTCACTAACTTCATGTAGGAACACCGTTACTTTGCCTCCTAACTCATTTTCCTAACAAGACAACCTCAATGATAAGACGCACACTGCTTTCAATGCATTTCAGGCTAAAAGAGCTAAGATCGTGATTGTCTCTGTTGCTGAATGAGCTAGGACGCTATTCAACTCTAATCTAAGAGAGACTCACTAACTTCATGTAGGAACACCGTTGCTTTGTCTCCTAACTCATTTTCCTAACAAGACAACCTCAACGATAAGACGCACACTGTTTTCAATGCATTTCTGGCTAAAAGAGCTAATATCGTGATTGTCTCTGTTGCTGAATGAGCTAGGACGCTATTCAACTCCAATCTAAGAGAGACTCACTAACTTCATGTAGGAACACCGTTGCTTTGTCTCCTAACTCATTTTCCTAACAAGACAACCTCAATGATAAGACGCACACTGTTTTCAATGCATTTCTGGCTAAAAGAGCTAAGATCGTGATTGTCTCTGTTGCTGAATGAGCTAGGACGCTATTCAACTCTAATCTAAGAGAGACTCAGTAACTTCATGTAGGAACACCGTTGCTTTGTCTCCTAACTCATTTTCCTAACAAGACAACCTCAATGATAAGACGCACACTGTTTTCAATGCATTTCTGGCTAAAAGAGCTAAGATCGTGATTGTCTCTGTTGCTGAATGAGCTAGGACGCTATTCAACTCTAATCTAAGAAAGACTCAGTAACTTCATGTAGGAACACCGTTACTTTGTCTCCTAACTCATTTTCCTAACAAGACAACCTCAATGATAAGACGCACACTGTTTTCAATGCATTTCTGGCTAAAAGAGCTAAGATCGTGATTGTCTCTGTTGCTGAATGAGCTAGGACGCTATTCAACTTCAATCTAAGAAAGACTCACTAACTTCATGTAGGAACACCGTTACTTTGTCTCCTAACTCATTTTCCTAACAAGACAACCTCAATGATAAGACGCACACGGTTTTCAAAGCATTTCTTGCTAAAAGAGCTAAGATCGTGATTGTCTCTGTTGCTGAATGAGCTAGGACGCTATTCAACTCTAATCTAAGAGAGACTCACTAACTTCATGTAGGAACACCGTTACTTTGTCTCCTAACTCATTTTCCTAACAAGACAACCTCAATGATAAGACGCACACTGTTTTCAATGCATTTCTGGCTAAAAGAGCTAAGATCGTGATTGTCTCTGTTGCTGAATGAGCTAGGACGCTATTCAACTCCAAACTAAAAAAGACTCACTAACTTCATGTAGGAACACCGTTACTTTGTCTCCTAACTCATTTCCCTAACAAGACAACCTCAATGATAAGACGCACACTGTTTTCAATGCATTTCTGGCTAAAAGAGCTAAGATCGTGATTGTCTCTGTTGCTGAATGAGCTAGGACGCTATTCAACTCCAATCTAAGAGAGACTCACTAACTTCATGTAGGAACACCGTTACTTTGTCTCCTAACTCATTTTCCTAACAAGACAACCTCAATGATAAGACGCACACTGTTTTTAAAGCATTTCTTGCTAAAAGAGCTAAGATCGTGATTGTCTCTGTTGCTGAATGAGCTAGGACGCTATTCAACTATAATCTAAGAGAGACTCACTAACTTCATGTAGGAACACCGTTACTTTGTCTCCTAACTCATTTTCCTAACAAGACAACCTCAATGATAAGACGCACACTGCTTTCAATGCATTTCTGGCTAAAAGAGCTAAGATCGTGATTGTCTCTGTTGCTGAATGAGCTAGGACGCTATTCAACTCTAATCTAAGAGAGACTCACTAACTTCATGTAGGAACACCGTTACTTTGTCTCCTAACTCATTTTCCTAACAAGACAACCTCAATGATAAGACGCACACTGTTTTCAATGCATTTCTGGCTAAAAGAGCTAAGATCGTGATTGTCTCTGTTGCTGAATGAGCTAGGACGCTAATCAACTCTGATCTAAGAGAGACTCACTAACTTCATGTAGGAACACCGTTACTTTGTCTCCCAACTCATTTTCCTAACAAGACAACCTCAATGATAAGACGCACACTGTTTTCAATGCATTTCTAGCTAAAAGAGCTAAGATCGTGATTGTCTCTGTTGCTGAATGAGCTAGGACGCTATTCAACTCTAATCTAAGAGAGACTCACTAACTTCATGTAGGAACACCGTTACTTTGTCTCCTAACTCATTTTCCTAACAAGACAACCTCAATGATAAGACGCACACTGCTTTCAATGCATTTCTGGCTAAAAGAGCTAAGATCGTGATTGTCTCTGTTGCTGAATGAGCTAGGACGCTATTCAACTCTAATCTAAGAGAGACTCACTAACTTCATGTAGGAACACCGTTACTTTGTCTCCTAACACTTTTTCCTAACAAGACAACCTCAATGATAAGACGCACACTGTTTTCAATGCATTTCTGGCTAAAAGAGCTAAGATCGTGATTGTCTCTGTTGCTGAATGAGCTAGGACGCTATTCAACTCCAATCTAAGAGAGACTCACTAATTTCATGTAGGAACACCGTTGCTTTGTCTCCTAAATCATTTTCCTAACAAGACAACCTCAATGATAAGACGCACACTGTTTTCAATGCATTTCTGGCTAAAAGAGCTAAGATCGTGATTGTCTCTGTTGCTGAATGAGCTAGGACGCTATTCAACTCTAATCTAAGAGAGACTCAGTAACTTCATGTAGGAACACCGTTGCTTTGTCTCCTAACTCATTTTCCTAACAAGACAACCTCAATGATAAGACGCACATTGTTTTCAATGCATTTCTGGCTAAAAGAGCTAAGATCGTGATTGTCTCTGTTGCTGAATGAGCTAGGACGCTAATCAACTCTAATCTAAGAGAGACTCACTAACTTCATGTAGGAACACCGTTACTTTGTCTCCTAACTCATTTTCCTAACAAGACCACCTCAATGATAAGACGCACACTGTTTTCAATGCATTTCTAGCTAAAAGAGCTAAGATCGTGATTGTCTCTGTTGCTGAATGAGCTAGGACGCTATTCAACTCCAATCTAAGAGAGACTCACTAACTTCATGTAGGAACACCGTTACTTTGTCTCCTAACTCATTTTCCTAACAAGACAACCTCAATGATAAGACGCACACTGTTTTCAAAGCATTTCTTGCTAAAAGAGCTAAGATCGTGATTGTCTCTGTTGCTGAATGAGCTAGGACGCTATTCAACTCCAATCTAAGAGAGACTCACTAACTTCATGTAGGAACACCGTTACTTTGTCTCCTAACTCATTTTCCTAACAAGACAACCTCAATGATAAGACGCACACTGTTTTCAAAGCATTTCTTGCTAAAAGAGCTAAGATCGTGATTGTCTCTGTTGCTGAATGAGCTAGGACGCTATTCAACTCTAATCTAAGAGAGACTCACTAACTTCATGTAGGAACACCATTACTTTGTCTCCTAACTCATTTTCCTAACAAGACAACCTCAATGATAAGACGCACACTGTTTTCAATGCATTTCTGGCTAAAAGAGCTAAGATCGTGATTGTCTCTGTTGCTGAATGAGCTAGGACGCTATTCAACTCTAATCTAAGAGAGACTCACTAACTTCATGTAGGAACACCGTTACTTTGCCTCCTAACTCATTTTCCTAACAAGACAACCTCAATGATAAGACGCACACTGCTTTCAATGCATTTCAGGCTAAAAGAGCTAAGATCGTGATTGTCTCTGTTGCTGAATGAGCTAGGACGCTATTCAACTCAAATCTAAGAGAGACTCACTAACTTCATGTAGGAACACCGTTGCTTTGTCTCCTAACTCATTTTCCTAACAAGACAACCTCAATGATAAGACGCACACTGTTTTCAATGCATTTCTGGCTAAAAGAGCTAATATCGTGATTGTCTCTGTTGCTGAATGAGCTAGGACGCTATTCAACTCTAATCTAAGAGAGACTCACTAACTTCATGTAGGAACACCGTTGCTTTGTCTCCTAACTCATTTTCCTAACAAGACAACCTCAATGATAAGACGCACACTGTTTTCAATGCATTTCTGGCTAAAAGAGCTAAGATCGTGATTGTCTCTGTTGCTGAATGAGCTAGGACGCTATTCAACTCCAATCTAAGAGAGACTCACTAACTTAATGTAGGAACACCGTTGCTTTGTCTCCTAACTCATTTTCCTAACAAGACAACCTCAATGATAAGACGCACACTGTTTTCAATGCATTTCTGGCTAAAAGAGCTAAGATCGTGATTGTCTCTGTTGCTAAATGAGCTAGGACGCTATTCAACTCTAATCTAAGAGAGACTCACTAACTTCATGTAGGAACACCGTTACTTTGTCTCCTAACTCATTTTCCTAACAAGACAACCTCAATGATAAGACGCACACTGCTTTCAATGCATTTCTGGCTAAAAGAGCTAAGATCGTGATTGTCTCTGTTGCTGAATGAGCTAGGACGCTATTCAACTCTAATCTAAGAGAGACTCACTAACTTCATGTAGGAACACCGTTACTTTGCCTCCTAACTCATTTTCCTAACAAGACAACCTCAATGATAAGACGCACACTGCTTTCAATGCATTTCAGGCTAAAAGAGCTAAGATCGTGATTGTCTCTGTTGCTGAATGAGCTAGGACGCTATTCAACTCTAATCTAAGAGAGACTCACTAACTTCATGTAGGAACACCGTTGCTTTGTCTCCTAACTCATTTTCCTAACAAGACAACCTCAATGATAAGACGCACACTGTTTTCAATGCATTTCTGGCTAAAAGAGCTAAGATCGTGATTGTCTCTGTTGCTGAATGAGCTAGGACGCTATTCAACTCCAAACTAAAAAAGACTCACTAACTTCATGTAGGAACACCGTTACTTTGTCTCCTAACTCATTTCCCTAACAAGACAACCTCAATGATAAGACGCACACTGTTTTCAATGCATTTCTGGCTAAAAGAGCTAAGATCGTGATTGTCTCTGTTGCTGAATGAGCTAGGACGCTATTCAACTCCAATCTAAGAGAGACTCACTAACTTCATGTAGGAACACCGTTACTTTGTCTCCTAACTCATTTTCCTAACAAGACAACCTCAATGATAAGACGCACACTGTTTTTAAAGCATTTCTTGCTAAAAGAGCTAGGATCGTGATTGTCTCTGTTGCTGAATGAGCTAGGACGCTATTCAACTATAATCTAAGAGAGACTCACTAACTTCATGTAGGAACACCGTTACTTTGTCTCCTAACTCATTTTCCTAACAAGACAACCTCAATGATAAGACGCACACTGCTTTCAATGCATTTCTGGCTAAAAGAGCTAAGATCGTGATTGTCTCTGTTGCTGAATGAGCTAGGACGCTATTCAACTCTAATCTAAGAGAGACTCACTAACTTCATGTAGGAACACCGTTACTTTGTCTCCTAACTCATTTTCCTAACAAGACAACCTCAATGATAAGACGCACACTGTTTTCAATGCATTTCTGGCTAAAAGAGCTAAGATCGTGATTGTCTCTGTTGCTGAATGAGCTAGGACGCTAATCAACTCTGATCTAAGAGAGACTCACTAACTTCATGTAGGAACACCGTTACTTTGTCTCCCAACTCATTTTCCTAACAAGACAACCTCAATGATAAGACGCACACTGTTTTCAATGCATTTCTGGCTAAAAGAGCTAATATCGTGATTGTCTCTGTTGCTGAATGAGCTAGGACGCTATTCAACTCTAATCTAAGAGAGACTCACTAACTTCATGTAGGAACACCGTTGCTTTGTCTCCTAACTCATTTTCCTAACAAGACAACCTCAATGATAAGACGCACACTGTTTTCAATGCATTTCTGGCTAAAAGAGCTAAGATCGTGATTCTCTCTGTTGCTGAATGAGCTAGGACGCTATTCAACTCCAATCTAAGAGAGACTCACTAACTTAATGTAGGAACACCGTTGCTTTGTCTCCTAACTCATTTTCCTAACAAGACAACCTCAATGATAAGACGCACACTGTTTTCAATGCATTTCTGGCTAAAAGAGCTAAGATCGTGATTGTCTCTGTTGCTGAATGAGCTAGGACGCTATTCAACTCCAATCTAAGAGAGACTCACTAACTTAATGTAGGAACACCGTTGCTTTGTCTCCTAACTCATTTTCCTAACAAGACAACCTCAATGATAAGACGCACACTGTTTTCAATGCATTTCTAGCTAAAAGAGCTAAGATCGTGATTGTCTCTGTTGCTGAATGAGCTAGGACGCTATTCAACTCTAATCTAAGAGAGACTCACTAACTTCATGTAGGAACACCGTTGCTTTGTCTCCTAACTCATTTTCCTAACAAGACAACCTCAATGATAAGACGCACACTGTTTTCAATGCATTTCTGGCTAAAAGAGCTAAGATCGTGATTGTCTCTGTTGCTGAATGAGCTAGGACGCTATTCAACTCCAATCTAAGAGAGACTCACTAACTTAATGTAGGAACACCGTTACTTTGTCTCCTAACTCATTTTCCTAACAAGACAACCTCAATGATAAGACGCACACTGTTTTCAAAGCATTTCTTGCTAAAAGAGCTAAGATCGTGATTGTCTCTGTTGCTGAATGAGCTAGGACGCTATTCAACTCTAATCTAAGAGAGACTCACTAACTTCATGTAGGAACACCATTACTTTGTCTCCTAACTCATTTTCCTAACAAGACAACCTCAATGATAAGACGCACACTGCTTTCAATGCATTTCTGGCTAAAAGAGCTAAGATCGTGATTGTCTCTGTTGCTGAATGAGCTAGGACGCTATTCAACTCCAATCTAAGAGAGACTCACTAACTTCATGTAGGAACACCGTTACTTTGTCTCCTAACTCATTTTCCTAACAAGACAACCTCAATGATAAGACGCACACTGTTTTCAATGCATTTCTGGCTAAAAGAGCTAAGATCGTGATTGTCTCTGTTGCTGAATGAGCTAGGACGCTATTCAACTCCAATCTAAGAGAGACTCACTAACTTAATGTAGGAACACCGTTACTTTGTCTCCTAACTCATTTTCCTAACAAGACAACCTCAATGATAAGACGCACACTGTTTTCAAAGCATTTCTTGCTAAAAGAGCTAAGATCGTGATTGTCTCTGTTGCTGAATGAGCTAGGACGCTATTCAACTCTAATCTAAGAGAGACTCACTAACTTCATGTAGGAACACCATTACTTTGTCTCCTAACTCATTTTCCTAACAAGACAACCTCAATGATAAGACGCACACTGCTTTCAATGCATTTCTGGCTAAAAGAGCTAAGATCGTGATTGTCTCTGTTGCTGAATGAGCTAGGACGCTATTCAACTCCAATCTAAGAGAGACTCACTAACTTCATGTAGGAACACCGTTACTTTGTCTCCTAACTCATTTTCCTAACAAGACAACCTCAATGATAAGACGCACACTGTTTTCAATGCATTTCTTGCTAAAAGAGCTAAGATCGTGATTGTCTCTGTTGCTGAATGAGCTAGGACGCTATTCAACTCCAATCTAAGAGAGACTCACTAACTTCATGTAGGACCACCGTTACTTTGTCTCCTAACTCATTTTCCTAACAAGACACCTCAATGATAAGACGCACACTGTTTTCAATGCATTTCTGGCTAAAAGGGCTAAGATCGTGATTGTCTCTGTTGCTGAATGAGCTAGGACGCTATTCAACTCTAATCTAAGAGAGACTCACTAACTTCATGTAGGAACACCGTTACTTTGTCTCCTAACTCATTTTCCTAACAAGACAACCTCAATGATAAGACGCACACTGTTTTCAATGCATTTCTAGCTAAAAGAGCTAAGATCGTGATTGTCTCTGTTGCTGAATGAGCTAGGACGCTATTCAACTTCAATCTAAGAAAGACTCACTAACTTCATGTAGGAACACCGTTACTTTGTCTCCTAACTCATTTTCCTAACAAGACAACCTCAATGATAAGACGCACACTGTTTTCAAAGCATTTCTTGCTATAAGAGCTAAGATCGTGATTGTCTCTGTTGCTGAATGAGCTAGGACGCTATTCAACTCTAATCTAAGAGAGACTCACTAACTTCATGTAGAAACACCGTTGCTTTGTCTCCTAACTCATTTTCCTAACAAGACAACCTCAATGATAAGACGCACACTGTTTTCAATGCATTTCTGGCTAAAAGAGCTAAGATCGTGATTGTCTCTGTTGCTGAATGAGCTAGGACGCTATTCAACTCTAATCTAAGAGAGACTCACTAACTTCATGTAGGAACACCGTTACTTTGTCTCCTAACTCATTTTCCTAACAAGACAACCTCAATGATAAGACGCACACTGTTTTCAATGCATTTCTGGCTAAAAGAGCTAAGATCGTGATTGTCTCTGTTGCTGAATGAGCTAGGACGCTATTCAACTCTAATCTAAGAGAGACTCACTAACTTCATGTAGGAAAACCGTTACTTTGTCTCCTAACTCATTTTCCTAACAAGACAACCTCAATGATAAGACGCACACTGTTTTCAATGCATTTCTGGCTAAAAGAGCTAAGATCGTGATTGTCTCTGTTGCTGAATGAGCTAGGACGCTATTCAACTCCAATCTAAGAGAGACTCACTAACTTCATGTAGGAACACCGTTACTTTGTCTCCTAACTCATTTTCTTAACAATACAACGCACAATACAACGCACACTGTTTTCAATACATTTCTTGCTAAAAGAGCTAAGATCGTGATTGTCTCTGTTGCTGAATGAGCTAGGATGCTATTCAACTCCAATCTAAGAGAGACTCACTAACTTAATGTAGAAACACCGTTGCTTTGTCTCCTAACTCATTTTCCTAACAAGACAACCTCAATGATAAGACGCACACTGTTTTCAATGCATTTCTGGCTAAAAGAGCTAAGATCGTGATTGTCTCTGTTGCTAATTGAGCTAGGACGCTATTCAACTCTAATCTAAGAGAGACTCACTAACTTCATGTAGGAACACCGTTACTTTGTCTCCTAACTCATTTTCCTAACAAGAAAACCTCAATGATAAGACGCACACTGCTTTCAATGCATTTCTGGCTAAAAGAGCTAAGATCGTGATTGTCTCTGTTGCTGAATGAGCTAGGACGCTATTCAACTCTAATCTAAGAGAGACTCACTAACTTCATGTAGGAACACCATTACTTTGTCTCCTAACTCATTTTCCTAACAAGACAACCTCAATGATAAGACGCACACTGCTTTCAATGCATTTCTGGCTAAAAGAGCTAAGATCGTGATTGTCTCTGTTGCTGAATGAGCTAGGACGCTATTCAACTCTAATCTAAGAGAGACTCACTAACTTCATGTAGGAACACCGTTGCTTTGTCTCCTAACTCATTTTCCTAACAAGACAACCTCAATGATAAGACGCACACTGTTTTCAATGCATTTCTGGCTAAAAGAGCTAATATCGTGATTGTCTCTGTTGCTGAATGAGCTAGGACGCTATTCAACTCCAATCTAAGAGAGACTCACTAACTTCATGTAGGAACACCGTTGCTTTGTCTCCTAACTCATTTTCCTAACAAGACAACCTCAATGATAAGACGCACACTGTTTTCAATGCATTTCTGGCTAAAAGAGCTAAGATCGTGATTGTCTCTGTTGCTGAATGAGCTAGGACGCTATTCAACTCTAATCTAAGAGAGACTCAGTAACTTCATGTAGGAACACCGTTGCTTTGTCTCCTAACTCATTTTCCTAACAAGACAACCTCAATGATAAGACGCACACTGTTTTCAATGCATTTCTGGCTAAAAGAGCTAAGATCGTGATTGTCTCTGTTGCTGAATGAGCTAGGACGCTATTCAACTCTAATCTAAGAGAGACTCAGTAACTTCATGTAGGAACACCGTTACTTTGTCTCCTAACTCATTTTCCTAACAAGACAACCTTAATGATAAGACGCACACTGTTTTCAATGCATTTCTGGCTAAAAGAGCTAAGATCGTGATTGTCTCTGTTGCTGAATGAGCTAGGACGCTATTCAACTTCAATCTAAGAAAGACTCACTAACTTCATGTAGGAACACCGTTACTTTGTCTCCTAACTCATTTTCCTAACAAGACAACCTCAATGATAAGACGCACACTGTTTTCAATGCATTTCTGGCTAAAAGAGCTAAGATCGTGATTGTCTCTGTTGCTGAATGAGCTAGGACGCTATTCAACTCTAATCTAAGAGAGACTCACTAACTTCATGTAGGAACACCGTTACTTTGTCTCCTAACTCATTTTCCTAACAAGACAACCTCAATGATAAGACGCACACTGTTTTCAATGCATTTCTGGCTAAAAGAGCTAAGATCGTGATTGTCTCTGTTGCTGAATGAGCTAGGACGCTATTCAACTCTAATCTAAGAGAGACTCACTAACTTCATGTAGGAACACCGTTACTTTGTCTCCTAACTCATTTTCCTAACAAGACAACCTCAATGATAAGACGCACACTGTTTTCAATGCATTTCTGGCTAAAAGAGCTAAGATCGTGATTGTCTCTGTTGCTGAATGAGCTAGGACGCTATTCAACTCCAAACTAAAAAAGACTCACTAACTTCATGTAGGAACACCGTTACTTTGTCTCCTAACTCATTTCCCTAACAAGACAACCTCAATGATAAGACGCACACTGTTTTCAATGCATTTCTGGCTAAAAGAGCTAAGATCGTGATTGTCTCTGTTGCTGAATGAGCTAGGACGCTATTCAACTCCAATCTAAGAGAGACTCACTAACTTCATGTAGGAACACCGTTACTTTGTCTCCTAACTCATTTTCCTAACAAGACAACCTCAATGATAAGACGCACACTGTTTTCAATGCATTTCTAGCTAAAAGAGCTAAGATCGTGATTCTCTCTGTTGCTGAATGAGCTAGGACGCTATTCAACTCTAATCTAAGAGAGACTCACTAACTTCATGTAGGAACACCGTTACTTTGTCTCCTAACTCATTTTCCTAACAAGACAACCTCAATGATAAGACGCACACTGTTTTCAATGCATTTCTAGCTAAAAGAGCTAAGATCGTGATTCTCTCTGTTGCTGAATGAGCTAGGACGCTATTCAACTTCAATCTAAGAAAGACTCACTAACTTCATGTAGGAACACCGTTACTTTGTCTCCTAACTCATTTTCCTAACAAGACAACCTCAATGATAAGACGCACACTGTTTTCAAAGCATTTCTTGCTAAAAGAGCTAAGATCGTGATTGTCTCTGTTGCTGAATGAGCTAGGACGCTATTCAACTCTAATCTAAGAGAGACTCACTAACTTCATGTAGAAACACCGTTGCTTTGTCTCCTAACTCATTTTCCTAACAAGACAACCTCAATGATAAGACGCACACTGTTTTCAATGCATTTCTTGCTAAAAGAGCTAAGATCGTGATTGTCTCTGTTGCTGAATGAGCTAGGACGCTATTCAACTCTAATCTAAGAGAGACTCACTAACTTCATGTAGGAACACCGTTGCTTTGTCTCCTAACTCATTTTCCTAACAAGACAACCTCAATGATAAGACGCACACTGTTTTCAATGCATTTCTGGCTAAAAGAGCTAAGATCGTGATTGTCCGTGTTGCTGAATGAGCTAGGACGCTATTCAACTCTAATCTAAGAGAGACTCACTAACTTCATGTAGGAACACCGTTACTTTGTCTCCTAACACTTTTTCCTAACAAGACAACCTCAATGATAAGACGCACACTGTTTTCAATGCATTTCTGGCTAAAAGAGCTAAGATCGTGATTGTCTCTGTTGCTGAATGAGCTAGGACGCTATTCAACTCCAATCTAAGAGAGACTCACTAATTTCATGTAGGAACACCGTTGCTTTGTCTCCTAAATCATTTTCCTAACAAGACAACCTCAATGATAAGACGCACACTGTTTTCAATGCATTTCTGGCTAAAAGAGCTAAGATCGTGATTGTCTCTGTTGCTGAATGAGCTAGGACGCTATTCAACTCTAATCTAAGAGAGACTCAGTAACTTCATGTAGGAACACCGTTGCTTTGTCTCCTAACTCATTTTCCTAACAAGACAACCTCAATGATAAGACGCACATTGTTTTCAATGCATTTCTGGCTAAAAGAGCTAAGATCGTGATTGTCTCTGTTGCTGAATGAGCTAGGACGCTAATCAACTCTAATCTAAGAGAGACTCACTAACTTCATGTAGGAACACCGTTACTTTGTCTCCTAACTCATTTTCCTAACAAGACAACCTCAATGATAAGACGCACACTGTTTTCAATGCATTTCTAGCTAAAAGAGCTAAGATCGTGATTCTCTCTGTTGCTGAATGAGCTAGGACGCTATTCAACTTCAATCTAAGAAAGACTCACTAACTTCATGTAGGAACACCGTTACTTTGTCTCCTAACTCATTTTCCTAACAAGACAACCTCAATGATAAGACGCACACTGTTTTCAAAGCATTTCTTGCTAAAAGAGCTAAGATCGTGATTGTCTCTGTTGCTGAATGAGCTAGGACGCTATTCAACTCTAATCTAAGAGAGACTCACTAACTTCATGTAGAAACACCGTTGCTTTGTCTCCTAACTCATTTTCCTAACAAGACAACCTCAATGATAAGACGCACACTGTTTTCAATGCATTTCTGGCTAAAAGAGCTAAGATCGTGATTGTCTCTGTTGCTGAATGAGCTAGGACGCTATTCAACTCTAATCTAAGAGAGACTCACTAACTTCATGTAGGAACACCGTTGCTTTGTCTCCTAACTCATTTTCCTAACAAGACAACCTCAATGATAAGACGCACACTGTTTTCAATGCATTTCTGGCTAAAAGAGCTAAGATCGTGATTGTCTCTGTTGCTGAATGAGCTAGGACGCTATTCAACTCCAATCTAAGAGAGACTCACTAACTTAATGTAGGAACACCGTTGCTTTGTCTCCTAACTCATTTTCCTAACAAGACAACCTCAATGATAAGACGCACACTGTTTTCAATGCATTTCTGGCTAAAAGAGCTAAGATCGTGATTGTCTCTGTTGCTAAATGAGCTAGGACGCTATTCAACTCTAATCTAAGAGAGACTCACTAACTTCACGTAGGAACACCGTTACTTTGTGTCCTAACTCATTTTCCTAACAAGACAACCTCAATGATAAGACGCACACTGCTTTCAATGCATTTCTGGCTAAAAGAGCTAAGATCGTGATTGTCTCTGTTGCTGAATGAGCTAGGACGCTATTCAACACTAATCTAAGAGAGACTCACTAACTTCATGTAGGAACACCGTTACTTTGCCTCCTAACTCATTTTCCTAACAAGACAACCTCAATGATAAGACGCCCACTGCTTTCAATGCATTTCAGGCTAAAAGAGCTAAGATCGTGATTGTCTCTGTTGCTGAATGAGCTAGGACGCTATTCAACTCTAATCTAAGAGAGACTCACTAACTTCATGTAGGAACACCGTTGCTTTGTCTCCTAACTCATTTTCCTAACAAGACAACCTCAATGATAAGACGCACACTGTTTTCAATGCATTTCTGGCTAAAAGAGCTAAGATCGTGATTGTCTCTGTTGCTGAATGAGCTAGGACGCTATTCAACTCCAATCTAAGAGAGACTTACTAACTTCATGTAGGAACACCGTTGCTTTGTCTCCTAACTCATTTTCCTAACAAGACAACCTCAATGATAAGACGCACACTGTTTTCAATGCATTTCTGGCTAAAAGAGCTAAGATCGTGATTGTCTCTGTTGCTGAATGAGCTAGGACGCTATTCAACTCCAAACTAAAAAAGACTCACTAACTTCATGTAGGAACACCGTTACTTTGTCTCCTAACTCATTTCCCTAACAAGACAACCTCAATGATAAGACGCACACTGTTTTCAATGCATTTCTGGCTAAAAGAGCTAAGATCGTGATTGTCTCTGTTGCTGAATGAGCTAGGACGCTATTCAACTCCAATCTAAGAGAGACTCACTAACTTCATGTAGGAACACCGTTACTTTGTCTCCTAACTCATTTTCCTAACAAGACAACCTCAATGATAAGACGCACACTGTTTTCAATGCATTTCTTGCTAAAAGAGCTAAGATCGTGATTGTTTCTGTTGCTGAATGAGCTAGGACGCTATTCAACTATAATCTAAGAGAGACTCACTAACTTCATGTAGGAACACCGTTACTTTGTCTCCTAACTCATTTTCCTAACAAGACAACCTCAATGATAAGACGCACACTGTTTTCAAAGCATTTCTTGCTAAAAGAGCTAAGATCGTGATTGTCTCTGTTGCTGAATGAGCTAGGACGCTATTCAACTATAATCTAAGAGAGACTCACTAACTTCATGTAGGAACACCGTTACTTTGTCTCCTAACTCATTTTCCTAACAAGACAACCTCAATGATAAGACGCACACTGTTTTCAAAGCATTTCTTGCTAAAAGAGCTAAGATCGTGATTGTCTCTGTTGCTGAATGAGCTAGGACGCTATTCAACTATAATCTAAGAGAGACTCACTAACTTCATGTAGGAACACCGTTACTTTGTCTCCTAACTCATTTTCCTAACAAGACAACCTCAATGATAAGACGCACACTGCTTTCAATGCATTTCTGGCTAAAAGAGCTAAGATCGTGATTGTCTCTGTTGCTGAATGAGCTAGGACGCTATTCAACTCTAATCTAAGAGAGACTCACTAACTTCATGTAGGAACACCGTTACTTTGTCTCCCAACTCATTTTCCTAACAAGACAACCTCAATGATAAGACGCACACTGTTTTCAATGCATTTCTTGCTAAAAGAGCTAAGATCGTGATTGTTTCTGTTGCTGAATGAGCTAGGACGCTATTCAACTATAATCTAAGAGAGACTCACTAACTTCATGTAGGAACACCGTTACTTTGTCTCCTAACTCATTTTCCTAACAAGACAACCTCAATGATAAGACGCACACTGTTTTCAAAGCATTTCTTGCTAAAAGAGCTAAGATCGTGATTGTCTCTGTTGCTGAATGAGCTAGGACGCTATTCAACTATAATCTAAGAGAGACTCACTAACTTCATGTAGGAACACCGTTACTTTGTCTCCTAACACTTTTTCCTAACAAGACAACCTCAATGATAAGACGCACACTGTTTTCAATGCATTTCTGGCTAAAAGAGCTAAGATCGTGATTGTCTCTGTTGCTGAATGAGCTAGGACGCTATTCAACTCCAATCTAAGAGAGACTCACTAATTTCATGTAGGAACACCGTTGCTTTGTCTCCTAAATCATTTTCCTAACAAGACAACCTCAATGATAAGACGCACACTGTTTTCAATGCATTTCTGGCTAAAAGAGCTAAGATCGTGATTGTCTCTGTTGCTGAATGAGCTAGGACGCTATTCAACTCTAATCTAAGAGAGACTCAGTAACTTCATGTAGGAACACCGTTGCTTTGTCTCCTAACTCATTTTCCTAACAAGACAACCTCAATGATAAGACGCACATTGTTTTCAATGCATTTCTGGCTAAAAGAGCTAAGATCGTGATTGTCTCTGTTGCTGAATGAGCTAGGACGCTAATCAACTCTAATCTAAGAGAGACTCACTAACTTCATGTAGGAACACCGTTACTTTGTCTCCTAACTCATTTTCCTAACAAGACCACCTCAATGATAAGACGCACACTGTTTTCAATGCATTTCTAGCTAAAAGAGCTAAGATCGTGATTGTCTCTGTTGCTGAATGAGCTAGGACGCTATTCAACTCCAATCTAAGAGAGACTCACTAACTTCATGTAGGAACACCGTTACTTTGTCTCCTAACTCATTTTCCTAACAAGACAACCTCAATGATAAGACGCACACTGCTTTCAATGCATTTCTGGCTAAAAGGGCTAAGATCGTGATTGTCTCTGTTGCTGAATGAGCTAGGACGCTATTCAACTCTAATCTAAGAGAGACTCACTAACTTCATGTAGGAACACCATTACTTTGTCTCCTAACTCATTTTCCTAACAAGACAACCTCAATGATAAGACGCACACTGTTTTCAAAGCATTTCTTGCTAAAAGAGCTAAGATCGTGATTGTCTCTGTTGCTGAATGAGCTAGGACGCTATTCAACTATAATCTAAGAGAGACTCACTAACTTCATGTAGGAACACCGTTACTTTGTCTCCTAACTCATTTTCCTAACAAGACAACCTCAATAATAAGACGCACACTGCTTTCAATGCATTTCTGGCTAAAAGAGCTAAGATCGTGATTGTCTCTGTTGCTGAATGAGCTAGGACGCTATTCAACTCTAATCTAAGAGAGACTCACTAACTTCATGTAGGAACACCGTTACTTTGTCTCCTAACTCATTTTCCTAACAAGACAACCTCAATGATAAGACGCACACTGTTTTCAATGCATTTCTGGCTAAAAGAGCTAAGATCGTGATTGTCTCTGTTGCTGAATGAGCTAGGACGCTAATCAACTCTGATCTAAGAGAGACTCACTAACTTCATGTAGGAACACCGTTACTTTGTCTCCCAACTCATTTTCCTAACAAGACAACCTCAATGATAAGACGCACACTGTTTTCAATGCATTTCTAGCTAAAAGAGCTAAGATCGTGATTGTCTCTGTTGCTGAATGAGCTAGGACGCTATTCAACTCTAATCTAAGAGAGACTCACTAACTTCATGTAGGAACACCGTTACTTTGTCTCCTAACTCATTTTCCTAACAAGACAACCTCAATGATAAGACGCACACTGCTTTCAATGCATTTCTGGCTAAAAGAGCTAAGATCGTGATTGTCTCTGTTGCTGAATGAGCTAGGACGCTATTCAACTCTAATCTAAGAGAGACTCACTAACTTCATGTAGGAACACCGTTACTTTGTCTCCTAACACTTTTTCCTAACAAGACAACCTCAATGATAAGACGCACACTGTTTTCAATGCATTTCTGGCTAAAAGAGCTAAGATCGTGATTGTCTCTGTTGCTGAATGAGCTAGGACGCTATTCAACTCCAATCTAAGAGAGACTCACTAATTTCATGTAGGAACACCGTTGCTTTGTCTCCTAAATCATTTTCCTAACAAGACAACCTCAATGATAAGACGCACACTGTTTTCAATGCATTTCTGGCTAAAAGAGCTAAGATCGTGATTGTCTCTGTTGCTGAATGAGCTAGGACGCTATTCAACTCTAATCTAAGAGAGACTCAGTAACTTCATGTAGGAACACCGTTGCTTTGTCTCCTAACTCATTTTCCTAACAAGACAACCTCAATGATAAGACGCACATTGTTTTCAATGCATTTCTGGCTAAAAGAGCTAAGATCGTGATTGTCTCTGTTGCTGAATGAGCTAGGACGCTAATCAACTCTAATCTAAGAGAGACTCACTAACTTCATGTAGGAACACCGTTACTTTGTCTCCTAACTCATTTTCCTAACAAGACCACCTCAATGATAAGAAGCACACTGCTTTCAATGCATTTCTGGCTAAAAGAGCTAAGATCGTGATTGTCTCTGTTGCTGAATGAGCTAGGACGCTATTCAACTCCAATCTAAGAGAGACTCACTAACTTCATGTAGGAACACCGTTACTTTGTCTCCTAACTCATTTTCCTAACAAGACAACCTCAATGATAAGACGCACACTGTTTTCAATGCATTTCTTGCTAAAAGAGCTAAGATCGTGATTGTCTCTGTTGCTGAATGAGCTAGGACGCTATTCAACTCCAATCTAAGAGAGACTCACTAACTTCATGTAGGACCACCGTTACTTTGTCTCCTAACTCATTTTCCTAACAAGACACCTCAATGATAAGACGCACACTGTTTTCAATGCATTTCTGGCTAAAAGGGCTAAGATCGTGATTGTCTCTGTTGCTGAATGAGCTAGGACGCTATTCAACTCTAATCTAAGAGAGACTCACTAACTTCATGTAGGAACACCGTTACTTTGTCTCCTAACTCATTTTCCTAACAAGACAACCTCAATGATAAGACGCACACTGTTTTCAATGCATTTCTGGCTAAAAGAGCTAAGATCGTGATTGTCTCTGTTGCTGAATGAGCTAGGACGCTATTCAACTCTAATCTAAGAGAGACTCACTAACTTCATGTAGGAACACCGTTACTTTGTCTCCTAACTCATTTTCCTAACAAGACAACCTCAATGATAAGACGCACACTGTTTTCAATGCATTTCTGGCTAAAAGAGCTAAGATCGTGATTGTCTCTGTTGCTGAATGAGCTAGGACGCTATTCAACTCCAATCTAAGAGAGACTCACTAACTTCATGTAGGAACACCGTTACTTTGTCTCCTAATGCATTTTCTTAACAATACAACGCACAATACAACGCACACTGTTTTCAATACATTTCTTGCTAAAAGAGCAAAGATCGTGATTGTCTCTGTTGCTGAATGAGCTAGGACGCTATTCAACTCTAATCTAAGAGAGACTCACTAACTTCATGTAGGAACACCGTTACTTTGTCTCCTAACTCATTTTCCTAACAAGACAACCTCAATGATAAGACGCACACTGTTTTCAATGCATTTCTGGCTAAAAGAGCTAAGATCGTGATTGTCTCTGTTGCTGAATGAGCTAGGACGCTATTCAACTCTAATCTAAGAGAGACTCACTAACTTCATGTAGGAACACCGTTACTTTGTCTCCTAACTCATTTTCCTAACAAGACAACCTCAATGATAAGACGCACACTGTTTTCAATGCATTTCTGGCTAAAAGAGCTAAGATCGTGATTGTCTCTGTTGCTGAATGAGCTAGGACGCTATTCAACTCTAATCTAAGAGAGACTCACTAACTTCATGTAGGAACACCGTTACTTTGTCTCCTAACTCATTTTCCTAACAAGACAACCTCAATGATAAGACGCACACTGTTTTCAATGCATTTCTGGCTAAAAGAGCTAAGATCGTGATTGTCTCTGTTGCTGAATGAGCTAGGACGCTATTCAACTCCAATCTAAGAGAGACTCACTAACTTCATGTAGGAACACCGTTACTTTGTCTCCTAATGCATTTTCTTAACAATACAACGCACAATACAACGCACACTGTTTTCAATACATTTCTTGCTAAAAGAGCAAAGATCGTGATTGTCTCTGTTGCTGAATGAGCTAGGACGCTATTCAACTCCAATCTAAGAGAGACTCACTAACTTAATGTAGGAACACCGTTGCTTTGTCTCCTAACTCATTTTCCTAACAAGACAACCTCAATGATAAGACGCACACTGTTTTCAATGCATTTCTGGCTAAAAGAGCTAAGATCGTGATTGTCTCTGTTGCTAAATGAGCTAGGACGCTATTCAACTCTAATCTAAGAGAGACTCCCTAACTTCATGTAGGAACACCGTTACTTTGTCTCCTAACTCATTTTCCTAACAAGAAAACCTCAATGATAAGACGCACACTGCTTTCAATGCATTTCTGGCTAAAAGAGCTAAGATCGTGATTGTCTCTGTTGCTGAATGAGCTAGGACGCTATTCAACTCTAATCTAAGAGAGACTCACTAACTTCATGTAGGAACACCATTACTTTGTCTCCTAACTCATTTTCCTAACAAGACAACCTCAATGATAAGACGCACACTGCTTTCAATGCATTTCAGGCTAAAAGAGCTAAGATCGTGATTGTCTCTGTTGCTGAATGAGCTAGGACGCTATTCAACTCTAATCTAAGAGAGACTCACTAACTTCATGTAGGAACACCGTTGCTTTGTCTCCTAACTCATTTTCCTAACAAGACAACCTCAATGATAAGACGCACACTGTTTTCAATGCATTTCTGGCTAAAAGAGCTAAGATCGTGATTGTCTCTGTTGCTGAATGAGCTAGGACGCTATTCAACTCTAATCTAAGAGAGACTCAGTAACTTCATGTAGGAACACCGTTGCTTTGTCTCCTAACTCATTTTCCTAACAAGACAACCTCAATGATAAGACGCACACTGTTTTCAATGCATTTCTGGCTAAAAGAGCTAAGATCGTGATTGTCTCTGTTGCTGAATGAGCTAGGACGCTATTCAACTCTAATCTAAGAGAGACTCAGTAACTTCATGTAGGAACACCGTTACTTTGTCTCCTAACTCATTTTCCTAACAAGACAACCTCAATGATAAGACGCACACTGTTTTCAATGCATTTCTGGCTAAAAGAGCTAAGATCGTGATTGTCTCTGTTGCTGAATGAGCTAGGACGCTATTCAACTTCAATCTAAGAAAGACTCACTAACTTCATGTAGGAACACCGTTACTTTGTCTCCTAACTCATTTTCCTAACAAGACAACCTCAATGATAAGACGCACACTGTTTTCAATGCATTTCTGGCTAAAAGAGCTAAGATCGTGATTGTCTCTGTTGCTGAATGAGCTAGGACGCTATTCAACTCTAATCTAAGAGAGACTCACTAACTTCATGTAGGAACACCGTTACTTTGTCTCCTAACTCATTTTCCTAACAAGACAACCTCAATGATAAGACGCACACTGTTTTCAATGCATTTCTGGCTAAAAGAGCTAAGATCGTGATTGTCTCTGTTGCTGAATGAGCTAGGACGCTATTCAACTCTAATCTAAGAGAGACTCACTAACTTCATGTAGGAACACCGTTACTTTGTCTCCTAACTCATTTTCCTAACAAGACAACCTCAATGATAAGACGCACACTGTTTTCAATGCATTTCTGGCTAAAAGAGCTAAGATCGTGATTGTCTCTGTTGCTGAATGAGCTAGGACGCTATTCAACTCCAAACTAAAAAAGACTCACTAACTTCATGTAGGAACACCGTTACTTTGTCTCCTAACTCATTTCCCTAACAAGACAACCTCAATGATAAGACGCACACTGTTTTCAATGCATTTCTGGCTAAAAGAGCTAAGATCGTGATTGTCTCTGTTGCTGAATGAGCTAGGACGCTATTCAACTCCAATCTAAGAGAGACTCACTAACTTCATGTAGGAACACCGTTACTTTGTCTCCTAACTCATTTTCCTAACAAGACAACCTCAATGATAAGACGCACACTGTTTTCAAAGCATTTCTTGCTAAAAGAGCTAAGATCGTGATTGTCTCTGTTGCTGAATGATCTAGGACGCTATTCAACTATAATCTAAGAGAGACTCACTAACTTCATGTAGGAACACCGTTACTTTGTCTCCTAACTCATTTTCCTAACAAGACAACCTCAATGATAAGACGCACACTGCTTTCAATGCATTTCTGGCTAAAAGAGCTAAGATCGTGATTGTCTCTGTTGCTGAATGAGCTAGGACGCTATTCAACTCTAATCTAAGAGAGACTCACTAACTTCATGTAGGAACACCGTTACTTTGTCTCCTAACTCATTTTCCTAACAAGACAACCTCAATGATAAGACGCACACTGTTTTCAATGCATTTCTGGCTAAAAGAGCTAAGATCGTGATTGTCTCTGTTGCTGAATGAGCTAGGACGCTAATCAACTCTGATCTAAGAGAGACTCACTAACTTCATGTAGGAACACCGTTACTTTGTCTCCCAACTCATTTTCCTAACAAGACAACCTCAATGATAAGACGCACACTGTTTTCAATGCATTTCTAGCTAAAAGAGCTAAGATCGTGATTGTCTCTGTTGCTGAATGAGCTAGGACGCTATTCAACTCTAATCTAAGAGAGACTCACTAACTTCATGTAGGAACACCATTACTTTGTCTCCTAACTCATTTTCCTAACAAGACAACCTCAATGATAAGACGCACACTGCTTTCAATGCATTTCAGGCTAAAAGAGCTAAGATCGTGATTGTCTCTGTTGCTGAATGAGCTAGGACGCTATTCAACTCTAATCTAAGAGAGACTCACTAACTTCATGTAGGAACACCGTTGCTTTGTCTCCTAACTCATTTTCCTAACAAGACAACCTCAATGATAAGACGCACACTGTTTTCAATGCATTTCTGGCTAAAAGAGCTAAGATCGTGATTGTCTCTGTTGCTGAATGAGCTAGGACGCTATTCAACTCTAATCTAAGAGAGACTCAGTAACTTCATGTAGGAACACCGTTGCTTTGTCTCCTAACTCATTTCCCTAACAAGACAACCTCAATGATAAGACGCACACTGTTTTCAATGCATTTCTGGCTAAAAGAGCTAAGATCGTGATTGTCTCTGTTGCTGAATGAGCTAGGACGCTATTCAACTCCAATCTAAGAGAGACTCACTAACTTCATGTAGGAACACCGTTACTTTGTCTCCTAACTCATTTTCCTAACAAGACAACCTCAATGATAAGACGCACACTGTTTTCAAAGCATTTCTTGCTAAAAGAGCTAAGATCGTGATTGTCTCTGTTGCTGAATGATCTAGGACGCTATTCAACTATAATCTAAGAGAGACTCACTAACTTCATGTAGGAACACCGTTACTTTGTCTCCTAACTCATTTTCCTAACAAGACAACCTCAATGATAAGACGCACACTGCTTTCAATGCATTTCTGGCTAAAAGAGCTAAGATCGTGATTGTCTCTGTTGCTGAATGAGCTAGGACGCTATTCAACTCTAATCTAAGAGAGACTCACTAACTTCATGTAGGAACACCGTTACTTTGTCTCCTAACTCATTTTCCTAACAAGACAACCTCAATGATAAGACGCACACTGTTTTCAATGCATTTCTGGCTAAAAGAGCTAAGATCGTGATTGTCTCTGTTGCTGAATGAGCTAGGACGCTATTCAACTCTAATCTAAGAGAGACTCACTAACTTCATGTAGGAACACCGTTACTTTGTCTCCCAACTCATTTTCCTAACAAGACAACCTCAATGATAAGACGCACACTGTTTTCAATGCATTTCTAGCTAAAAGAGCTAAGATCGTGATTGTCTCTGTTGCTGAATGAGCTAGGACGCTATTCAACTCTAATCTAAGAGAGACTCACTAACTTCATGTAGGAACACCGTTACTTTGTCTCCTAACTCATTTTCCTAACAAGACAACCTCAATGATAAGACGCACACTGCTTTCAATGCATTTCTGGCTAAAAGAGCTAAGATCGTGATTGTCTCTGTTGCTGAATGAGCTAGGACGCTATTCAACTCTAATCTAAGAGAGACTCACTAACTTCATGTAGGAACACCGTTACTTTGTCTCCTAACACTTTTTCCTAACAAGACAACCTCAATGATAAGACGCACACTGTTTTCAATGCATTTCTGGCTAAAAGAGCTAAGATCGTGATTGTCTCTGTTGCTGAATGAGCTAGGACGCTATTCAACTCCGATCTAAGAGAGACTCACTAATTTCATGTAGGAACACCGTTGCTTTGTCTCCTAAATCATTTTCCTAACAAGACAACCTCAATGATAAGACGCACACTGTTTTCAATGCATTTCTGGCTAAAAGAGCTAAGATCGTGATTGTCTCTGTTGCTGAATGAGCTAGGACGCTATTCAACTCCAAACTAAAAAAGACTCACTAACTTCATGTAGGAACACCGTTACTTTGTCTCCTAACTCATTTCCCTAACAAGACAACCTCAATGATAAGACGCACACTGTTTTCAATGCATTTCTGGCTAAAAGAGCTAAGACCGTGATTGTCTCTGTTGCTGAATGAGCTAGGACGCTATTCAACTCCAATCTAAGAGAGACTCACTAACTTCATGTAGGAACACCGTTACTTTGTCTCCTAACTCATTTTCCTAACAAGACAACCTCAATGATAAGACGCACACTGTTTTCAAAGCATTTCTTGCTAAAAGAGCTAAGATCGTGATTGTCTCTGTTGCTGAATGATCTAGGACGCTATTCAACTATAATCTAAGAGAGACTCACTAACTTCATGTAGGAACACCGTTACTTTGTCTCCTAACTCATTTTCCTAACAAGACAACCTCAATGATAAGACGCACACTGCTTTCAATGCATTTCTGGCTAAAAGAGCTAAGATCGTGATTGTCTCTGTTGCTGAATGAGCTAGGACGCTATTCAACTCTAATCTAAGAGAGACTCACTAACTTCATGTAGGAACACCGTTACTTTGTCTCCTAACTCATTTTCCTAACAAGACAACCTCAATGATAAGACGCACACTGTTTTCAATGCATTTCTGGCTAAAAGAGCTAAGATCGTGATTGTCTCTGTTGCTGAATGAGCTAGGACGCTAATCAACTCTGATCTAAGAGAGACTCACTAACTTCATGTAGGAACACCGTTACTTTGTCTCCCAACTCATTTTCCTAACAAGACAACCTCAATGATAAGACGCACACTGTTTTCAATGCATTTCTAGCTAAAAGAGCTAAGATCGTGATTGTCTCTGTTGCTGAATGAGCTAGGACGCTATTCAACTCTAATCTAAGAGAGACTCACTAACTTCATGTAGGAACACCATTACTTTGTCTCCTAACTCATTTTCCTAACAAGACAACCTCAATGATAAGACGCACACTGCTTTCAATGCATTTCAGGCTAAAAGAGCTAAGATCGTGATTGTCTCTGTTGCTGAATGAGCTAGGACGCTATTCAACTCTAATCTAAGAGAGACTCACTAACTTCATGTAGGAACACCGTTGCTTTGTCTCCTAACTCATTTTCCTAACAAGACAACCTCAATGATAAGACGCACACTGTTTTCAATGCATTTCTGGCTAAAAGAGCTAAGATCGTGATTGTCTCTGTTGCTGAATGAGCTAGGACGCTATTCAACTCTAATCTAAGAGAGACTCAGTAACTTCATGTAGGAACACCGTTGCTTTGTCTCCTAACTCATTTCCCTAACAAGACAACCTCAATGATAAGACGCACACTGTTTTCAATGCATTTCTGGCTAAAAGAGCTAAGATCGTGATTGTCTCTGTTGCTGAATGAGCTAGGACGCTATTCAACTCCAATCTAAGAGAGACTCACTAACTTCATGTAGGAACACCGTTACTTTGTCTCCTAACTCATTTTCCTAACAAGACAACCTCAATGATAAGACGCACACTGTTTTCAAAGCATTTCTTGCTAAAAGAGCTAAGATCGTGATTGTCTCTGTTGCTGAATGAGCTAGGACGCTATTCAACTCTAATCTAAGAGAGACTCAGTAACTTCATGTAGGAACACCGTTACTTTGTCTCCTAACTCATTTTCCTAACAAGACAACCTCAATGATAAGACGCACACTGTTTTCAATGCATTTCTGGCTAAAAGAGCTAAGATCGTGATTGTCTCTGTTGCTGAATGAGCTAGGACGCTATTCAACTTCAATCTAAGAAAGACTCACTAACTTCATGTAGGAACACCGTTACTTTGTCTCCTAACTCATTTTCCTAACAAGACAACCTCAATGATAAGACGCACACTGTTTTCAATGCATTTCTGGCTAAAAGAGCTAAGATCGTGATTGTCTCTGTTGCTGAATGAGCTAGGACGCTATTCAACTCTAATCTAAGAGAGACTCACTAACTTCATGTAGGAACACCGTTACTTTGTCTCCTAACTCATTTTCCTAACAAGACAACCTCAATGATAAGACGCACACTGTTTTCAATGCATTTCTGGCTAAAAGAGCTAAGATCGTGATTGTCTCTGTTGCTGAATGAGCTAGGACGCTATTCAACTCCAATCTAAGAGAGACTCACTAACTTCATGTAGGAACACCGTTACTTTGTCTCCTAACTCATTTTCTTAACAATACAACGCACAATACAACGCACACTGTTTTCAATACATTTCTTGCTAAAAGAGCTAAGATCGTGATTGTCTCTGTTGCTGAATGAGCTAGGAAGCTATTCAACTCCAATCTAAGAGAGACTCACTAACTTAATGTAGGAACACCGTTGCTTTGTCTCCTAACTCATTTTCCTAACAAGAAAACCTCAATGATAAGACGCACACTGCTTTCAATGCATTTCTGGCTAAAAGAGCTAAGATCGTGATTGTCTCTGTTGCTGAATGAGCTAGGACGCTATTCAACTCTAATCTAAGAGAGACTCACTAACTTCATGTAGGAACACCATTACTTTGTCTCCTAACTCATTTTCCTAACAAGACAACCTCAATGATAAGACGCACACTGCTTTCAATGCATTTCAGGCTAAAAGAGCTAAGATCGTGATTGTCTCTGTTGCTGAATGAGCTAGGACGCTATTCAACTCTAATCTAAGAGAGACTCACTAACTTCATGTAGGAACACCGTTGCTTTGTCTCCTAACTCATTTTCCTAACAAGACAACCTCAATGATAAGACGCACACTGTTTTCAATGCATTTCTGGCTAAAAGAGCTAATATCGTGATTGTCTCTGTTGCTGAATGAGCTAGGACGCTATTCAACTCCAATCTAAGAGAGACTCACTAACTTCATGTAGGAACACCGTTGCTTTGTCTCCTAACTCATTTTCCTAACAAGACAACCTCAATGATAAGACGCACACTGTTTTCAATGCATTTCTGGCTAAAAGAGCTAAGATCGTGATTGTCTCTGTTGCTGAATGAGCTAGGACGCTATTCAACTCTAATCTAAGAGAGACTCAGTAACTTCATGTAGGAACACCGTTGCTTTGTCTCCTAACTCATTTTCCTAACAAGACAACCTCAATGATAAGACGCACACTGTTTTCAATGCATTTCTGGCTAAAAGAGCTAAGATCGTGATTGTCTCTGTTGCTGAATGAGCTAGGACGCTATTCAACTCTAATCTAAGAGAGACTCAGTAACTTCATGTAGGAACACCGTTACTTTGTCTCCTAACTCATTTTCCTAACAAGACAACCTCAATGATAAGACGCACACTGTTTTCAATGCATTTCTGGCTAAAAGAGCTAAGATCGTGATTGTCTCTGTTGCTGAATGAGCTAGGACGCTATTCAACTTCAATCTAAGAAAGACTCACTAACTTCATGTAGGAACACCGTTACTTTGTCTCCTAACTCATTTTCCTAACAAGACAACCTCAATGATAAGACGCACACTGTTTTCAATGCATTTCTGGCTAAAAGAGCTAAGATCGTGATTGTCTCTGTTGCTGAATGAGCTAGGACGCTATTCAACTCTAATCTAAGAGAGACTCACTAACTTCATGTAGGAACACCGTTACTTTGTCTCCTAACTCATTTTCCTAACAAGACAACCTCAATGATAAGACGCACACTGTTTTCAATGCATTTCTGGCTAAAAGAGCTAAGATCGTGATTGTCTCTGTTGCTGAATGAGCTAGGACGCTATTCAACTCTAATCTAAGAGAGACTCACTAACTTCATGTAGGAACACCGTTACTTTGTCTCCTAACTCATTTTCCTAACAAGACAACCTCAATGATAAGACGCACACTGTTTTCAATGCATTTCTGGCTAAAAGAGCTAAGATCGTGATTGTCTCTGTTGCTGAATGAGCTAGGACGCTATTCAACTCCAAACTAAAAAAGACTCACTAACTTCATGTAGGAACACCGTTACTTTGTCTCCTAACTCATTTCCCTAACAAGACAACCTCAATGATAAGACGCACACTGTTTTCAATGCATTTCTGGCTAAAAGAGCTAAGATCGTGATTGTCTCTGTTGCTGAATGAGCTAGGACGCTATTCAACTCCAATCTAAGAGAGACTCACTAACTTCATGTAGGAACACCGTTACTTTGTCTCCTAACTCATTTTCCTAACAAGACAACCTCAATGATAAGACGCACACTGTTTTCAAAGCATTTCTTGCTAAAAGAGCTAAGATCGTGATTGTCTCTGTTGCTGAATGAGCTAGGACGCTATTCAACTATAATCTAAGAGAGACTCACTAACTTCATGTAGGAACACCGTTACTTTGTCTCCTAACTCATTTTCCTAACAAGACAACCTCAATAATAAGACGCACACTGCTTTCAATGCATTTCTGGCTAAAAGAGCTAAGATCGTGATTGTCTCTGTTGCTGAATGAGCTAGGACGCTATTCAACTCTAATCTAAGAGAGACTCACTAACTTCATGTAGGAACACCGTTACTTTGTCTCCTAACTCATTTTCCTAACAAGACAACCTCAATGATAAGACGCACACTGTTTTCAATGCATTTCTGGCTAAAAGAGCTAAGATCGTGATTGTCTCTGTTGCTGAATGAGCTAGGACGCTAATCAACTCTGATCTAAGAGAGACTCACTAACTTCATGTAGGAACACCGTTACTTTGTCTCCCAACTCATTTTCCTAACAAGACAACCTCAATGATAAGACGCACACTGTTTTCAATGCATTTCTAGCTAAAAGAGCTAAGATCGTGATTGTCTCTGTTGCTGAATGAGCTAGGACGCTATTCAACTCTAATCTAAGAGAGACTCACTAACTTCATGTAGGAACACCGTTACTTTGTCTCCTAACTCATTTTCCTAACAAGACAACCTCAATGATAAGACGCACACTGCTTTCAATGCATTTCTGGCTAAAAGAGCTAAGATCGTGATTGTCTCTGTTGCTGAATGAGCTAGGACGCTATTCAACTCTAATCTAAGAGAGACTCACTAACTTCATGTAGGAACACCGTTACTTTGTCTCCTAACACTTTTTCCTAACAAGACAACCTCAATGATAAGACGCACACTGTTTTCAATGCATTTCTGGCTAAAAGAGCTAAGATCGTGATTGTCTCTGTTGCTGAATGAGCTAGGACGCTATTCAACTCCAATCTAAGAGAGACTCACTAATTTCATGTAGGAACACCGTTGCTTTGTCTCCTAAATCATTTTCCTAACAAGACAACCTCAATGATAAGACGCACACTGTTTTCAATGCATTTCTGGCTAAAAGAGCTAAGATCGTGATTGTCTCTGTTGCTGAATGAGCTAGGACGCTATTCAACTCTAATCTAAGAGAGACTCAGTAACTTCATGTAGGAACACCGTTGCTTTGTCTCCTAACTCATTTTCCTAACAAGACAACCTCAATGATAAGACGCACATTGTTTTCAATGCATTTCTGGCTAAAAGAGCTAAGATCGTGATTGTCTCTGTTGCTGAATGAGCTAGGACGCTAATCAACTCTAATCTAAGAGAGACTCACTAACTTCATGTAGGAACACCGTTACTTTGTCTCCTAACTCATTTTCCTAACAAGACCACCTCAATGATAAGAAGCACACTGCTTTCAATGCATTTCTGGCTAAAAGAGCTAAGATCGTGATTGTCTCTGTTGCTGAATGAGCTAGGACGCTATTCAACTCCAATCTAAGAGAGACTCACTAACTTCATGTAGGAACACCGTTACTTTGTCTCCTAACTCATTTTCCTAACAAGACAACCTCAATGATAAGACGCACACTGTTTTCAATGCATTTCTTGCTAAAAGAGCTAAGATCGTGATTGTCTCTGTTGCTGAATGAGCTAGGACGCTATTCAACTCCAATCTAAGAGAGACTCACTAACTTCATGTAGGACCACCGTTACTTTGTCTCCTAACTCATTTTCCTAACAAGACACCTCAATGATAAGACGCACACTGTTTTCAATGCATTTCTGGCTAAAAGGGCTAAGATCGTGATTGTCTCTGTTGCTGAATGAGCTAGGACGCTATTCAACTCTAATCTAAGAGAGACTCACTAACTTCATGTAGGAACACCGTTACTTTGTCTCCTAACTCATTTTCCTAACAAGACAACCTCAATGATAAGACGCACACTGTTTTCAATGCATTTCTGGCTAAAAGAGCTAAGATCGTGATTGTCTCTGTTGCTGAATGAGCTAGGACGCTATTCAACTCTAATCTAAGAGAGACTCACTAACTTCATGTAGGAACACCGTTACTTTGTCTCCTAACTCATTTTCCTAACAAGACAACCTCAATGATAAGACGCACACCTTTTTCAATGCATTTCTGGCTAAAAGAGCTAAGATCGTGATTGTCTCTGTTGCTGAATGAGCTAGGACGCTATTCAACTCCAATCTAAGAGAGACTCACTAACTTCATGTAGGAACACCGTTACTTTGTCTCCTAATGCATTTTCTTAACAATACAACGCACAATACAACGCACACTGTTTTCAATACATTTCTTGCTAAAAGAGCAAAGATCGTGATTGTCTCTGTTGCTGAATGAGCTAGGACGCTATTCAACTCTAATCTAAGAGAGACTCACTAACTTCATGTAGGAACACCGTTACTTTGTCTCCTAACTCATTTTCCTAACAAGACAACCTCAATGATAAGACGCACACTGTTTTCAATGCATTTCTGGCTAAAAGAGCTAAGATCGTGATTGTCTCTGTTGCTGAATGAGCTAGGACGCTATTCAACTCTAATCTAAGAGAGACTCACTAACTTCATGTAGGAACACCGTTACTTTGTCTCCTAACTCATTTTCCTAACAAGACAACCTCAATGATAAGACGCACACTGTTTTCAATGCATTTCTGGCTAAAAGAGCTAAGATCGTGATTGTCTCTGTTGCTGAATGAGCTAGGACGCTATTCAACTCTAATCTAAGAGAGACTCACTAACTTCATGTAGGAACACCGTTACTTTGTCTCCTAACTCATTTTCCTAACAAGACAACCTCAATGATAAGACGCACACTGTTTTCAATGCATTTCTGGCTAAAAGAGCTAAGATCGTGATTGTCTCTGTTGCTGAATGAGCTAGGACGCTATTCAACTCCAATCTAAGAGAGACTCACTAACTTCATGTAGGAACACCGTTACTTTGTCTCCTAATGCATTTTCTTAACAATACAACGCACAATACAACGCACACTGTTTTCAATACATTTCTTGCTAAAAGAGCAAAGATCGTGATTGTCTCTGTTGCTGAATGAGCTAGGACGCTATTCAACTCCAATCTAAGAGAGACTCACTAACTTAATGTAGGAACACCGTTGCTTTGTCTCCTAACTCATTTTCCTAACAAGACAACCTCAATGATAAGACGCACACTGTTTTCAATGCATTTCTGGCTAAAAGAGCTAAGATCGTGATTGTCTCTGTTGCTAAATGAGCTAGGACGCTATTCAACTCTAATCTAAGAGAGACTCCCTAACTTCATGTAGGAACACCGTTACTTTGTCTCCTAACTCATTTTCCTAACAAGAAAACCTCAATGATAAGACGCACACTGCTTTCAATGCATTTCTGGCTAAAAGAGCTAAGATCGTGATTGTCTCTGTTGCTGAATGAGCTAGGACGCTATTCAACTCTAATCTAAGAGAGACTCACTAACTTCATGTAGGAACACCATTACTTTGTCTCCTAACTCATTTTCCTAACAAGACAACCTCAATGATAAGACGCACACTGCTTTCAATGCATTTCAGGCTAAAAGAGCTAAGATCGTGATTGTCTCTGTTGCTGAATGAGCTAGGACGCTATTCAACTCTAATCTAAGAGAGACTCACTAACTTCATGTAGGAACACCGTTGCTTTGTCTCCTAACTCATTTTCCTAACAAGACAACCTCAATGATAAGACGCACACTGTTTTCAATGCATTTCTGGCTAAAAGAGCTAATATCGTGATTGTCTCTGTTGCTGAATGAGCTAGGACGCTATTCAACTCCAATCTAAGAGAGACTCACTAACTTCATGTAGGAACACCGTTGCTTTGTCTCCTAACTCATTTTCCTAACAAGACAACCTCAATGATAAGACGCACACTGTTTTCAATGCATTTCTGGCTAAAAGAGCTAAGATCGTGATTGTCTCTGTTGCTGAATGAGCTAGGACGCTATTCAACTCTAATCTAAGAGAGACTCAGTAACTTCATGTAGGAACACCGTTGCTTTGTCTCCTAACTCATTTTCCTAACAAGACAACCTCAATGATAAGACGCACACTGTTTTCAATGCATTTCTGGCTAAAAGAGCTAAGATCGTGATTGTCTCTGTTGCTGAATGAGCTAGGACGCTATTCAACTCTAATCTAAGAGAGACTCACTAACTTCATGTAGGAACACCGTTACTTTGTCTCCTAACTCATTTTCCTAACAAGACAACCTCAATGATAAGACGCACACTGTTTTCAATGCATTTCTGGCTAAAAGAGCTAAGATCGTGATTGTCTCTGTTGCTGAATGAGCTAGGACGCTATTCAACTCCAAACTAAAAAAGACTCACTAACTTCATGTAGGAACACCGTTACTTTGTCTCCTAACTCATTTCCCTAACAAGACAACCTCAATGATAAGACGCACACTGTTTTCAATGCATTTCTGGCTAAAAGAGCTAAGATCGTGATTGTCTCTGTTGCTGAATGAGCTAGGACGCTATTCAACTCCAATCTAAGAGAGACTCACTAACTTCATGTAGGAACACCGTTACTTTGTCTCCTAACTCATTTTCCTAACAAGACAACCTCAATGATAAGACGCACACTGTTTTCAAAGCATTTCTTGCTAAAAGAGCTAAGATCGTGATTGTCTCTGTTGCTGAATGAGCTAGGACGCTATTCAACTATAATCTAAGAGAGACTCACTAACTTCATGTAGGAACACCGTTACTTTGTCTCCTAACTCATTTTCCTAACAAGACAACCTCAATAATAAGACGCACACTGCTTTCAATGCATTTCTGGCTAAAAGAGCTAAGATCGTGATTGTCTCTGTTGCTGAATGAGCTAGGACGCTATTCAACTCTAATCTAAGAGAGACTCACTAACTTCATGTAGGAACACCGTTACTTTGTCTCCTAACTCATTTTCCTAACAAGACAACCTCAATGATAAGACGCACACTGTTTTCAATGCATTTCTGGCTAAAAGAGCTAAGATCGTGATTGTCTCTGTTGCTGAATGAGCTAGGACGCTAATCAACTCTGATCTAAGAGAGACTCACTAACTTCATGTAGGAACACCGTTACTTTGTCTCCCAACTCATTTTCCTAACAAGACAACCTCAATGATAAGACGCACACTGTTTTCAATGCATTTCTAGCTAAAAGAGCTAAGATCGTGATTGTCTCTGTTGCTGAATGAGCTAGGACGCTATTCAACTCTAATCTAAGAGAGACTCACTAACTTCATGTAGGAACACCGTTACTTTGTCTCCTAACTCATTTTCCTAACAAGACAACCTCAATGATAAGACGCACACTGCTTTCAATGCATTTCTGGCTAAAAGAGCTAAGATCGTGATTGTCTCTGTTGCTGAATGAGCTAGGACGCTATTCAACTCTAATCTAAGAGAGACTCACTAACTTCATGTAGGAACACCGTTACTTTGTCTCCTAACACTTTTTCCTAACAAGACAACCTCAATGATAAGACGCACACTGTTTTCAATGCATTTCTGGCTAAAAGAGCTAAGATCGTGATTGTCTCTGTTGCTGAATGAGCTAGGACGCTATTCAACTCCAATCTAAGAGAGACTCACTAATTTCATGTAGGAACACCGTTGCTTTGTCTCCTAAATCATTTTCCTAACAAGACAACCTCAATGATAAGACGCACACTGTTTTCAATGCATTTCTGGCTAAAAGAGCTAAGATCGTGATTGTCTCTGTTGCTGAATGAGCTAGGACGCTATTCAACTCTAATCTAAGAGAGACTCAGTAACTTCATGTAGGAACACCGTTGCTTTGTCTCCTAACTCATTTTCCTAACAAGACAACCTCAATGATAAGACGCACATTGTTTTCAATGCATTTCTGGCTAAAAGAGCTAAGATCGTGATTGTCTCTGTTGCTGAATGAGCTAGGACGCTAATCAACTCTAATCTAAGAGAGACTCACTAACTTCATGTAGGAACACCGTTACTTTGTCTCCTAACTCATTTTCCTAACAAGACCACCTCAATGATAAGAAGCACACTGCTTTCAATGCATTTCTGGCTAAAAGAGCTAAGATCGTGATTGTCTCTGTTGCTGAATGAGCTAGGACGCTATTCAACTCCAATCTAAGAGAGACTCACTAACTTCATGTAGGAACACCGTTACTTTGTCTCCTAACTCATTTTCCTAACAAGACAACCTCAATGATAAGACGCACACTGTTTTCAATGCATTTCTTGCTAAAAGAGCTAAGATCGTGATTGTCTCTGTTGCTGAATGAGCTAGGACGCTATTCAACTCCAATCTAAGAGAGACTCACTAACTTCATGTAGGACCACCGTTACTTTGTCTCCTAACTCATTTTCCTAACAAGACACCTCAATGATAAGACGCACACTGTTTTCAATGCATTTCTGGCTAAAAGGGCTAAGATCGTGATTGTCTCTGTTGCTGAATGAGCTAGGACGCTATTCAACTCTAATCTAAGAGAGACTCACTAACTTCATGTAGGAACACCGTTACTTTGTCTCCTAACTCATTTTCCTAACAAGACAACCTCAATGATAAGACGCACACTGTTTTCAATGCATTTCTGGCTAAAAGAGCTAAGATCGTGATTGTCTCTGTTGCTGAATGAGCTAGGACGCTATTCAACTCTAATCTAAGAGAGACTCACTAACTTCATGTAGGAACACCGTTACTTTGTCTCCTAACTCATTTTCCTAACAAGACAACCTCAATGATAAGACGCACACTGTTTTCAATGCATTTCTGGCTAAAAGAGCTAAGATCGTGATTGTCTCTGTTGCTGAATGAGCTAGGACGCTATTCAACTCCAATCTAAGAGAGACTCACTAACTTCATGTAGGAACACCGTTACTTTGTCTCCTAATGCATTTTCTTAACAATACAACGCACAATACAACGCACACTGTTTTCAATACATTTCTTGCTAAAAGAGCAAAGATCGTGATTGTCTCTGTTGCTGAATGAGCTAGGACGCTATTCAACTCTAATCTAAGAGAGACTCACTAACTTCATGTAGGAACACCGTTACTTTGTCTCCTAACTCATTTTCCTAACAAGACAACCTCAATGATAAGACGCACACTGTTTTCAATGCATTTCTGGCTAAAAGAGCTAAGATCGTGATTGTCTCTGTTGCTGAATGAGCTAGGACGCTATTCAACTCTAATCTAAGAGAGACTCACTAACTTCATGTAGGAACACCGTTACTTTGTCTCCTAACTCATTTTCCTAACAAGACAACCTCAATGATAAGACGCACACTGTTTTCAATGCATTTCTGGCTAAAAGAGCTAAGATCGTGATTGTCTCTGTTGCTGAATGAGCTAGGACGCTATTCAACTCTAATCTAAGAGAGACTCACTAACTTCATGTAGGAACACCGTTACTTTGTCTCCTAACTCATTTTCCTAACAAGACAACCTCAATGATAAGACGCACACTGTTTTCAATGCATTTCTGGCTAAAAGAGCTAAGATCGTGATTGTCTCTGTTGCTGAATGAGCTAGGACGCTATTCAACTCCAATCTAAGAGAGACTCACTAACTTCATGTAGGAACACCGTTACTTTGTCTCCTAATGCATTTTCTTAACAATACAACGCACAATACAACGCACACTGTTTTCAATACATTTCTTGCTAAAAGAGCAAAGATCGTGATTGTCTCTGTTGCTGAATGAGCTAGGACGCTATTCAACTCCAATCTAAGAGAGACTCACTAACTTAATGTAGGAACACCGTTGCTTTGTCTCCTAACTCATTTTCCTAACAAGACAACCTCAATGATAAGACGCACACTGTTTTCAATGCATTTCTGGCTAAAAGAGCTAAGATCGTGATTGTCTCTGTTGCTAAATGAGCTAGGACGCTATTCAACTCTAATCTAAGAGAGACTCCCTAACTTCATGTAGGAACACCGTTACTTTGTCTCCTAACTCATTTTCCTAACAAGAAAACCTCAATGATAAGACGCACACTGCTTTCAATGCATTTCTGGCTAAAAGAGCTAAGATCGTGATTGTCTCTGTTGCTGAATGAGCTAGGACGCTATTCAACTCTAATCTAAGAGAGACTCACTAACTTCATGTAGGAACACCATTACTTTGTCTCCTAACTCATTTTCCTAACAAGACAACCTCAATGATAAGACGCACACTGCTTTCAATGCATTTCAGGCTAAAAGAGCTAAGATCGTGATTGTCTCTGTTGCTGAATGAGCTAGGACGCTATTCAACTCTAATCTAAGAGAGACTCACTAACTTCATGTAGGAACACCGTTGCTTTGTCTCCTAACTCATTTTCCTAACAAGACAACCTCAATGATAAGACGCACACTGTTTTCAATGCATTTCTGGCTAAAAGAGCTAATATCGTGATTGTCTCTGTTGCTGAATGAGCTAGGACGCTATTCAACTCCAATCTAAGAGAGACTCACTAACTTCATGTAGGAACACCGTTGCTTTGTCTCCTAACTCATTTTCCTAACAAGACAACCTCAATGATAAGACGCACACTGTTTTCAATGCATTTCTGGCTAAAAGAGCTAAGATCGTGATTGTCTCTGTTGCTGAATGAGCTAGGACGCTATTCAACTCTAATCTAAGAGAGACTCAGTAACTTCATGTAGGAACACCGTTGCTTTGTCTCCTAACTCATTTTCCTAACAAGACAACCTCAATGATAAGACGCACACTGTTTTCAATGCATTTCTGGCTAAAAGAGCTAAGATCGTGATTGTCTCTGTTGCTGAATGAGCTAGGACGCTATTCAACTCTAATCTAAGAGAGACTCAGTAACTTCATGTAGGAACACCGTTACTTTGTCTCCTAACTCATTTTCCTAACAAGACAACCTCAATGATAAGACGCACACTGTTTTCAATGCATTTCTGGCTAAAAGAGCTAAGATCGTGATTGTCTCTGTTGCTGAATGAGCTAGGACGCTATTCAACTTCAATCTAAGAAAGACTCACTAACTTCATGTAGGAACACCGTTACTTTGTCTCCTAACTCATTTTCCTAACAAGACAACCTCAATGATAAGACGCACACTGTTTTCAATGCATTTCTGGCTAAAAGAGCTAAGATCGTGATTGTCTCTGTTGCTGAATGAGCTAGGACGCTATTCAACTCTAATCTAAGAGAGACTCACTAACTTCATGTAGGAACACCGTTACTTTGTCTCCTAACTCATTTTCCTAACAAGACAACCTCAATGATAAGACGCACACTGTTTTCAATGCATTTCTGGCTAAAAGAGCTAAGATCGTGATTGTCTCTGTTGCTGAATGAGCTAGGACGCTATTCAACTCTAATCTAAGAGAGACTCACTAACTTCATGTAGGAACACCGTTACTTTGTCTCCTAACTCATTTTCCTAACAAGACAACCTCAATGATAAGACGCACACTGTTTTCAATGCATTTCTGGCTAAAAGAGCTAAGATCGTGATTGTCTCTGTTGCTGAATGAGCTAGGACGCTATTCAACTCCAAACTAAAAAAGACTCACTAACTTCATGTAGGAACACCGTTACTTTGTCTCCTAACTCATTTCCCTAACAAGACAACCTCAATGATAAGACGCACACTGTTTTCAATGCATTTCTGGCTAAAAGAGCTAAGATCGTGATTGTCTCTGTTGCTGAATGAGCTAGGACGCTATTCAACTCCAATCTAAGAGAGACTCACTAACTTCATGTAGGAACACCGTTACTTTGTCTCCTAACTCATTTTCCTAACAAGACAACCTCAATGATAAGACGCACACTGTTTTCAAAGCATTTCTTGCTAAAAGAGCTAAGATCGTGATTGTCTCTGTTGCTGAATGATCTAGGACGCTATTCAACTATAATCTAAGAGAGACTCACTAACTTCATGTAGGAACACCGTTACTTTGTCTCCTAACTCATTTTCCTAACAAGACAACCTCAATGATAAGACGCACACTGCTTTCAATGCATTTCTGGCTAAAAGAGCTAAGATCGTGATTGTCTCTGTTGCTGAATGAGCTAGGACGCTATTCAACTCTAATCTAAGAGAGACTCACTAACTTCATGTAGGAACACCGTTACTTTGTCTCCTAACTCATTTTCCTAACAAGACAACCTCAATGATAAGACGCACACTGTTTTCAATGCATTTCTGGCTAAAAGAGCTAAGATCGTGATTGTCTCTGTTGCTGAATGAGCTAGGACGCTAATCAACTCTGATCTAAGAGAGACTCACTAACTTCATGTAGGAACACCGTTACTTTGTCTCCCAACTCATTTTCCTAACAAGACAACCTCAATGATAAGACGCACACTGTTTTCAATGCATTTCTAGCTAAAAGAGCTAAGATCGTGATTGTCTCTGTTGCTGAATGAGCTAGGACGCTATTCAACTCTAATCTAAGAGAGACTCACTAACTTCATGTAGGAACACCATTACTTTGTCTCCTAACTCATTTTCCTAACAAGACAACCTCAATGATAAGACGCACACTGCTTTCAATGCATTTCAGGCTAAAAGAGCTAAGATCGTGATTGTCTCTGTTGCTGAATGAGCTAGGACGCTATTCAACTCTAATCTAAGAGAGACTCACTAACTTCATGTAGGAACACCGTTGCTTTGTCTCCTAACTCATTTTCCTAACAAGACAACCTCAATGATAAGACGCACACTGTTTTCAATGCATTTCTGGCTAAAAGAGCTAAGATCGTGATTGTCTCTGTTGCTGAATGAGCTAGGACGCTATTCAACTCTAATCTAAGAGAGACTCAGTAACTTCATGTAGGAACACCGTTGCTTTGTCTCCTAACTCATTTCCCTAACAAGACAACCTCAATGATAAGACGCACACTGTTTTCAATGCATTTCTGGCTAAAAGAGCTAAGATCGTGATTGTCTCTGTTGCTGAATGAGCTAGGACGCTATTCAACTCCAATCTAAGAGAGACTCACTAACTTCATGTAGGAACACCGTTACTTTGTCTCCTAACTCATTTTCCTAACAAGACAACCTCAATGATAAGACGCACACTGTTTTCAAAGCATTTCTTGCTAAAAGAGCTAAGATCGTGATTGTCTCTGTTGCTGAATGATCTAGGACGCTATTCAACTATAATCTAAGAGAGACTCACTAACTTCATGTAGGAACACCGTTACTTTGTCTCCTAACTCATTTTCCTAACAAGACAACCTCAATGATAAGACGCACACTGCTTTCAATGCATTTCTGGCTAAAAGAGCTAAGATCGTGATTGTCTCTGTTGCTGAATGAGCTAGGACGCTATTCAACTCTAATCTAAGAGAGACTCACTAACTTCATGTAGGAACACCGTTACTTTGTCTCCTAACTCATTTTCCTAACAAGACAACCTCAATGATAAGACGCACACTGTTTTCAATGCATTTCTGGCTAAAAGAGCTAAGATCGTGATTGTCTCTGTTGCTGAATGAGCTAGGACGCTAATCAACTCTGATCTAAGAGAGACTCACTAACTTCATGTAGGAACACCGTTACTTTGTCTCCCAACTCATTTTCCTAACAAGACAACCTCAATGATAAGACGCACACTGTTTTCAATGCATTTCTAGCTAAAAGAGCTAAGATCGTGATTGTCTCTGTTGCTGAATGAGCTAGGACGCTATTCAACTCTAATCTAAGAGAGACTCACTAACTTCATGTAGGAACACCGTTACTTTGTCTCCTAACTCATTTTCCTAACAAGACAACCTCAATGATAAGACGCACACTGCTTTCAATGCATTTCTGGCTAAAAGAGCTAAGATCGTGATTGTCTCTGTTGCTGAATGAGCTAGGACGCTATTCAACTCTAATCTAAGAGAGACTCACTAACTTCATGTAGGAACACCGTTACTTTGTCTCCTAACACTTTTTCCTAACAAGACAACCTCAATGATAAGACGCACACTGTTTTCAATGCATTTCTGGCTAAAAGAGCTAAGATCGTGATTGTCTCTGTTGCTGAATGAGCTAGGACGCTATTCAACTCCAATCTAAGAGAGACTCACTAATTTCATGTAGGAACACCGTTGCTTTGTCTCCTAAATCATTTTCCTAACAAGACAACCTCAATGATAAGACGCACACTGTTTTCAATGCATTTCTGGCTAAAAGAGCTAAGATCGTGATTGTCTCTGTTGCTGAATGAGCTAGGACGCTATTCAACTCTAATCTAAGAGAGACTCAGTAACTTCATGTAGGAACACCGTTGCTTTGTCTCCTAACTCATTTTCCTAACAAGACAACCTCAATGATAAGACGCACATTGTTTTCAATGCATTTCTGGCTAAAAGAGCTAAGATCGTGATTGTCTCTGTTGCTGAATGAGCTAGGACGCTAATCAACTCTAATCTAAGAGAGACTCACTAACTTCATGTAGGAACACCGTTACTTTGTCTCCTAACTCATTTTCCTAACAAGACCACCTCAATGATAAGAAGCACACTGCTTTCAATGCATTTCTGGCTAAAAGAGCTAAGATCGTGATTGTCTCTGTTGCTGAATGAGCTAGGACGCTATTCAACTCCAATCTAAGAGAGACTCACTAACTTCATGTAGGAACACCGTTACTTTGTCTCCTAACTCATTTTCCTAACAAGACAACCTCAATGATAAGACGCACACTGTTTTCAATGCATTTCTTGCTAAAAGAGCTAAGATCGTGATTGTCTCTGTTGCTGAATGAGCTAGGACGCTATTCAACTCCAATCTAAGAGAGACTCACTAACTTCATGTAGGACCACCGTTACTTTGTCTCCTAACTCATTTTCCTAACAAGACACCTCAATGATAAGACGCACACTGTTTTCAATGCATTTCTGGCTAAAAGGGCTAAGATCGTGATTGTCTCTGTTGCTGAATGAGCTAGGACGCTATTCAACTCTAATCTAAGAGAGACTCACTAACTTCATGTAGGAACACCGTTACTTTGTCTCCTAACTCATTTTCCTAACAAGACAACCTCAATGATAAGACGCACACTGTTTTCAATGCATTTCTAGCTAAAAGAGCTAAGATCGTGATTGTCTCTGTTGCTGAATGAGCTAGGACGCTATTCAACTTCAATCTAAGAAAGACTCACTAACTTCATGTAGGAACACCGTTACTTTGTCTCCTAACTCATTTTCCTAACAAGACAACCTCAATGATAAGACGCACACTGTTTTCAAAGCATTTCTTGCTATAAGAGCTAAGATCGTGATTGTCTCTGTTGCTGAATGAGCTAGGACGCTATTCAACTCTAATCTAAGAGAGACTCACTAACTTCATGTAGAAACACCGTTGCTTTGTCTCCTAACTCATTTTCCTAACAAGACAACCTCAATGATAAGACGCACACTGTTTTCAATGCATTTCTGGCTAAAAGAGCTAAGATCGTGATTGTCTCTGTTGCTGAATGAGCTAGGACGCTATTCAACTCTAATCTAAGAGAGACTCACTAACTTCATGTAGGAACACCGTTACTTTGTCTCCTAACTCATTTTCCTAACAAGACAACCTCAATGATAAGACGCACACTGTTTTCAATGCATTTCTGGCTAAAAGAGCTAAGATCGTGATTGTCTCTGTTGCTGAATGAGCTAGGACGCTATTCAACTCTAATCTAAGAGAGACTCACTAACTTCATGTAGGAACACCGTTACTTTGTCTCCTAACTCATTTTCCTAACAAGACAACCTCAATGATAAGACGCACACTGTTTTCAATGCATTTCTGGCTAAAAGAGCTAAGATCGTGATTGTCTCTGTTGCTGAATGAGCTAGGACGCTATTCAACTCCAATCTAAGAGAGACTCACTAACTTCATGTAGGAACACCGTTACTTTGTCTCCTAACTCATTTTCTTAACAATACAACGCACAATACAACGCACACTGTTTTCAATACATTTCTTGCTAAAAGAGCTAAGATCGTGATTGTCTCTGTTGCTGAATGAGCTAGGACGCTATTCAACTCCAATCTAAGAGAGACTCACTAACTTAATGTAGGAACACCGTTGCTTTGTCTCCTAACTCATTTTCCTAACAAGACAACCTCAATGATAAGACGCACACTGTTTTCAATGCATTTCTGGCTAAAAGAGCTAAGATCGTGATTGTCTCTGTTGCTAAATGAGCTAGGACGCTATTCAACTCTAATCTAAGAGAGACTCACTAACTTCATGTAGGAACACCGTTACTTTGTCTCCTAACTCATTTTCCTAACAAGAAAACCTCAATGATAAGACGCACACTGCTTTCAATGCATTTCTGGCTAAAAGAGCTAAGATCGTGATTGTCTCTGTTGCTGAATGAGCTAGGACGCTATTCAACTCTAATCTAAGAGAGACTCACTAACTTCATGTAGGAACACCATTACTTTGTCTCCTAACTCATTTTCCTAACAAGACAACCTCAATGATAAGACGCACACTGCTTTCAATGCATTTCAGGCTAAAAGAGCTAAGATCGTGATTGTCTCTGTTGCTGAATGAGCTAGGACGCTATTCAACTCTAATCTAAGAGAGACTCAGTAACTTCATGTAGGAACACCGTTACTTTGTCTCCTAACTCATTTTCCTAACAAGACAACCTCAATGATAAGACGCACACTGTTTTCAATGCATTTCTGGCTAAAAGAGCTAAGATCGTGATTGTCTCTGTTGCTGAATGAGCTAGGACGCTATTCAACTTCAATCTAAGAAAGACTCACTAACTTCATGTAGGAACACCGTTACTTTGTCTCCTAACTCATTTTCCTAACAAGACAACCTCAATGATAAGACGCACACTGTTTTCAATGCATTTCTGGCTAAAAGAGCTAAGATCGTGATTGTCTCTGTTGCTGAATGAGCTAGGACGCTATTCAACTCTAATCTAAGAGAGACTCACTAACTTCATGTAGGAACACCGTTACTTTGTCTCCTAACTCATTTTCCTAACAAGACAACCTCAATGATAAGACGCACACTGTTTTCAATGCATTTCTGGCTAAAAGAGCTAAGATCGTGATTGTCTCTGTTGCTGAATGAGCTAGGACGCTATTCAACTCTAATCTAAGAGAGACTCACTAACTTCATGTAGGAACACCGTTACTTTGTCTCCTAACTCATTTTCCTAACAAGACAACCTCAATGATAAGACGCACACTGTTTTCAATGCATTTCTGGCTAAAAGAGCTAAGATCGTGATTGTCTCTGTTGCTGAATGAGCTAGGACGCTATTCAACTCCAAACTAAAAAAGACTCACTAACTTCATGTAGGAACACCGTTACTTTGTCTCCTAACTCATTTCCCTAACAAGACAACCTCAATGATAAGACGCACACTGTTTTCAATGCATTTCTGGCTAAAAGAGCTAAGATCGTGATTGTCTCTGTTGCTGAATGAGCTAGGACGCTATTCAACTCCAATCTAAGAGAGACTCACTAACTTCATGTAGGAACACCGTTACTTTGTCTCCTAACTCATTTTCCTAACAAGACAACCTCAATGATAAGACGCACACTGTTTTCAAAGCATTTCTTGCTAAAAGAGCTAAGATCGTGATTGTCTCTGTTGCTGAATGATCTAGGACGCTATTCAACTATAATCTAAGAGAGACTCACTAACTTCATGTAGGAACACCGTTACTTTGTCTCCTAACTCATTTTCCTAACAAGACAACCTCAATGATAAGACGCACACTGCTTTCAATGCATTTCTGGCTAAAAGAGCTAAGATCGTGATTCTCTCTGTTGCTGAATGAGCTAGGACGCTATTCAACTCTAATCTAAGAGAGACTCACTAACTTCATGTAGGAACACCGTTACTTTGTCTCCTAACTCATTTTCCTAACAAGACAACCTCAATGATAAGACGCACACTGTTTTCAATGCATTTCTGGCTAAAAGAGCTAAGATCGTGATTGTCTCTGTTGCTGAATGAGCTAGGACGCTAATCAACTCTGATCTAAGAGAGACTCACTAACTTCATGTAGGAACACCGTTACTTTGTCTCCCAACTCATTTTCCTAACAAGACAACCTCAATGATAAGACGCACACTGTTTTCAATGCATTTCTAGCTAAAAGAGCTAAGATCGTGATTGTCTCTGTTGCTGAATGAGCTAGGACGCTATTCAACTCTAATCTAAGAGAGACTCACTAACTTCATGTAGGAACACCGTTACTTTGTCTCCTAACTCATTTTCCTAACAAGACAACCTCAATGATAAGACGCACACTGCTTTCAATGCATTTCTGGCTAAAAGAGCTAAGATCGTGATTGTCTCTGTTGCTGAATGAGCTAGGACGCTATTCAACTCTAATCTAAGAGAGACTCACTAACTTCATGTAGGAACACCGTTACTTTGTCTCCTAACACTTTTTCCTAACAAGACAACCTCAATGATAAGACGCACACTGTTTTCAATGCATTTCTGGCTAAAAGAGCTAAGATCGTGATTGTCTCTGTTGCTGAATGAGCTAGGACGCTATTCAACTCCAATCTAAGAGAGACTCACTAATTTCATGTAGGAACACCGTTGCTTTGTCTCCTAAATCATTTTCCTAACAAGACAACCTCAATGATAAGACGCACACTGTTTTCAATGCATTTCTGGCTAAAAGAGCTAAGATCGTGATTGTCTCTGTTGCTGAATGAGCTAGGACGCTATTCAACTCTAATCTAAGAGAGACTCAGTAACTTCATGTAGGAACACCGTTGCTTTGTCTCCTAACTCATTTTCCTAACAAGACAACCTCAATGATAAGACGCACATTGTTTTCAATGCATTTCTGGCTAAAAGAGCTAAGATCGTGATTGTCTCTGTTGCTGAATGAGCTAGGACGCTAATCAACTCTAATCTAAGAGAGACTCACTAACTTCATGTAGGAACACCGTTACTTTGTCTCCTAACTCATTTTCCTTACAAGACCACCTCAATGATAAGAAGCACACTGCTTTCAATGCATTTCTGGCTAAAAGAGCTAAGATCGTGATTGTCTCTGTTGCTGAATGAGCTAGGACGCTATTCAACTCCAATCTAAGAGAGACTCACTAACTTCATGTAGGAACACCGTTACTTTGTCTCCTAACTCATTTTCCTAACAAGACAACCTCAATGATAAGACGCACACTGTTTTCAATGCATTTCTTGCTAAAAGAGCTAAGATCGTGATTGTCTCTGTTGCTGAATGAGCTAGGACGCTATTCAACTCCAATCTAAGAGAGACTCACTAACTTCATGTAGGACCACCGTTACTTTGTCTCCTAACTCATTTTCCTAACAAGACACCTCAATGATAAGACGCACACTGTTTTCAATGCATTTCTGGCTAAAAGGGCTAAGATCGTGATTGTCTCTGTTGCTGAATGAGCTAGGACGCTATTCAACTCTAATCTAAGAGAGACTCACTAACTTCATGTAGGAACACCGTTACTTTGTCTCCTAACTCATTTTCCTAACAAGACAACCTCAATGATAAGACGCACACTGTTTTCAATGCATTTCTAGCTAAAAGAGCTAAGATCGTGATTGTCTCTGTTGCTGAATGAGCTAGGACGCTATTCAACTTCAATCTAAGAAAGACTCACTAACTTCATGTAGGAACACCGTTACTTTGTCTCCTAACTCATTTTCCTAACAAGACAACCTCAATGATAAGACGCACACTGTTTTCAAAGCATTTCTTGCTATAAGAGCTAAGATCGTGATTGTCTCTGTTGCTGAATGAGCTAGGACGCTATTCAACTCTAATCTAAGAGAGACTCACTAACTTCATGTAGAAACACCGTTGCTTTGTCTCCTAACTCATTTTCCTAACAAGACAACCTCAATGATAAGACGCACACTGTTTTCAATGCATTTCTGGCTAAAAGAGCTAAGATCGTGATTGTCTCTGTTGCTGAATGAGCTAGGACGCTATTCAACTCTAATCTAAGAGAGACTCACTAACTTCATGTAGGAACACCATTACTTTGTCTCCTAACTCATTTTCCTAACAAGACAACCTCAATGATAAGACGCACACTGCTTTCAATGCATTTCAGGCTAAAAGAGCTAAGATCGTGATTGTCTCTGTTGCTGAATGAGCTAGGACGCTATTCAACTCTAATCTAAGAGAGACTCACTAACTTCATGTAGGAACACCGTTGCTTTGTCTCCTAACTCATTTTCCTAACAAGACAACCTCAATGATAAGACGCACACTGTTTTCAATGCATTTCTGGCTAAAAGAGCTAAGATCGTGATTGTCTCTGTTGCTGAATGAGCTAGGACGCTATTCAACTCTAATCTAAGAGAGACTCAGTAACTTCATGTAGGAACACCGTTACTTTGTCTCCTAACTCATTTTCCTAACAAGACAACCTCAATGATAAGACGCACACTGTTTTCAATGCATTTCTGGCTAAAAGAGCTAAGATCGTGATTGTCTCTGTTGCTGAATGAGCTAGGACGCTATTCAACTTCAATCTAAGAAAGACTCACTAACTTCATGTAGGAACACCGTTACTTTGTCTCCTAACTCATTTTCCTAACAAGACAACCTCAATGATAAGACGCACACTGTTTTCAATGCATTTCTGGCTAAAAGAGCTAAGATCGTGATTGTCTCTGTTGCTGAATGAGCTAGGACGCTATTCAACTCTAATCTAAGAGAGACTCACTAACTTCATGTAGGAACACCGTTACTTTGTCTCCTAACTCATTTTCCTAACAAGACAACCTCAATGATAAGACGCACACTGTTTTCAATGCATTTCTGGCTAAAAGAGCTAAGATCGTGATTGTCTCTGTTGCTGAATGAGCTAGGACGCTATTCAACTCCAAACTAAAAAAGACTCACTAACTTCATGTAGGAACACCGTTACTTTGTCTCCTAACTCATTTCCCTAACAAGACAACCTCAATGATAAGACGCACACTGTTTTCAATGCATTTCTGGCTAAAAGAGCTAAGATCGTGATTGTCTCTGTTGCTGAATGAGCTAGGACGCTATTCAACTCCAATCTAAGAGAGACTCACTAACTTCATGTAGGAACACCGTTACTTTGTCTCCTAACTCATTTTCCTAACAAGACAACCTCAATGATAAGACGCACACTGTTTTCAATGCATTTCTAGCTAAAAGAGCTAAGATCGTGATTGTCTCTGTTGCTGAATGAGCTAGGACGCTATTCAACTCTAATCTAAGAGAGACTCACTAACTTCATGTAGAAACACCGTTGCTTTGTCTCCTAACTCATTTTCCTAACAAGACAACCTCAATGATAAGACGCACACTGTTTTCAATGCATTTCTTGCTAAAAGAGCTAAGATCGTGATTGTCTCTGTTGCTGAATGAGCTAGGACGCTATTCAACTCTAATCTAAGAGAGACTCACTAACTTCATGTAGGAACACCGTTGCTTTGTCTCCTAACTCATTTTCCTAACAAGACAACCTCAATGATAAGACGCACACTGTTTTCAATGCATTTCTAGCTAAAAGAGCTAAGATCGTGATTGTCTCTGTTGCTGAATGAGCTAGGACGCTATTCAACTTCAATCTAAGAAAGACTCACTAACTTCATGTAGGAACACCGTTACTTTGTCTCCTAACTCATTTTCCTAACAAGACAACCTCAATGATAAGACGCACACTGTTTTCAAAGCATTTCTTGCTAAAAGAGCTAAGATCGTGATTGTCTCTGTTGCTGAATGAGCTAGGACGCTATTCAACTCTAATCTAAGAGAGACTCACTAACTTCATGTAGGAACACCGTTGCTTTGTCTCCTAACTCATTTTCCTAACAAGACAACCTCAATGATAAGACGCACACTGTTTTCAATGCATTTCTGGCTAAAAGAGCTAAGATCGTGATTGTCTCTGTTGCTGAATGAGCTAGGACGCTATTCAACTCCAATCTAAGAGAGACTCACTAACTTAATGTAGGAACACCGTTGCTTTGTCTCCTAACTCATTTTCCTAACAAGACAACCTCAATGATAAGACGCACACTGTTTTCAATGCATTTCTTGCTAAAAGAGCTAAGATCGTGATTGTCTCTGTTGCTGAATGAGCTAGGACGCTATTCAACTCTAATCTAAGAGAGACTCACTAACTTCATGTAGGAACACCGTTACTTTGTCTCCTAACTCATTTTCCTAACAAGACAACCTCAATGATAAGACGCACACTGTTTTCAATGCATTTCTGGCTAAAAGAGCTAAGATCGTGATTGTCTCTGTTGCTGAATGAGCTAGGACGCTATTCAACTTCAATCTAAGAAAGACTCACTAACTTCATGTAGGAACACCGTTACTTTGTCTCCTAACTCATTTTCCTAACAAGACAACCTCAATGATAAGACGCACACTGTTTTCAAAGCATTTCTTGCTAAAAGAGCTAAGATCGTGATTGTCTCTGTTGCTGAATGAGCTAGGACGCTATTCAACTCTAATCTAAGAGAGACTCACTAACTTCATGTAGGAACACCGTTGCTTTGTCTCCTAACTCATTTTCCTAACAAGACAACCTCAATGATAAGACGCACACTGTTTTCAATGCATTTCTGGCTAAAAGAGCTAAGATCGTGATTGTCTCTGTTGCTGAATGAGCTAGGACGCTATTCAACTCCAATCTAAGAGAGACTCACTAACTTAATGTAGGAACACCGTTGCTTTGTCTCCTAACTCATTTTCCTAACAAGACAACCTCAATGATAAGACGCACACTGCTTTCAATGCATTTCTGGCTAAAAGAGCTAAGATCGTGATTGTCTCTGTTGCTGAATGAGCTAGGACGCTATTCAACTCTAATCTAAGAGAGACTCACTAACTTTATGTAGGAACACCGTTACTTTGCCTCCTAACTCATTTTCCTAAGAAGACAACCTCAATGATAAGACGCACACTGCTTTCAATGCATTTCAGGCTAAAAGAGCTAAGATCGTGATTGTCTCTGTTGCTGAATGAGCTAGGACGCTATTCAACTCTAATCTAAGAGAGACTCACTAACTTCATGTAGGAACACCGTTGCTTTGTCTCCTAACTCATTTTCCTAACAAGACAACCTCAATGATAAGACGCACACTGTTTTCAATGCATTTCTGGCTAAAAGAGCTAATATCGTGATTGTCTCTGTTGCTGAATGAGCTAGGACGCTATTCAACTCCAATCTAAGAGAGACTCACTAACTTCATGTAGGAACACCGTTGCTTTGTCTCCTAACTCATTTTCCTAACAAGACAACCTCAATGATAAGACGCACACTGTTTTCAATGCATCTCTGGCTAAAAGAGCTAAGATCGTGATTGTCTCTGTTGCTGAATGAGCTAGGACGCTATTAAACTCTAATCTAAGAGAGACTCAGTAACTTCATGTAGGAACACCGTTGCTTTGTCTCCTAACTCATTTTCCTAACAAGACAACCTCAATGATAAGACGCACACTGTTTTCAATGCATTTCTGGCTAAAAGAGCTAAGATCGTGATTGTCTCTGTTGCTGAATGAGCTAGGACGCTATTCAACTCTAATCTAAGAAAGACTCAGTAACTTCATGTAGGAACACCGTTACTTTGTCTCCTAACTCATTTTCCTAACAAGACAACCTCAATGATAAGACGCACACTGTTTTCAAAGCATTTCTGGCTAAAAGAGCTAAGATCGTGATTGTCTCTGTTGCTGAATGAGCTAGGACGCTATTCAACTTCAATCTAAGAAAGACTCACTAACTTCATGTAGGAACACCGTTACTTTGTCTCCTAACTCATTTTCCTAACAAGACAACCTCAATGATAAGACGCACACTGTTTTCAATGCATTTCTGGCTAAAAGAGCTAAGATCGTGATTGTCTCTGTTGCTGAATGAGCTAGGACGCTATTCAACTTCAATCTAAGAAAGACTCACTAACTTCATGTAGGAACACCGTTACTTTGTCTCCTAACTCATTTTCCTAACAAGACAACCTCAATGATAAGACGCACACGGTTTTCAAAGCATTTCTTGCTAAAAGAGCTAAGATCGTGATTGTCTCTGTTGCTGAATGAGCTAGGACGCTATTCAACTCTAATATAAGAGAGACTCACTAACTTCATGTAGGAACACCGTTACTTTGTCTCCTAACTCATTTTCCTAACAAGACAACCTCAATGATAAGACGCACACTGTTTTCAATGCATTTCTGGCTAAAAGAGCTAAGATCGTGATTGTCTCTGTTGCTGAATGAGCTAGGACGCTATTCAACTCCAAACTAAAAAAGACTCACTAACTTCATGTAGGAACACCGTTACTTTGTCTCCTAACTCATTTCCCTAACAAGACAACCTCAATGATAAGACGCACACTGTTTTCAATGCATTTCTGGCTAAAAGAGCTAAGATCGTGATTGTCTCTGTTGCTGAATGAGCTAGGACGCTATTCAACTCCAATCTAAGAGAGACTCACTAACTTCATGTAGGAACACCGTTACTTTGTCTCCTAACTCATTTTCCTAACAAGACAACCTCAATGATAAGACGCACACTGTTTTTAAAGCATTTCTTGCTAAAAGAGCTAAGATCGTGATTGTCTCTGTTGCTGAATGAGCTAGGACGCTATTCAACTATAATCTAAGAGAGACTCACTAACTTCATGTAGGAACACCGTTACTTTGTCTCCTAACTCATTTTCCTAACAAGACAACCTCAATGATAAGACGCACACTGCTTTCAATGCATTTCTGGCTAAAAGAGCTAAGATCGTGATTGTCTCTGTTGCTGAATGAGCTAGGACGCTATTCAACTCTAATCTAAGAGAGATTCACTAACTTCATGTAGGAACACCGTTACTTTGTCTCCTAACTCATTTTCCTAACAAGACAACCTCAATGATAAGACGCACACTGTTTTCAATGCATTTCTGGCTAAAAGAGCTAAGATCGTGATTGTCTCTGTTGCTGAATGAGCTAGGACGCTAATCAACTCTGATCTAAGAGAGACTCACTAACTTCATGTAGGAACACCGTTACTTTGTCTCCCAACTCATTTTCCTAACAAGACAACCTCAATGATAAGACGCACACTGTTTTCAATGCATTTCTAGCTAAAAGAGCTAAGATCGTGATTCTCTCTGTTGCTGAATGAGCTAGGACGCTATTCAACTCTAATCTAAGAGAGACTCACTAACTTCATGTAGGAACACCGTTACTTTGTCTCCTAACTCATTTTCCTAACAAGACAACCTCAATGATAAGACGCACACTGTTTTCAATGCATTTCTAGCTAAAAGAGCTAAGATCGTGGTTCTCTCTGTTGCTGAATGAGCTAGGACGCTATTCAACTTCAATCTAAGAAAGACTCACTAACTTCATGTAGGAACACCGTTACTTTGTCTCCTAACTCATTTTCCTAACAAGACAACCTCAATGATAAGACGCACACTGTTTTCAAAGCATTTCTTGCTAAAAGAGCTAAGATCGTGATTGTCTCTGTTGCTGAATGAGCTAGGACGCTATTCAACTCTAATCTAAGAGAGACTCACTAACTTCATGTAGAAACACCGTTGCTTTGTCTCCTAACTCATTTTCCTAACAAGACAACCTCAATGATAAGACGCACACTGTTTTCAATGCATTTCTTGCTAAAAGAGCTAAGATCGTGATTGTCTCTGTTGCTGAATGAGCTAGGACGCTATTCAACTCTAATCTAAGAGAGACTCACTAACTTCATGTAGGAACACCGTTGCTTTGTCTCCTAACTCATTTTCCTAACAAGACAACCTCAATGATAAGACGCACACTGTTTTCAATGCATTTCTAGCTAAAAGAGCTAAGATCGTGATTGTCTCTGTTGCTGAATGAGCTAGGACGCTATTCAACTTCAATCTAAGAAAGACTCACTAACTTCATGTAGGAACACCGTTACTTTGTCTCCTAACTCATTTTCCTAACAAGACAACCTCAATGATAAGACGCACACTGTTTTCAAAGCATTTCTTGCTAAAAGAGCTAAGATCGTGATTGTCTCTGTTGCTAAATGAGCTAGGACGCTATTCAACTCTAATCTAAGAGAGACTCACTAACTTCATGTAGGAACACCGTTACTTTGTCTCCTAACTCATTTTCCTAACAAGACAACCTCAATGATAAGACGCACACTGCTTTCAATGCATTTCTGGCTAAAAGAGCTAAGATCGTGATTGTCTCTGTTGCTGAATGAGCTAGGACGCTATTCAACTCTAATCTAAGAGAGACTCACTAACTTCATGTAGGAACACCGTTACTTTGCCTCCTAACTCATTTTCCTAACAAGACAACCTCAATGATAAGACGCACACTGCTTTCAATGCATTTCAGGCTAAAAGAGCTAAGATCGTGATTGTCTCTGTTGCTGAATGAGCTAGGACGCTATTCAACTCTAATCTAAGAGAGACTCACTAACTTCATGTAGGAACACCGTTGCTTTGTCTCCTAACTCATTTTCCTAACAAGACAACCTCAACGATAAGACGCACACTGTTTTCAATGCATTTCTGGCTAAAAGAGCTAATATCGTGATTGTCTCTGTTGCTGAATGAGCTAGGACGCTATTCAACTCCAATCTAAGAGAGACTCACTAACTTCATGTAGGAACACCGTTGCTTTGTCTCCTAACTCATTTTCCTAACAAGACAACCTCAATGATAAGACGCACACTGTTTTCAATGCATTTCTGGCTAAAAGAGCTAAGATCGTGATTGTCTCTGTTGCTGAATGAGCTAGGACGCTATTCAACTCTAATCTAAGAGAGACTCAGTAACTTCATGTAGGAACACCGTTGCTTTGTCTCCTAACTCATTTTCCTAACAAGACAACCTCAATGATAAGACGCACACTGTTTTCAATGCATTTCTGGCTAAAAGAGCTAAGATCGTGATTGTCTCTGTTGCTGAATGAGCTAGGACGCTATTCAACTCTAATCTAAGAAAGACTCAGTAACTTCATGTAGGAACACCGTTACTTTGTCTCCTAACTCATTTTCCTAACAAGACAACCTCAATGATAAGACGCACACTGTTTTCAATGCATTTCTGGCTAAAAGAGCTAAGATCGTGATTGTCTCTGTTGCTGAATGAGCTAGGACGCTATTCAACTTCAATCTAAGAAAGACTCACTAACTTCATGTAGGAACACCGTTACTTTGTCTCCTAACTCATTTTCCTAACAAGACAACCTCAATGATAAGACGCACACTGTTTTCAATGCATTTCTGGCTAAAAGAGCTAAGATCGTGATTGTCTCTGTTGCTGAATGAGCTAGGACGCTATTCAACTTCAATCTAAGAAAGACTCACTAACTTCATGTAGGAACACCGTTACTTTGTCTCCTAACTCATTTTCCTAACAAGACAACCTCAATGATAAGACGCACACGGTTTTCAAAGCATTTCTTGCTAAAAGAGCTAAGATCGTGATTGTCTCTGTTGCTGAATGAGCTAGGACGCTATTCAACTCTAATCTAAGAGAGACTCACTAACTTCATGTAGGAACACCGTTACTTTGTCTCCTAACTCATTTTCCTAACAAGACAACCTCAATGATAAGACGCACACTGTTTTCAATGCATTTCTGGCTAAAAGAGCTAAGATCGTGATTGTCTCTGTTGCTGAATGAGCTAGGACGCTATTCAACTCCAAACTAAAAAAGACTCACTAACTTCATGTAGGAACACCGTTACTTTGTCTCCTAACTCATTTCCCTAACAAGACAACCTCAATGATAAGACGCACACTGTTTTCAATGCATTTCTGGCTAAAAGAGCTAAGATCGTGATTGTCTCTGTTGCTGAATGAGCTAGGACGCTATTCAACTCCAATCTAAGAGAGACTCACTAACTTCATGTAGGAACACCGTTACTTTGTCTCCTAACTCATTTTCCTAACAAGACAACCTCAATGATAAGACGCACACTGTTTTTAAAGCATTTCTTGCTAAAAGAGCTAAGATCGTGATTGTCTCTGTTGCTGAATGAGCTAGGACGCTATTCAACTATAATCTAAGAGAGACTCACTAACTTCATGTAGGAACACCGTTACTTTGTCTCCTAACTCATTTTCCTAACAAGACAACCTCAATGATAAAACGCACACTGCTTTCAATGCATTTCTGGCTAAAAGAGCTAAGATCGTGATTGTCTCTGTTGCTGAATGAGCTAGGACGCTATTCAACTCTAATCTAAGAGAGACTCACTAACTTCATGTAGGAACACCGTTACTTTGTCTCCTAACTCATTTTCCTAACAAGACAACCTCAATGATAAGACGCACACTGTTTTCAATGCATTTCTGGCTAAAAGAGCTAAGATCGTGATTGTCTCTGTTGCTGAATGAGCTAGGACGCTAATCAACTCTGATCTAAGAGAGACTCACTAACTTCATGTAGGAACACCGTTACTTTGTCTCCCAACTCATTTTCCTAACAAGACAACCTCAATGATAAGACGCACACTGTTTTCAATGCATTTCTAGCTAAAAGAGCTAAGATCGTGATTGTCTCTGTTGCTGAATGAGCTAGGACGCTATTCAACTCTAATCTAAGAGAGACTCACTAACTTCATGTAGGAACACCGTTACTTTGTCTCCTAACTCATTTTCCTAACAAGACAACCTCAATGATAAGACGCACACTGCTTTCAATGCATTTCTGGCTAAAAGAGCTAAGATCGTGATTGTCTCTGTTGCTGAATGAGCTAGGACGCTATTCAACTCTAATCTAAGAGAGACTCACTAACTTCATGTAGGAACACCGTTACTTTGTCTCCTAACACTTTTTCCTAACAAGACAACCTCAATGATAAGACGCACACTGTTTTCAATGCATTTCTGGCTAAAAGAGCTAAGATCGTGATTGTCTCTGTTGCTGAATGAGCTAGGACGCTATTCAACTCCAATCTAAGAGAGACTCACTAATTTCATGTAGGAACACCGTTGCTTTGTCTCCTAAATCATTTTCCTAACAAGACAACCTCAATGATAAGACGCACACTGTTTTCAATGCATTTCTGGCTAAAAGAGCTAAGATCGTGATTGTCTCTGTTGCTGAATGAGCTAGGACGCTATTCAACTCTAATCTAAGAGAGACTCAGTAACTTCATGTAGGAACACCGTTGCTTTGTCTCCTAACTCATTTTCCTAACAAGACAACCTCAATGATAAGACGCACATTGTTTTCAATGCATTTCTGGCTAAAAGAGCTAAGATCGTGATTGTCTCTGTTGCTGAATGAGCTAGGACGCTAATCAACTCTAATCTAAGAGAGACTCACTAACTTCATGTAGGAACACCGTTACTTTGTCTCCTAACTCATTTTCCTAACAAGACCACCTCAATGATAAGACGCACACTGTTTTCAATGCATTTCTAGCTAAAAGAGCTAAGATCGTGATTGTCTCTGTTGCTGAATGAGCTAGGACGCTATTCAACTCCAATCTAAGAGAGACTCACTAACTTCATGTAGGAACACCGTTACTTTGTCTCCTAACTCATTTTCCTAACAAGACAACCTCAATGATAAGACGCACACTGTTTTCAAAGCATTTCTTGCTAAAAGAGCTAAGATCGTGATTGTCTCTGTTGCTGAATGAGCTAGGACGCTATTCAACTCCAATCTAAGAGAGACTCACTAACTTCATGTAGGAACACCGTTACTTTGTCTCCTAACTCATTTTCCTAACAAGACAACCTCAATGATAAGACGCAC